>NC_135497.1:299028424-299368424 GCF_052857255.1 Amblyomma americanum | reverse complement strand
TGCTGCTGCTGCTGCTGCTGCTGCTGCTGCTGCTGCTGCTGCTGCTGCTGCTGCTGCTGCTGCTGCTGCTGCTGCTGCTGCTGCTGCTGCTGCTGCTGCTGCTGCTGCTGCTGCTGCTGCTGCTGCTGCTGCTGCTGCTGCTGCTGCTGCTGCTGCTGCTGCTGCTGCTGCTGCTGCTGCTGCTGCTGCTGCTGCTGCTGCTGCTGCTGCTGCTGCTGCTGCTGCTGCTGCTGCTGCTGCTGCTGCTGCTGCTGCTGCTGCTGCTGCTGCTGCTGCTGCTGCTGCTGCTGCTGCTGCTGCTGCTGCTGCTGCTGCTGCTGCTGCTGCTGCTGCTGCTGCTGCTGCTGCTGCTGCTGCTGCTGCTGCTGCTGCTGCTGCTGCTGCTGCTGCTGCTGCTGCTGCTGCTGCTGCTGCTGCTGCTGCTGCTGCTGCTGCTGCTGCTGCTGCTGCTGCTGCTGCTGCTGCTGCTGCTGCTGCTGCTGCTGCTGCTGCTGCTGCTGCTGCTGCTGCTGCTGCTGCTGCTGCTGCTGCTGCTGCTGCTGCTGCTGCTGCTGCTGCTGCTGCTGCTGCTGCTGCTGCTGCTGCTGCTGCTGCTGCTGCTGCTGCTGCTGCTGCTGCTGCTGCTGCTGCTAGCTGCTGCTGCTGCTGCTGCTGCTGCTGCTGCTGCTGCTGCTGCTGCTGCTGCTGCTGCTGCTGCTGCTGCTGCTGCTGCTGCTGCTGCTGCTGCTGCTGCTGCTGCTGCTGCTGCTGCTGCTGCTGCTGCTGC
This sequence comes from Amblyomma americanum, assembly GCF_052857255.1. Taxonomy (NCBI): domain Eukaryota; kingdom Metazoa; phylum Arthropoda; class Arachnida; order Ixodida; family Ixodidae; genus Amblyomma; species Amblyomma americanum. Next base: position 299,367,658 of record NC_135497.1, on the reverse strand, counting down.
TGCTGCTGCTGCTGCTGCTGCTGCTGCTGCTGCTGCTGCTGCTGCTGCTGCTGCTGCTGCTGCTGCTGCTGCTGCTGCTGCTGCTGCTGCTGCTGCTGCTGCTGCTGCTGCTGCTGCTGCTGCTGCTGCTGCTGCTGCTGCTGCTGCTGCTGCTGCTGCTGCTGCTGCTGCTGCTGCTGCTGCTGCTGCTGCTGCTGCTGCTGCTGCTGCTGCTGCTGCTGCTGCTGCTGCTGCTGCTGCTGCTGCTGCTGCTGCTGCTGCTGCTGCTGCTGCTGCTGCTGCTGCTGCTGCTGCTGCTGCTGCTGCTGCTGCTGCTGCTGCTGCTGCTGCTGCTGCTGCTGCTGCTGCTGCTGCTGCTGCTGCTGCTGCTGCTGCTGCTGCTGCTGCTGCTGCTGCTGCTGCTGCTGCTGCTGCTGCTGCTGCTGCTGCTGCTGCTGCTGCTGCTGCTGCTGCTGCTGCTGCTGCTGCTGCTGCTGCTGCTGCTGCTGCTGCTGCTGCTGCTGCTGCTGCTGCTGCTGCTGCTGCTGCTGCTGCTGCTGCTGCTGCTGCTGCTGCTGCTGCTGCTGCTGCTGCTGCTGCTGCTGCTGCTGCTGCTGCTGCTGCTGCTGCTGCTGCTGCTGCTGCTGCTGCTGCTGCTGCTGCTGCGCTGCTGCTGCTGCTGCTGCTGCTGCTGCTGCTGCTGCTGCTGCTGCTGCTGCTGCTGCTGCTGCTGCTGCTGCTGCTGCTGCTGCTGCTGCTGCTGCTGCTGCTGCTGCTGCTGCTGCTGCTGCTGCTGCTGCTGCTGCTGCTGCTGCTGCTGCTGCTGCTGCTGCTGCTGCTGCTGCTGCTGCTGCTGCTGCTGCTGCTGCTGCTGCTGCTGCTGCTGCTGCTGCTGCTGCTGCTGCTGCTGCTGCTGCTGCTGCTGCTGCTGCTGCTGCTGCTGCTGCTGCTGCTGCTGCTGCTGCTGCTGCTGCTGCTGCGCTGCTGCTGCTGCTGCTGCTGCTGCTGCTGCTGCTGCTGCTGCTGCTGCTGCTGCTGCTGCTGCTGCTGCTGCTGCTGCTGCTGCTGCTGCTGCTGCTGCTGCTGCTGCTGCTGCTGTGCTGCTGCTGCTGCTGCTGCTGCTGCTGCTGCTGCTGCTGCTGCTGCTGCTGCTGCTGCTGCTGCTGCTGCTGCTGCTGCTGCTGCTGCTGCTGCTGCTGCTGCTGCTGCTGCTGCTGCTGCTGCTGCTGCTGCTGCTGCTGCTGCTGCTGCTGCTGCTGCTGCTGCTGCTGCTGCTGCTGCTGCTGCTGCTGCTGCTGCTGCTGCTGCTGCTGCTGCTGCTGCTGCTGCTGCTGCTGCTGCTGCTGCTGCTGCTGCTGCTGCTGTGCTGCTGCTGCTGCTGCTGCTGCTGCTGCTGTGCTGCTGCTGCTGCTGCTGCTGCTGCTGCTGCTGCTGCTGCTGCTGCTGCTGCTGCTGCTGCTGCTGCTGCTGTGCTGCTGCTGCTGCTGCTGCTGCTGCTGCTGCTGCTGCTGCTGCTGCTGCTGCTGCTGCTGCTGCTGCTGCTGCTGCTGCTGCTGCTGCTGCTGTGCTGCTGCTGCTGCTGCTGCTGCTGCTGCTGCTGCTGCTGCTGCTGCTGCTGCTGCTGCTGTGCTGCTGCTGCTGCTGCTGCTGTGCTGCTGCTGCTGCTGCTGCTGCTGCTGCTGCTGCTGCTGCTGCTGCTGCTGCTGCTGCTGCTGCTGCTGCTGCTGCTGCTGCTGCTGCTGCTGCTGCTGCTGCTGCTGCTGCTGCTGCTGCTGCTGCTGCTGCTGCTGCTGCTGCTGCTGCTGCTGCTGCTGCTGCTGCTGCTGCTGCTGCTGCTGCTGCTGCTGCTGCTGCTGCTGCTGCTGCTGCTGCTGCTGCTGCTGCTGCTGCTGCTGCTGCTGCTGCTGCTGCTGCTGCTGCTGCTGCTGCTGCTGCTGCTGCTGCTGCTGCTGTGCTGCTGCTGCTGCTGCTGCTGCTGCTGCTGCTGCTGCTGCTGCTGCTGCTGCTGCTGCTGCTGCTGCTGCTGCTGCTGCTGCTGCTGCTGCTGCTGCTGCTGCTGCTGCTGCTGCTGCTGCTGCTGCTGCTGCTGCTGCTGCTGCTGCTGTGCTGCTGCTGCTGCTGCTGCTGCTGCTGCTGCTGCTGCTGCTGCTGTGCTGCTGCTGCTGCTGCTGCTGCTGCTGCTGCTGTGCTGCTGCTGCTGCTGCTGCTGCTGCTGCTGCTGCTGCTGCTGCTGCTGCTGCTGCTGCTGCTGCTGCTGCTGCTGCTGCTGCTGCTGCTGCTGCTGCTGCTGCTGCTGCTGCTGCTGCTGCTGCTGCTGCTGCTGCTGCTGGCTGCTGCTGCTGCTGCTGCTGCTGCTGCTGCTGCTGCTGCTGCTGCTGCTGCTGCTGCTGCTGCTGCTGCTGCTGCTGCTGCTGCTGCTGCTGCTGCTGCTGCTGCTGCTGCTGCTGCTGCTGCTGCTGCTGCTGCTGCTGCTGCTGCTGCTGCTGCTGCTGCTGCTGCTGCTGCTGCTGCTGCTGCTGCTGCTGCTGCTGCTGCTGCTGCTGCTGCTGCTGCTGCTGCTGCTGCTGCTGCTGCTGCTGCTGCTGCTGCTGCTGCTGCTGCTGCTGCTGCTGCTGCTGCTGCTGCTGCTGCTGCTGCTGCTGCTGCTGCTGCTGCTGCTGCTGCTGCTGCTGCTGCTGCTGCTGCTGCTGCTGCTGCTGCTGCTGCTGCTGCTGCTGCTGCTGCTGCTGCTGCTGCTGCTGCTGCTGCTGCTGCTGCTGCTGCTGCTGCTGCTGCTGCTGCTGCTGCTGCTGCTGCTGCTGCTGCTGCTGCTGCTGCTGCTGCTGCTGCTGCTGCTGCTGCTGCTGCTGCTGCTGCTGCTGCTGCTGCTGCTGCTGCTGCTGCTGCTGCTGCTGCTGCTGCTGCTGCTGCTGCTGCTGCTGCTGCTGCTGCTGCTGCTGCTGCTGCTGCTGCTGCTGCTGCTGCTGCTGCTGCTGCTGCTGCTGCTGCTGCTGCTGCTGCTGCTGCTGCTGCTGCTGCTGCTGCTGCTGCTGCTGCTGCTGCTGCTGCTGCTGCTGCTGCTGCTGCTGCTGCTGCTGCTGCTGCTGCTGCTGCTGCTGCTGCTGCTGCTGCTGCTGCTGCTGCTGCTGCTGCTGCTGCTGCTGCTGCTGCTGCTGCTGCTGCTGCTGCTGCTGCTGCTGCTGCTGCTGCTGCTGCTGCTGCTGCTGCTGCTGCTGCTGCTGCTGCTGCTGCTGCTGCTGCTGCTGCTGCTGCTGCTGCTGCTGCTGCTGCTGCTGCTGCTGCTGCTGCTGCTGCTGCTGCTGCTGCTGCTGCTGCTGCTGCTGCTGCTGCTGCTGCTGCTGCTGCTGCTGCTGCTGCTGCTGCTGCTGCTGCTGCTGCTGCTGCTGCTGCTGCTGCTGCTGCTGCTGCTGCTGCTGCTGCTGCTGCTGCTGCTGCTGCTGCTGCTGCTGCTGCTGCTGCTGCTGCTGCTGCTGCTGCTGCTGCTGCTGCTGCTGCTGCTGCTGCTGCTGCTGCTGCTGCTGCTGCTGCTGCTGCTGCTGCTGCTGCTGCTGCTGCTGCTGCTGCTGCTGCTGCTGCTGCTGCTGCTGCTGCTGCTGCTGCTGCTGCTGCTGCTGCTGCTGCTGCTGCTGCTGCTGCTGCTGCTGCTGCTGCTGCTGCTGCTGCTGCTGCTGCTGCTGCTGCTGCTGCTGCTGCTGCTGCTGCTGCTGCTGCTGCTGCTGCTGCTGCTGCTGCTGCTGCTGCTGCTGCTGCTGCTGCTGCTGCTGCTGCTGCTGCTGCTGCTGCTGCTGCTGCTGCTGCTGCTGCTGCTGCTGCTGCTGCTGCTGCTGCTGCTGCTGCTGCTGCTGCTGCTGCTGCTGCTGCTGCTGCTGCTGCTGCTGCTGCTGCTGCTGCTGCTGCTGCTGCTGCTGCTGCTGCTGCTGCTGCTGCTGCTGCTGCTGCTGCTGCTGCTGCTGCTGCTGCTGCTGCTGCTGCTGCTGCTGCTGCTGCTGCTGCTGCTGCTGCTGCTGCTGCTGCTGCTGCTGCTGCTGCTGCTGCTGCTGCTGCTGCTGCTGCTGCTGCTGCTGCTGCTGCTGCTGCTGCTGCTGCTGCTGCTGCTGCTGCTGCTGCTGCTGCTGCTGCTGCTGCTGCTGCTGCTGCTGCTGCTGCTGCTGCTGCTGCTGCTGCTGCTGCTGCTGCTGCTGCTGCTGCTGCTGCTGCTGCTGCTGCTGCTGCTGCTGCTGCTGCTGCTGCTGCTGCTGCTGCTGCTGCTGCTGCTGCTGCTGCTGCTGCTGCTGCTGCTGCTGCTGCTGCTGCTGCTGCTGCTGCTGCTGCTGCTGCTGCTGCTGCTGCTGCTGCTGCTGCTGCTGCTGCTGCTGCTGCTGCTGCTGCTGCTGCTGCTGCTGCTGCTGCTGCTGCTGCTGCTGCTGCTGCTGCTGCTGCTGCTGCTGCTGCTGCTGCTGCTGCTGCTGCTGCTGCTGCTGCTGCTTGCTGCTGCTGCTGCTGCTGCTGCTGCTGCTGCTGCTGCTGCTGCTGCTGCTGCTGCTGCTGCTGCTGCTGCTGCTGCTGCTGCTGCTGCTGCTGCTGCTGCTGCTGCTGCTGCTGCTGCTGCTGCTGCTGCTGCTGCTGCTGCTGCTGCTGCTGCTGCTGCTGCTGCTGCTGCTGCTGCTGCTGCTGCTGCTGCTGCTGCTGCTGCTGCTGCTGCTGCTGCTGCTGCTGCAGCTGCTGCTGCTGCTGCTGCTGCTGCTGCTGCTGCTGCTGCTGCTGCTGCTGCTGCTGCTGCTGCTGCTGCTGCTGCTGCTGCTGCTGCTGCTGCTGCTGCTGCTGCTGCTGCTGCTGCTGCTGCTGCTGCTGCTGCTGCTGCTGCTGCTGCTGCTGCTGCTGCTGCTGCTGCTGCTGCTGCTGCTGCTGCTGCTGCTGCTGCTGCTTGCTGCTGCTGCTGCTGCTGCTGCTGCTGCTGCTGCTGCTGCTGCTGCTGCTGCTGCTGCTGCTGCTGCTGCTGCTGCTGCTGCTGCTGCTGCTGCTGCTGCTGCTGCTGCTGCTGCTGCTGCTGCTGCTGCTGCTGCTGCTGCTGCTGCTGCTGCTGCTGCTGCTGCTGCTGCTGCTGCTGCTGCTGCTGCTGCTGCTGCTGCTGCTGCTGCTGCTGCTGCTGCTGCTGCTGCTGCTGCTGCTGCTGCTGCTGCTGCTGCTGCTGCTGCTGTGCTGCTGCTGCTGCTGCTGCTGCTGCTGCTGCTGCTGCTGCTGCTGCTGGCTGCTGCTGCTGCTGCTGCTGCTGCTGCTGCTGCTGCTGCTGCTGCTGCTGCTGCTGCTGCTGCTGCTGCTGCTGCTGCTGCTGCTGCTGCTGCTGCTGCTGCTGCTGCTGCTGGCCTGCTGCTGCTGCTGCTGCTGCTGCTGCTGCTGCTGCTGCTGCTGCTGCTGCTGCTGCTGCTGCTGCTGCTGCTGCTGCTGCTGCTGCTGCTGCTGCTGCTGCTGCTGCTGCTGCTGCTGCTGCTGCTGCTGCTGCTGCTGCTGCTGCTGCTGCTGCTGCTGCTGCTGCTGCTGCTGCTGCTGCTGCTGCTGCTGCTGCTGCTGCTGCTGCTGCTGCTGCTGCTGCTGCTGCTGCTGCTGCTGCTGCTGCTGCTGCTGCTGCTGCTGCTGCTGCTGCTGCTGCTGCTGCTGCTGCTGCTGCTGCGCTGCTGCTGCTGCTGCTGCTGCTGCTGCTGCTGCTGCTGCTGCTGCTGCTGCTGCTGCTGCTGCTGCTGCTGCTGCTGCTGCTGCTGCTGCTGCTGCTTGCTGCTGCTGCTGCTGCTGCTGCTGCTGCTGCTGCTGCTGCTGCTGCTGCTGCTGCTGCTGCTGCTGCTGCTGCTGCTGCTGCTGCTGCTGCTGCTGCTGCTGCTGCTGCTGCTGCTGCTGCTGCTGCTTGCTGCTGCTGCTGCTGCTGCTGCTGCTGCTGCTGCTGCTGCTGCTGCTGCTGCTGCTGCTGCTGCTTGCTGCTGCTGCTGCTGCTGCTGCTGCTGCTGCTGCTGCTGCTGCTGCTGCTGCTGCTGCTGCTGCTGCTGCTGCTGCTGCTGCTGCTGCTGCTGCTGTGCTGCTGCTGCTGCTGCTGCTGCTGCTGCTGCTGCTGCTGCTGCTGCTGCTGCTGCTGCTGCTGCTGCTGCTGCTGCTGCTGCTGCTGCTGCTGCTGCTTGCTGCTGCTGCTGCTGCTGCTGCTGCTGCTGCTGCTGCTGCTGCTGCTGCTGTGCTGCTGCTGCTGCTGCTGCTGCTGCTGCTGCTGCTGCTGCTGCTGCTGCTGCTGCTGCTGCTGCTGCTGCTGCTGCTGCTGCTGCTGCTGCTGCTGCTGCTGCTGCTGCTGCTGCTGCTGCTGCTGCTGCTGCTGCTGCTGCTGCTGCTGCTGCTGCTGCTGCTGCTGCTGCTGCTGCTGCTGCTGCTGCTGCTGCTGCTGCTGCTGCTGCTGCTGCTGCTGCTGCTGCTGCTGCTGCTGCTGCTGCTGCTGCTGCTGCTGCTGCTGCTGCTGCTGCTGCTGCTGCTGCTGCTGCTGCTGCTGCTGCTGCTGCTGCTGCTGCTGCTGCTGCTGCTGCTGCTGCTGCTGCTGCTGCTGCTGCTGCTGCTGCTTCATCGAAAGAGGCAAAAAAGTAATCTTAAGGATATGGATGCCCAGAACACGCGTGACGAATTTTACTGACGTGGCTGCGTGACGGCAATGAAAAGAGCCTTTTTTCCCCAGTTGCGGTTAATTGAAAAGCGATACCGAAAAGGAAGGAGAATAAACCATTACTGGGGGAAAAGGCCGCCTTTCGTTCGGGTCACGCAGCCGCGGCTTCTTTGCTTACTGACGCACAGAAGAGAGGTTTGGCGCCATGATATTCGTAGTGAGCTGGTGCAAAGAAGAGAGAGGGGAGGGGTAATAATGACTTCGGCTGCTTCATCGAAAGAGGCAAAAAAGTAATCTTAAGGATATGGATGCCCAGAAACACGCGTGACGAATTTTACTGACGTGGCTGCGTGACGGCAATGAAAAGAGCCTTTTTTCCCCAGTTGCGGTTAATTGAAAAGCGATACGAAAAGGAAGGAGAATAAACCATTACTGGGGGAAAAGGCCGCCTTTCGTTCGGGTCACGCAGCCGCGGCTTCTTTGCTTACTGACGCACAGAAGAGAGGTTTGGCGCCATGATATTCGTAGTGAGCTGGTGCAAAGAAGAGAGAGGGGAGGGGTAATAATGACTTCGTGGCGTTAAGATAAAACAAATAATAAACTGAACAAAACGCTGCGACGACAGCTTCACAAAACTCGATTACCTGCAAGAGCGCCTAAATAATACGGCTGTCTTATTGAGAAACGCCTTTGTGATCAGCTTGTCGCTCGGCAAATTTTTATGTAGCCTGGCAGGCTTTAACACTCGCCTTTAAACTTTCTTGGTCTACGTTCTTGGTTTTCTTGGCCTTGGCCTAGTGCAAGCGCTTGTAGTCTGGTGGACAAAACATGCGACTTCTGACAACCTGGTGCAGAACGAGCGATGTGTATTGAGGCGGCTGTGATCGGGAGAAGAAAGGCCGCGACGCGTAACGACAACGAGGCGCCTATAATCGGAAGCAGAAAAGCGGCGGAGAACGCACAAAACTTGCAAAACGAGGCGAAAAGGGGCCACGTACTCCGCTTTGTTTGAAGTGAGCTCGTTTTGTGTGTGTGATGCAGCAGTCAGACACCAAGTTATGGGGGACTGTTTTGTTCCCGGGTGTTCTGCCTACGCTATTTAAGTACCCCGGCTATTTGGCTTCGCTCGTGACAGTGAGCGCCGAAAAGATTGCTAATCGCAGGTCAAACCAGACTGCCTGACCAACAGTTAACCCCAAAGGATGAGTGCAAATGCATGCGAAACGCCTGTTTTCCATAGCAATTTCTGCTGGGACAGAGGTATTATGCACAACTTATCTTTGCATCCTCATAATTATTTAAATTACCAGCTATAAAGCGCGCCTTTTCGCATTGATTTCATGGCTCGAAATAAGTAATTATGACTGTTGGAAAAGTAAATGAAATGTAGAGTATCCGGGTCAAGAGATCGCAGTAGAATATGCTACGCAAGTTGTAAGTATGCTATTATGAAGGAACACAGCGCAAAATGAAGGCTACAGAAGAGAACCAAAACGCATGAGTGCACCGACTGTTCATTAGGCGCCGACTTTCTCGGCAGATCAGCTGTGAAAGATAGTACACCTTAGAGTAACTCCCTCTGATTCACTGTTCCAACAACCTCTGGTACCACGCTGTCTCAGTAAAACACCAAATTTACTGAATTCCACGCGGCAGCTGCAGTTTTCTCTTCGAAACGGCGCGCCGCCGCATTCCACTCAATGCAGCCGAACGGGAGAGTGGGACCCAACAGGCCCCCGCCGAGAGCTGTCTTCACCCTGAAAGCGGCGCTGGCCCATCGAAGCACCCTACTATTAACTAGAGTGCGTCGATGCGCTTCGCTATCATACACCCCAGGACTCTTTTTTCCGCCGCTTGGCAGGCGAGAAATTGTCACAGCACGAATTCACATCGTCAGTGTTGTGAGGATCCGCTAATTTCGTTAATCGCAAGCATTTTCCCTTGCCTTATTTCATAAACTACAGCACGACCATGGTCTCCGAGATATCCGCCAGTTCAGGGTGCTCTCGGAAGCCATGAGCACGACGTGGGCAGTTGGGTTACACCACCGCGCACGCCGCTCTCCACGCGCTGGGGAACCAACATGACGTCACTCAGCTCATTGATTGATTGTAAAACATTTATTGCGTCGAGGGCAGGTTGCAGGAGACACATACCAGATGGCCGCTAGCCCGTGGCTGGCGGCGACCTCATTGACCCGCACGATTGCCCGTACTTGAAGGTTAGGGTCCGAGCTGACCAGCACGGCCTCCCACCGCTCGGGAGAAGGGAGCTGTATCAACTCTGCCGGAGGCGGATCATTTGCGCAGTTCCAGAGAATGTGGTCGTATGTGGCCCTTTCACCACATTTATGGCAGTTTGGGTCGTACTGGCCGGGGTACATGAGGGCAAGCACTGCCGGATTCAGAAAGGAGCGTGTTTTCAGTCGGCGCCAGGTAACTTCCTGCGCTTTTGTTAACGACTTGTGGGGAGGGGGATATGCGCGTCTCTCCAGCCTAAAGTGATGGGTGATGTCATGAAATGAGATCAACCCGTCCTTCGTGAAATTCGGGTCGGACGGCGCGCTCACTGCCCGGTCGACGAAACCTCGGGCTTGCGCGTGAGCCGCCTCGTTCCCTGGATTAGACGAGTGGGCCGGGACCGAGATCAATTCAACTTCTCTAATCGGAAGGGGGGCGTTTCGAAGGATGCGGAGTGAGGTAGATGTAATACGGCCCCTCGCGAAATTGCGAATGGCTGTTTTGGAGTTGCTGAATATAATATCAGCACGCGTGTTCACTATAGCTAAAAGTATTGCCGCTTCCTCCGCCGTCTCGGAGGAGGTGGTTTCTATCGACGCGGCCGCCATCGGGGCGCCGTTGCCGTTCACCGCAACCAGTGCAAACGCTTTTCTCTGGGTTTGCCGGTATTCCGCTGCGTCCACGTACGCCCCATTGTCGTTCCGGCCGTATTTGGTGTGTAGGGCACGAGCCCTCGCTGTGCGTCGGCCTTCATGGTGCGCGGGGTGCATGTTCTTGGGTAGGGGTTTAATGAAAAGAGCTTTCCTGATGTGCGTGGGTAATTGCGTTTTCGAGTCCCTCTCTGGGAGCTGTTCGCACACCTTTAGTCTGTATAGGATGGCCCTTCCCGCGCTAGTACGAGTGAGCCGTCCGAGCTGGGAAACGAGGTGCGCCTCGCACAGCTCCGAGAGTGTGTTGTGAACCCCAAGAGCCAGCAACCTTTCCGTGGACGTACTGTGCGGGAGCCCAAGGGCCGCCTTGTACGCCTGCCGGATTGCAGCGTCGACCTTGTTCCTTTCCGCGAGCTGCAGTTGCAGGTAAGGGAGGGAGTATACGATCCTGCTCAGCACGAAAGCTTGCACAAGTCGACATAGATCTGTCTCTTTCATGCCTCGTCTTTTGTTGGAGATCCGTATGATTGGCCGCACAGTCTGATTGACCGTGGCCGTAAGGCTGTGGATTGTTTCAGTGTTTTTGCGATTGGTCTGTATGTACATGCCCAGTATGCGTATGGTTTGGACCTTCTTGACCGGAAGTCCTTGCACATATACATTCAGAGGGGTCGGCGGGGTCAGGTTTGCGTTTCTACCGCGTGGCTTTGCCCTAAGAACCAACAGCTCCGATTTCTAGTGCGAGTATTCAAGGCCCGCTACCGACGCGTAAGTTTAAACTATGTCAACCGCCTGCTGCATTGTATCTTCTATTTGGCCGTCATTCCCAGTGGTCACCCACAGGGTGATGTCCGCGTATAAGGTGTGCTGCAGCCCCGGCAAGGCGGCGAGTTTGGGGGGTAGTGTAATGAGTGCAAGGTTAAAGAGGAAAGGCGAGAGCACCGAGCCTTGTGGCGTGCCTCGGCTTCCCAGAGGAATGGGCCCCGATTTGAGGCCACCTAATGCAAGCTCTGCGGTCCGCTCGGATAGGAATGATCGGACGTAATTGAATGTCCGTTCTCCCGGGTCAATTTTAGAGAGGTTCGTGAGGATGGCATCATGCGAGACGTTGTCGAAGGCCTTGTTCAGATCTAGCCCGAGCACTGCCTTCGGTCCGGTCCCGCGTGGAGGGTCCAGCACGACCTTCTTAAGCTGGAGCATCACGTCCTGCGTGGACAGGCTAGGCCTAAAGCCAATCATTGTGGAAGGAAGTAGGTCGCGGTCTACCGCGTAATTTTGCAATCGGTTAAGGATGACATGATTTGTGAGTTTTCCGATGCAAGACGTGAGGGAGATGGGCCGCAGATTCTCGATCGAGAGTTTCCCGGTTTGGGGATGAAGGTCACCCGTGCATGCCTCCATTCCTGGGGGATCTCGCCTTCCCTCCAATAGGTGTTCATTAGGTCTTTCTGGTGGTCGTGACGTCGTCTTTGAGTGCAGCGATCCACTCCGTTAGGTTGTTGATCTGACCGGGGGCAGTCTGCTCTCGTAAGCGTCTGAACCTATCCCAGTCGGTAATGCGAGTGCGCATGGAGTGCAGTTTGTGCAATTTCGTATCAAATGCTGTGGCTAGTATGTAATGGTCGCTTCCGAGTGTGTGTTTCGTGTTGGACCAGCGGGCGTCGCGAATGTTTTTTGAGAGTGTGAGATCCGGTGAGGTATCTATGCTAACGCTATTTCCGACCGCGTGTTTTCTTGGGGATCGTTAAGAATTGTGTGGCCCAGGATTTGGATCGTTTGCCACAGCTTGGTGCCCTTGGGGCTGCTTCTGCGATAACCCCAAGCTGAATGTTGGGCGTTAAAGTCGCCTACCACCAGCAGTTGTGCCCTGGCGGCCAGGCGCGTGGCTTTAAGCAGTAGGTCGGGAATGCCTGAACCTCTGTCTTTCGGGGAACTGTATAAGTTCAGAATAAAGAGATTTGCGTCTCCCTTTTTCCTCGGCACAATTTCTAGTAACGTGTATTGTTCGTTAGAACTGTCTATAGTGTGTTGTATCGCCGTAATGTTGCGTTGCACAAAGGTAGCGGTGAACGGGGTCGTCGCCGTCGTCACTGCATTCGAGGGGGGAATGAATGCTTTATAGCCTGGTAACTTCGTCGGGCCGCTAGCTTCTTGAAGGGCTATCACGTCCGGTTCTCTACCTAGGTTTTGGATGTGAAACTGCAGGTTTCCTCGTTTGCTGCGGAACCCCCTGCAGTTCCATTGCCATACCTCAATTTGTTGGGGAGGGGCCTTGGTGGGATATGGGAGGGATGATCACGGGCAAGGTCGCGATTGGTGGCATTACGTTACGGCTTGCCTCCAAGGTCGCGAGGCGCTCCGCTACTTGATTGAAAAAGGTAGCGATGTTTGTACCCAGATGGGCTACTTCCTTCGTAAGAGTGTTAACTTTTCCATCGAGACCGCTAAATTTGTTCTCGAGGGCGTTCATTTCGGTTCTTATACTGTGTGTCGCCTTAGGATTGATTGTCGGTTGCGGGGTGTCATCTTGGGACGCTTCCGCAGCGCGTTTCATTCTGGAGCTCTCGTCGGAAGGAGCCGGCCTTTTGAGGTTAATGCGGCTATCCGTTTCCATCGCATTACTGGTGGAGGGTATAGCGCTTAGCGCGGGAGAGGGAGGCGTGCGAGATACGTGGGGCATGGCTGTTAGGGGGGGGTTGTAGTGATTTAAACAGCCTTTTCATTTCGGCCATCTCTCTCTGCATTTGCGCAATGGTTTCGTCTCTGGACTGTATTTTGGCTAGGAGCTCCTTCTCGCGAGCCGTATAGTTTTGGGAGGCCGCATCCGACCAGCTCACCTGCTTCTTCGAGCAGCTTCCACTCCTGCTCGCACTCCTCCGTCTGTCCTAGCTTCCCTGCCTCGAACTGCCACCCTGGCTCGACGACAGCGGTCGGAAGGACGTGGATATGTTGCGGGAATTGCTGCCCCGACGGTGGCTCGACGATCAATTGCCGGCCTTGTCTCTGGAACGCGACTCGTGGCCGGACCGCTGGTAGCTTTCCTCATTTTTCTTGTTTTGTTGTCGGTTGTGTCTGGGGCGGCGGTCTACAAAGCGATGCTTGCAGTTCCTGCTCCCGGTGTTGGGGGCGCCTTTGCACACAATGCACTTTGGCGTGCACGTCTACTCCTCCCCCTCGGCTGGGGGAGGGTGTTATTCGCCGCATCTGCGACACAGTGGCGTCTTCGGTTTGTACCAGACGTCCGCCCGATGACCGATTCTTCTGCAGTTGAAACAGGTTTCGACCTGCTCCCTGTACGGGTGCACGCGAAAAGGACTCTCCCAATAGTAGATGGTGTCTGGAGCCTTCTTGGCGGCGAAAGTCACCAGGATGGACATTGATTGTCCGAGGCGGCGAGCATCCACCACCGGAATCCCGTGGTTGCGCTTCAGAAATCCCTGTCGGACCTCATCGGCTGTCCCGCAATAGTATGCATAATAAATGACGCCTCTCGTGGAGTCGTCCGGTGCGGACACGTACGATGTCGCTTCGTACGTTTTGTCGCCCATCTTGAGCAGTGTCAGGTTGCTGTACACCGAAGCCCTGAGCTTATTCGGTGTGCTAATGGTGAATGTATTGTTAACTGTGTTAACACGAAGGCTGTCTCCGTTCACCACCTCTTCAAGCGGTAGATCGAACGCTACACAGGCAGCTCGGAGAATGTTGCGCGACGCGACGGTGCGCAAGTCCATGCCTCGCGGCCTGACGACGACTTTATAGTCGTTTGCTGGTAGACGTGGGAGTGGTGCCTGCCAACGTCGGGCAGGTGGATTTTTCCGAAGAACGGATTTGGACTTGCCTTCGTTGCGAGGAACGCCGGTAGCGGTGCCGTGCTCCTTCCTCGGCGTCGTCGGCACGTTCATTGGGTCTGCGTTCCCATGAATGGCGTCCTTCGCTCCGGTGCGCCGATAGCGTTTTTGCAGGTTGAGAACGGTCTTCAATCCTCCTTCGGCAAGCTGCGCCGGAGTAATGTATTCGCCCTCTACGGCGTATTCCATCATGCGATCGTTCTGGGCGGTCCGCGTGGTTAGCGGGTCCCAGCGGCGCGGCACCTGCGTTCGGCCTAGCGTTAGACCAAACGCGGTTCACCAAGTGTTCACACTTAAAGTCCCGAAAGATGGGTAACCAGTGGTCGTACCTGGCGAAGTCCGGTATCAGTTGGCATGGAGCACCTTTCCGGATCCTTCGCGCAATTGACAGGAGATATAGAAAGCAATGACGCGTTCAGGACTGAACGAACCCGCGAAGGGCGACGCGCCAAGCGTCCCGGACGCGCGAAAACGAAACTATACGGCCGAAGTCGTAGTCGCTGCAGCTCCGAAAAAAGCGCCCTCCTCCGACGGCGTCACAAGCCCCTCCCACTCGGCTCAAAAGAATTTCTTCGCGCCCGCTCGCTCTCTACTATGGGAGATGTTTTCGGGACGCGGGGAGAGGCGGAACCATAAAGAAACATACTTATGTAAGTATGTTTCTCTATGGCGGAACCGTGGCGGCGAGCGCTCGCGGTACAGCTACATTGAACTGTACACAGCCCAGATGGGGAGGCGCCTCCCGCATCGATCACGCCGCCGCAAAGGAGCAACTTGTCAACTTTTGTCTGGCGGCGCGAGCAGCGGCGTCGCCCCTCCAATCGTCCCGTTGCGGGAAGGCCAAGAAAAAATTGGCCGTTGCTTAGCTCCGCTATGCCAGGATATACGCAGCGGGAGGTACGTTTCCCTGGCTGAGCTTGTTGTTCTGGTAATGCCAAACGCAAAGTGCCATACATTGGATTACTCACTGGTATCAAGTCCTTTTGGTGCCACAGTCTGTCGCACACACTACAAATGTGTCCAAACGGATTGTTCACAGTCTGCTTCAAATGTCCGGATCGCAGATGCACTTTCGAAAACTTGAATAGTGTGATCAGTCAGTTAGGGCGCTCGACTACTGATCCGGAGTTCCCGGGTTCGAACCCGACCGCGGCGGCTGCGTTTTTATGGAGGAAAACCGCTAAGGCGCCCGTGTGCTGTGCGATGTCAGTGCACGTTAAAGATCCCCAGGTGGTCGAAATTATTCCGGAGCCATCCACTACGGCACCTCTTCTTCCTTTCTTCTTTCACTCCTTCCTTTATCCCTTCTCTTACGGCGCGGTTCAGGTGTCCAACGATATATGAGACATACTGCGCCATTTCCTTTCCCCAAAAACCAATTATAATTATTATCACACGACGGGCCTTCAAATCCTCTTCGGTTGGGTTGGTTCCCATTGACTGACGCCTTCCATAGGCTCCATCTCGGTGGCTTCGTAAGGCAAATGCAATGCTTCGTAAGGCCACGAAGTAAGCACTGGGCATGCCATTATACTCGTCCACGCAAAGACTGCTAGACATGGACGCCCACAACACGGTGGAGGAGCTCATCGAAGCCCACCTCTCTAATCAGAAAATCCGGCTCAGTCACACGGAACGCGGACGAGCCGTCCTACGCAAGATAGGATGGCAGATCGAGCCAGTACCCATCAAGGCGGCCCTTCCGGAGGACTGGAAGACGACCATTCAGACCAAACCCCTTCCCCGGAACATGACGCCGGGCAAGGACGACGAGAGGCGCACCACACGGGGCAAAGCCATAGCCCGGAAGCTGGAAGAGAACCTCAGGGTCCTCTACGCGGACGCCTCGCTGCGAAAACACAGTGACCGTGCAGCGGTGGTGGTTACGTCAAAAGACAGGCTGATCGTCAGCGCGTCCCTGAAGACAACAGACGCCGCAGTTGCCGAAGAAGCAGCCGTGGCCCTCGCACTCGCACAGCCGAGTGTGGACACCGTGGTCACCGACACAAAGACAGCCTACGGAAGCTTCCGCAGCGGGGTATTCTCCTCCGCGGCCCGAGCCATTCTATCCAAGTGCAAGCCTCCTGGAAGAGCCATAGAGCTCGTGTGGGTCCCGGCTCACTCGCAGGTAGCAGGCAACATCATCGCCGACTACCATGCCCGAAAAATGTCACTCCAGGCCGAGCACGAGCCGGAAGAGATACCGCACCCGGTCACCAGCTTTCGGGACATTACCCGGATGTACAGCGAGGAAAGGTGCAGACTGCCAGAACCGCACCCCAAACTCACCAGGCAACAACAGACGATCCTGCGTCGAGCGCAGGCGGGATCGTTTGCGCATCCCGTACTGATGAACCGCATGTACCCTGCGGAACACGATATGCTCTGTCCTCTTTGCAAACGAGAAAAGGGCACCCTGCGGCACGCCTTGGCAGAGTGCACAAAACTCAAGACCCCCTTCCTCCCCTTCCGCCAACACCCTCAATCCCCAACCCCTTGAGCTATGGGAGACCTTGTTATCCAGCCCCGTCCACCGATTCAGCTCGCACTGACGGACAGGGGCCAGGAGATGCTGGAAACATATCGGTCCCGTAACTAGGGAACGATCCCTTCTGGTGCCTGCGTGCACCACCGATTTATTTCGGGCTTAATAAATGTTGATTCATCATTCATCATCGGCGGCTATGCGGCGTCTATTACGCTCGGCAGTCTGGCGTATCCGTTTGCCAAGGCGTTACTCTCTCTGTTCGGGAGTCTCCGCTGCTCTCTTCGCCTTCTGAAGCTCATTCTCTGTTTGTTGAGTAGCCAACCCCAGGCGTGAACCTCAGTATCGGAAGAGTTATTGTTCCCTTGTCCATACCGCTGTTTAGCAGCGGCTGGACTCTCCTTCTGTGCATCCATATCAAGCGTTGCGATACAGCTGCCGATTACATCTCCGCCTTTTATACGCAATGCTGCGCATACGACGACGCGCGGTTCGGGTGATAGAGCGGCATGCGGCGAGGCGGTGGTGACGAACGCGGCGCAGGTGTGGGGTCTCTCTGGTTACGATAGAATCGGCGCATGCGCACAACTGCTCATCCGAGTGACGTCACAGTCACCTTCCACGGTGGAGCAGGCACGCGGCCGCGGCGACGGCGGCGACGAAGCGCGCGGCGCAACCACTCCTCCTCTCCGGTTGACATGGTAACGGCGCATGCGCACAACTGGCCTTTCGCATGAACCGCGAAATGCTCGAATGGTAGCCTAGTGTAGCTCCCGCTACAAAAGGGCGCGGATGGGATGACCCGGTGGTCCCCCTCCCCGCAGCAGCAGCCACGCGAGTTATGCGGCGACGCACAAGCTTACGTTCCTCGGACGGGGTTTCCGGTGCTGTTCGCTAGGTGTCGACAGATGCTGACAGGAGAGACGCGATGAACTACTACTGCGACTACGAGTGCCAGCTACTGCTCGGTAAGGAAAGGAGAAAACCCTATATGTATGCTGTTCTATTAACAGGACCCCATGGCCGATTTCGTTGTTTGATCACTGGCGCGCGTTTTTCTGAGGTTCCACATGGAACCTTGATACGAGCGTTTTTTTCTCTTTGTTTATTTATTTTTCTTTTGCCAAACCCGCTTCGCGGTTTGTCCCTTTGCGAAAGAGTACAGCATCAGAAGTGGCTCCCGAACCTGGCTTTTGAAGACTGTGCCGGAACGTGTGCGGGAACAACATAGGAAAGAGCGGTAGATCTAGCTGATACTTTCTTGTGAGCTTAACTTAAAGTACTTCCGTTTTTTTTAGAGCGTCGCGTGTGGTCTAAGAATCGCGCTGTGCAATATAATGCCGCTTAAAAGCGCAGATTTTTCGTCTCCAAGCTACTTGAAAACGGCGCAGTTTGTTTGGCGTATTTCTGTCACGTTGACAACAATGTATCGAGGATCAGAAGCGCCTAATAATAATCATAATAAAACACAATAATGAAATACTTATAGAAAACTGACTTTTAACGATTTAGGTTTATCTATGTCGTGCTCAATGCGGTTGAACGAGACCAATTTGCTTACTTTGTATTTTTTTCATTCCTTGCCTTCAGTGTTTCAGAGTTCAATGAGTCCACTGTTTTCTTGCTTTAACTATATTAATATAGCAGGCGATAGAAATGCAAGATGTTGGAAAATTAGGGATCGAAGGATATATGCCGCGCTTAGGTACCTGTTTATCTGCCTATCAGGTGCATCGTATGCACAAGCACAGCTGTATGCTATTTCAAACATGTATGCGTATTTCCTTATTTTTCGCATAATATTTGCGAAAAGCATCGGTCCGTCTTGAGCATAGGTCTCTATTGTTCTTTTTTTTACACAGACAGTTTTCATTTGGCCTTAAGACACAATCAATCACACAAATTGCTAAATATTGAATTCCGAAGAGGAACATTTTTCGCAAAGGCAGCCTTCGAGAACAGGCAACAATTGAGGCGCGTAGCATGACTTCTAATGCAGGATTTTTAGCTGGCCAGGTTGGTTCATTATGGTACAACTAAATAAGTTATTTCAATTAGGAGTACGAATGAGGCTTCCAAAAATCGTTTATGATAGCATTTTACTTACGTCGTCAAAGAAATCACAGCACATCTATATCGATTTCTTATGACTGTCGTGCATGTTTATGTTTAATTAAATGCATTTGGTACGCACAGAATTGCTTCTCGCGATGTCCGTCACAAACGCGTGACAAACAAAATATAATAAAGAAAAGCAAAGGAAAAGGGGAAGGAGAAAACAACCGCAGGCACATTGAAATGAGTGCCCGCAATTAAGAATACCACACGATTACAGAACCAAGAAAGCGTTAGGAAGCACTTTCTCAAGATACGCCGTTAAGTTTGTTTTTTTTTACTTTTTAGTGCGATGAACTGTGATATGGTTCATTTTTGAGCATGCGAAATTCCTGCTGACACCGAGGTTGTGTCCCCAGCCTGCTAAGGGTTGACTGGTTGGCGGCGAATAATAATAATAATAATAATAATAATAATAATTGGTTTTGGGGGGAAAGGAAATGGCGCAGTATCTGTCTCATATATCGTTGGACACCTGAACCGCGCCGTAAGGAAGGGATAAAGGAGGGAGTGAAAGAAGAAAGGAAGAAGAGGTGCCGTAGTGGAGGGGCTCCGGAATAATTTCGACCGCCTGGGGATCTTTAACGTGCACTGACATCGCACAGCACACGGGCGCCTTAGCGTTTTTCCTCCATAAAAACGCAGCCGCCGCGGTCGGGTTCGAACCCGGGAACTCCGGATCAGTAGTCGAGCGCCCTAACTACTGAGCCACCGCGGCGGGGCAGTATTCGTTTCGATCACGCAGGGTTCTTGGAATTGTGCCGATATCAGTACGCGGGTGCGCCTGCATTTCAACTCAATCGAAACTTAGCAGTTAAGTTCATTCGAACCAACTAAATCGTGCTCAGTGGCCAAACAGGTCAGCAAAGACTACATACATGAAATATTTATTTCTTAGTCGAAATTGCATAAAATCGACAATATAAAGCCAAGTATTCATGACGCGTTTGTTTATGTGCTTCTCCCAAGGTCTTCATGGACAGTAAAAAAAATAAAAACTCTTAGAGTATCCTTGGCGGATCGTTTGAATGTGTTAGCAGCCAAATATTTGTTATACCCGAGCTCAACACACTAACTTCGCTACATCCGAGGCCCAGACAAGAAGGTTCCTTCGTAAACAATGCCTAATGGTAACGGAAATAAAAATATAGTATATCTGCAACTGCATTGCTCATGGTAGTCAAATTGCTTCACCCTGAGAACCTAAAAACCGAGCCCATCAAGAAAAAAATGTTGAAATGAAACGTTTACATGGTTACGGCCTGCGTAATGAATTCCATCGGGCCGTCTAAGACTTCATGTACAGAGCGCACCAAACTCGAAAGCGTAGAACATTCATCATCCGTCGGGGCGCTGTTGAAAAAAAAAGCACATTGTCCTTACTGGCCGTCCGTGTTCCTTTCATTTTCTCTTCGTTGCGCGCTTCTGGGCAATTCCGTGGCGTTATTGTTCGTTGTTGCATAAGGACCGAATCGTTCCCTCCGAAAAGGATGATCGTATATACGTACAAATGCGCAGGATGAACGAACGAATAAAATAGCACGAAGGCGGTCGTTAAATGAGGGGATGCAGTTTTTCCGTTTGCATTATGAAGGCGCGATGAAGATTTACGCCACGAAAGAAATGAAAGATAGAAGGCGAAAAAAGAAAAAGGGACATCCGGGCTATCTACGGAAACTGCTCTAAAGGAAATAAAGGCACGATACATTTAGCACCATCGAGAAGCCGTTGACAGAATGGATTGTTACGAGTTGAGCGGGCATCTGATCGTGCTTTACACCGATGGGCTCATGCACGTAAGCACAAAATGGGGCAATGGTATAGAAGGCGCAATGTCTTTCGGCTATGAGGCATAGGTGGAGCAATCGTCGACGCACTTAATATTTGTAACGCTAAAAGCGCCAGCATCTTAACAACACCAGCACTGCAAAGCACCTCCGCCGTTATATCCCCCACAAGTATACCAAAACCACTGCCCAGCACAAAATATTCCCCGAAGATTTAAGCGCTGATTTCGTTTGGCGTCTAATTCATCTCTTACTTCATAATTATTGGAATGCCCCGCGGAAGTGCTTACTCCAACTTTGGGGTGATCAGCTGGAGGCGGTTGAACGCATATAATAATGCGGTCTAAAAGACTGCTCCATTATGATCCGAGGTTTGCTGAATAATGCTGTTCGTTCATTCGCACTCGAGCATATAAAATTCATGTTTCTCATAGACTTCAAGCTGCATGATACGCTCGTGACACCAGCAGTGTTGGGGACCGTTAAATTCGGCCGCATATGTTGGCCTTTTTTCGGCAGCACGCTTCAGTCGACACCTTAACGGCCCCTGAGAACCAGTTTAGAGTCACCATTGACTCTAGCTGAAGGTGGCTTGTATGGATCACAGCATTGTAACGAGTAAGAGGCAAATTTCACTGAAAACAGAAATTTCATCAGCCAGAAAAGGTCAAAATATGAAATACAGGTGTCGCTACCATCGGCCATTGCCGCGAGTAAAGTGTGGTGGCGTCAGAAAGGCTTTCTGAGCACGGATCTCCGAATCTAGGCTACGCTGCTATCCGCCCTATACTTCGAAGTGGCCATCGCGAAGTTTTCACGGGTCGGAATGAGCTTTTAAGAGTCGCTGCACCTTTCTCTTTCGCTTTATTGTCGTTACGCCCTACACTTTCGTCCTGTTGTCAGTTTTTGTATATGCGCTATAAGGTAGGGTTGTTTACACATAGAAATAAATGCATTATCGAAGGCAAGAAGGCACGTGCACCAAAATTCTGAAACGATAACCAGAACGGATGATCAATTATTATAGCGAAGGCGAAGAGGTGCATTTCGAACGGTTCTTTGTTTTGGATAAAGAGCTCATCCGCATCTTCTCAGAGTTTTCAAAATTTCGGTGAGCGGAAACAGCGCTCGAGGCCCTAATTTTTAAAGAAAGAAGTGGTAATAATTCTTTAGTGCACGCATTGTTTTCTGCTTGAATAAATCTCCTCATAATTATTCAAAGTATTGAGCGATAGTTCGTGCATATAGCGAGGGAATTGTTGACTATCATTGCACATTCGAAAACCCTACTTTGGTCTGTTTAAAACATGCTCGTTGTATTCTCGTCCAAGCTGCTTATTTTTTAAACGGACCAAATCGTTTATCCCACATTCGTACCCAACAACCAGCGTTCCTACTTTTCTCATTGTTAATTTCGAAACCTGCGCATATGGCGTACCGACAAGGAGCGCGTTCAATAGCCTTACGCAGAAGAAAAAGAAAGGCTAACGTCAAAATCCCGCATTGAAAATAACAATTAAGACAGAAGGATGTTTCATAACGAGCACACCTTGTTCTTCCGTCTTCGCACGAATAAAACGAAAAAATATTGTGTATCGGCTCAGCTAATTCAGGATATACAAAGGGGAAGGTGTCGGCGTTCACTGTGTTCATTGGCGTTGGTGTTGACAATGTTCTAGACTCCGATAATTTTGAGGAAAGGAAGGGGGCATAACTGGTTCCCTGGATATGCCGGCGCCTCATTCGTGTTTTGACACGTGGCGGTGGTGAGAGCGATGTGGCCTGAATGCATTAGCGCTGACAGCGTTGTGGCTGACATGCGACTCTGCAGCAATAGCTATGCCGCAGCGTTCATTTGGTGATCAATCTCTCGCGATCTACCATTAACTGCATGCCACCTCCCAGGGTGGCAGGGAGGGCGCCCTCCCTATCCAGTGTGCGGGACGCAATCAAAGCACGTTTTTGCAGTTGGACGCCAACGTCAGCAACATGAAAGCGAGATTGAGGTCTCCACTGACCACAGAACCGGCTAAAACGCGCCTTTCCTTTCGTGAAAATGAACTTTCTTTGCAAAGTTGTCAACGCCAATGAACTCTATGAACGCCGTCGGCTCACTTGTTTGGTCTGGTTTTTGAGGAAAGGAAATGGCACAGTAACCGTCTCACATATCTCGGTGGGCAACCGAACCGCGCCGTAGAGGAAGGGATAAAGGAGGGAGAGAAAGAAGAAAGAGAAAACTGAAAATTGAAAGTTGGATTTTGAGGAAAGGCGAGGCACGCGTTGTGACGTCATGTGCCTCCTCAGAGCGCCGGCGAAATCGCAAGTTCGCGGTCAGTAAAGCTTGCGCTTTAAAATCGAGGAAAATCATTTGCTGACAGTATAATTAACAAAATGATTAATATCGTGTAAGTGGCCGTCCGCATGTGCAGCACGCTGCGCAGCGCGAATCGCGAGAGCCATTAATCCGAGGGCGAAGAGATTGAGAGAGAGATGGCGGGAGAAAGAAGAAGGGGTGAGAGCGTGGTGACCAGTATAGATCTCTCTATAGGTCGAATACATGGGAGCCACCAGCCATTTCAGTAAGGGGGTGAGACAAAGAAACAGAAGCAAGGAAAGCGCATTTGAAAGCGAAAGAAGAGAGAGAGAATGAGGAGAGGTAGGGGTCAAATGGAAGACGAAAAGGGGAGCGCATCTCACCACCATTATAGCTCCCGCGATTTAATAATAATTGGTTTTTTGGGGAAAGGAAATGGCGCAGTATCTGTCTCATATATCGTTGGACACCTGAACCGCGCCGTAAGGGAAGGGATAAATGAGGGACTGAAAGAAGATAGGAATAGGTGCCGTAGTGGAGGGCTCCGGAATAATTTCGACCACCTGGGGATCTTTAACGTGTACTGACATCGCACAGCACACGGGCGCCTTAGCGTTTTCCTCCATAAAAACGCAGCCGCCGCGGTCGGGTTCGAACCCGGGAACTCCGGATCAGTAGTCGAGCGCCCTAACCACTGAGCCACCGCGGCGGGTAAATCCCGCAATTTGCCATTTCGTAATTACGACGAGAGCTATAATGGTGGTGAGATGCGCTCCCCTTTTCGCCTTCCATTTGACCCCTACCTCCCGCGATTTGCCATTTCGTAATTACGACGACCCGCCGCGGTGGCTCAGTGGTTACGGCGCTCGACTACTGATCCGGAGTTCCCAGGTTCGAACCCGACCGCGGCGGCTGCGTTTTTATGGAGGAAAAACGCTAAGGCGCCCGTGTGCTGTGCGATGTCAGTGCACGTAAAAGATCCCCAGGTGGTCGAAATTATTCCAGAGCCCTCCACTACGGCACCTCTTTCTTCCTTTCTTCTTTCACTCCCTCCTTTATCCCTTCCCTTACGGCACGGTTCACGTGTCCAACGATATGAGAGACAGATACTGCGTCATTTCCTTTCCCCAAAAACCAATTATTATTATTAATTATGACGAAAGGATTCGCCCCGAATGACCCTGCAGCCGCCGCCGTTGCGCTGTTCTGTTGGTCGAGTGCCTGGCTCGCTGGATGCGCAGGCAGAGGCCGACCCCAGCATCTATGTGCGCTACTACGCACTCTCTTTCGCTCTCCCTTCCTTTGGAAACTTCCTGCAGCCCAGCGCCGCTCGCGCTCTGCTGGAGCCCCCGAGTCGAGGCCGCGCCGACGCAGGATCGGGAGCCTGTAGTCACAAGGCGGCTACCCTTTTCACTGTGCTTGGAACTATTACACGAGCCGGATTGGCAATTAGGCGCGGCGCGTAGAAAAAAATTGGCAGTGGCTTAGCTCGGCTATGCCAGAATATACGTAGCGAGAGGTATACGTTTCCCTGGTTGAGCTTGTTTTTCGGAAACTCGAATGGTGTGATCACTCACACGACGGGCCTTCACATCCTCTTCTGTTGGTTCCTGTTGACTTACGCCTTCCATAGGCTCCATCCATCTCGGCGGCCATGCGCCGTCTGTTACACTCGGCGTTCCTCTCTGCTCGGGCGTCTCCGCTGCTCTCTTCGCCTTCTGACGCTCACTCTCTTTGTTGAGCAGCCAACTGCCAGGCGGCAACCTCAGGATCGGAAGAGTTTATCTTCTCTTGTCTATACCGCCGTTTAGCAGCGGCTGTACTCTCCTTATCTGCATGCACGCCAAACGTTGTGACAGACGCCCATTACATACATCTCCACCTTTTATACGGAATGCTGCGCATGCGACGCGCGGTTTGGGTCACAGAGCGGTGCGCGGCGAGGCGGCGACGAAGAACGCGGCGCAGTGTAGGTCTCTCTGGTTACCATGCCATCGTCGCATGCGCAGAACTGTTCATCCTTGACGCCACGCTCGGTTCCGACGGTGGAGTGAACGTGCAGCCGCGGCGACGGCGAAGCGCACGCCGCACCTTGCTACTCTCCGGTTGCCATGGTAACAGCGCATGCGCACAACTTCTCCTCTTCCATGCATGTACCGCGAAATACTCTACTGGTAGCCCAGTGCAGCTCTCGCTACAAAAGCGAAGGACGCTCGGAGCAGTGGCGGCGGGGGGTGTGAGTGTGTGTCTTAGCGCCTGTGCATGCGGTGCATAGAGACGCCGCGGTTTTCTGCGTGCGAGAGGTTCCGATCCACTCTTCCGCTGTAGTCTCCCTATGCACGCGGTATACTGTGCGTAGCACTCGCTTTATGCGCTTGTCTGGAGTCGCTTGAGGGCTGTAGATTCATGTTGAAGGGATGAGGGTGGAGGAAGTTCCGCTGGTGTGTGACTGCCTTGCAGGAAAAAGAATGTCAGCTGCCTCTAAATGATGCCCGGAATATAATGAAACAAATCGTGAAATAAATATACACAAATACTGTAACCACTCCAGAGAGAGAGGCGGCCGGTGACTTTAAAAGAGAGTTTTATGAATGATTTTTACTCTACGAATTGTTCCTCACTCTAAAATGAACTGCGAGTGATAGCCTCAGGGCAGCGCGTAATGCGACAGACATAGTGACGGGGGACCATGGGCAAGAAAGAGCCTTTTAGTGAAAGCGCAGTTCGGCAAGGAGTTAGGCAGTGCGCTGCGTTGCGCAGTTACCGTAGTAGCACCTCTCTAATATCCGAGCGATGGTTGAGAGTATTTCTTACTCTGGCTTCGAATGAAGTTGATGCTGTATAATGCCGTAGGAAGGGCCCTTGGCACCTTACATGTGAGTGCGTTTCTTTATGCTGAGGAGAAAACGAATTTTCGAGCTCAGTATTACAGCGACCGTTATATTATGGCAAAGATGAATGAATGGTCGTGGGTAGGAAAATAACGAAATAAATAGCGTAAGAAAAATCAAATGCGCCACTAGAAATCGTCTAAGGATGATACAGAAAAGAAGAAGAGAATGGGCTTCATGCAACGTATAGTTCCTGCCTGCGCTCACCGTCAGGCTATTCAAATTTCTTGACAAGCAGGACGCGTTCTACGGGGCTGGTGCACTTTACCCTCTAAACAAGAATACGCCTGTGTGAGAGTAAAAAAGGGAGTAAGCTGTGAATCCACAGCGAGTGGGCAAGAGGACAGCTAGCCCACTCAACCCTATAGAGGACGTCTCACTCACTTTTTACTCCTGTCTCTTTAGAGTGTATTGCTTGTTTGCCGTGTGGTCAGAGGAAGGGAAATAGAGTGCTGATGACGGACATCTCTGTTTAAACGTTCAGGGCTTCACAGAATGTTTGTGGAACAGCTCGCGGTCAGTTCAGTCCCTGTTCCTTGTGGTATTCAAGCTCTCATCGAACCTTCCCGCCTTGTTTCTGGTCTCAGTGCTGCGCCATTTTTTTCTATTCTGCACGCTTGTACGCCACATCAGGGCTGGACTTTTGCCACGACAGAGTAGAAGCTTTTTCCGCAGCATTATGTGGAAGCGTGTGGTGGGAGAGCCCTTCATGGATCGGGGTGTTAATGCTGCAGAGGCAAATTACTTTGAACCGGGAACCTCTGAGACGATAGGTTACTGCGTCAAATTTTGGGTTAGATGAAGGATAGCGAGGAAGGTGCGGGTAATTGGCATTATCAATTTCGCATTAGAGTTGCGAGCCACCATCACGATATTTGTTGTTAATCATCTTGCACCCTGGGAGATTGCGTACAGAAAGTAGAAAGTTACCGCGGCAGACGTCATGTTTTTTGGCACTCATCGAAAGACAATCTGGCTACAAAAGGCACGTGTCTGCCCGCATTTCTAAATGTCCATAGGGGGAAAGGGTACGGTAAGTGTAGGGTTTATGAGTCTTCAAATGCCAGCCAAAAATTCGAACCACGACGGCACACATGAAACGCTGATTTCATGGTTGGCTCAAGCCAGGCAACGCTAAAAAATTAACGATGGTTTAAGCAAAGCTAAACCAGGGTTAATTTTTTCTCCTTCGTTTTCACTGCGCTGCCCATCATCCAACTAAGCGTCTGTAAAGAGGCCCAACGCCATGGTGCGGAGTGGGACAGCCACTACATCCATAACGTTGAAAAAAAAAGCTTCGCTGGAGTCTGCTTCATGAAACGCATCCTAAATTTAAGCCTGTGGGCTTTAGAGAGTTTCTGACCGATGACGACACTTGAGGAAAAATAAGCAAATGATCGTCATACCGTGACAAAGGCTTGAAGAGGACAAAAAACTTTGGGAGAAAATTAAAGCGGCAGTAAATGGAAACGTAAAGCAAACGTCAAAATAAGCAGATGAGCTCAAAGGCCGCCTATTAGCCTCACGTATTCTTAGAATTATTGCGATTTTTCATCTTGTTATATTTTGAAATATAAAGTACAATTTGCACTACTTTTCGAATTTCTTATCCCGCTTGCTGTTTTGACTTTCAAATCATTTCGGTAACGCATTTTCATTGGAAGAAGATAAGGCTTCTATTACAGCATTCTATGCGATGTGATTATCGCGTGATATGACTGCACTGGCTCGAGTACGGCCACCTGAGACAACATTTCCTCTCGAGAAACAATATTATCTTCACATCAATGAATAAAAATGTTACAGTGCAAGTCGACACTTTCTCACCATGTTCCACCACTTTTATGTGCTCAAAGGTGATTATTTGGAGATAACAGCCTAGAGTGTAGGATCTTCCCTGATTACAATGAAATGGATTTGAAACCACGCTCCTGCAGTCAGCGTCATTGTTTATCGCTCCTTAGTCTGAATGGGCCTGCGTCATCTGTAGCATCGCTTTTGAGACAACAACAACCTTCCTTTTCGTCATATTTCATCAAAGCTCGTGAGTTGCGAGGCGCTTTCTTTTCAGTGCCTGCTGAGCAGGATTAGATTAGGCTCTGAAAGAACTGGCTGAAATCGAATGACCACTTATGACCGTGTATTATCTCTACGTAGTGAGGTTGACATGACGAACATATTTGGCGTGGTCTCATCTTTGTAAAGGATTGGCCTTCGTTCCTCTAACGTAATTTCCCTCATGCCTTATAGGAAGACCGATGACTTATTGAAGTTGATCTGCATGGACACACTACGTCACTATAACGACAACGAGACCACTCTCACCAAAAACAGAGCTTTTGTAAGCGAGAAAAGACTAAAAATAGAAATACAGGTGCTGTCATCACCGGCTGATTTCGGAAGTAAAATGCGTGCGTCTTCACAGAATCCACGGATCCCAGAGGCTACGCTACACCATTATTCACTCCGAAACGGTGGCAAACCGTCCTTTTCTGTAAGGACGTGACGAGCTTGTACCGAATGGCGGGAATATTTTTAAATCCTATTTTCTTGCTGAAAAAAAAATCGTCTTTTGCTGCCAGACAGACGTCAACATACTAAGAAAAAAGCCCGGAATTGATTTTTAGTAACAAAACAAAATTATAAAGTTGTTCTCAGTGGCCCTTTCAACGCTTTTGTTACTATGCTTTGTTCATTCGTTAATTCGTTAGTGTCCCCTCTCTTAAAGCTGCCATTTTAACTAGGTATCAGCCTAGCCTATAGCATCAATTTTCTAATATTGTTGGCGCTAATAAAGAATTCCAACTATGGCACGTGACAGAAGACACTGCTCAACTGGCTTCGTAAAGGAAGATGAGTAAATTACGAAAAAGTTCTCCAACCAAATTTCCTCTGAAGGAACTCGACTTCTGGGCTATTTCCACAGGCCTTGACAGCGGAAGCTCCAGCAACAACACATTTTCTCTTGTCAACGCTTATGGCTACACTGTAAAAAAATTCCGTACCTATAACGTAGACTATGTACGTTTTAAATACAGAACCACTTCTACTTTCAATGAAACGTAGGGAATGACCGTATATTCAGTCCAGTATTGAAGGAAACGTCCGTGTTCCTCTGTAGTCGTTGCAGGGAAAAATACCAAACATTCAATTTAAGGGATCAAAACTTAACACGACAGGACGGTTGACCCCATCGACTATGTGTTGCACCAACCGCACTAATAACTTGCTTAAAGGCAGCAAAAACAGAAGATGCTTATGATGTGACGCCACTTTTACACGATGAACTGCTGGCCCGCGGACTATAGGCATCACATGACGTCCGATTTTTTATCTGTCTGGTTTACTCTTAGCCAACAATGTCCGCAAACTAGCATGGCGAACGACCGTGAGCATGTCTAATGTGATTAACACAATGAAGAGCCGAGGAAGGGTGATAACGCATTACGTTGCTTCAAGGTTGAGTGATTGGTACAAATTGTGAGCAACGTTAAATAACAAAGGCCTTAATTTGCTATAATGTTAAAAGCTGACTTGATGAAAATATTTTTCGCTACATTGCTAGCCACATGATAGAGTAACATTTAATAAAAATGTTACTGCAACATTTGCTTTCTGTGAGAAATGCTGCATAATGAGGTCAACTGTTAGAAAACATTTAGACACAGACAATGGTTGGACAACTTCTCCAAAGTGAAACTGAACACCAGCTGAAAGTACATTGCAAACATGATGAAAGTGCACAAGCTGAAAGCCGAATTGCCATCTGCCGTTTGGTAAGGAAATAAACAACTGAGTAAACCAAAAGCATGGGCAAACAAATCTGTGAATGCAGTGCAATGTAGCAGTTACATCTTTGCTACACAACCATTAATCAAAAACACCAACTCCTTCATGGATAACAAAAGCACCGACACAACAACATATTGCTCAATGCAATGTTTAATTTAGTAGGTACCTATTGCCGCCCATTCATGCCTGCTCTTCCTGCAGATAAATGAAACGCCACCAAAAAGCAGCGAGCAGCCATAATTGCTGCAGTGACCAGGAGGATGTGCACCATCGATGCTTTCCCCCATCCTGAGTTGGAAATAATAGCAGTTTTTTCTGGAAATACTCTGAAAGCACTAATTTTCTATCCATCGTTTACTTAGCTTGCACTGACACGACCCATTGTGTACTCGGTATCTTTGACAAACAAGGGGCCAGCCGATAGGCACACAAGACTGTAGAACCTTGCTAACTTGCAAAAAATCAATGCACAGAAAGAAAAAGCTGACAAAAAAATGAGGAATTCCTTATTTGCACTTTTTATACAATACTAAGAATGTGGCTAAGATATGGCATGAACATTGTTTTTTTCTGTTCACTTACAAACTTTCCAGCCTGTGCTAGCATATTACTGTGATGCAAATAATGAAGCATGCCAGCACTGTACAATATGCTGTAACACTTATGAAATACTCCCCTTCAAGGCTACCGCATGCCTCTTACATGCGGTAAAGTTTAAATCTGCCAAACTAGCTAGTCTGCAAGATAAGACGCCAAGCCTCTGACATCTGGCGATGTGTACCTCCCATGTAATTAGAGTGATTGGAGATGCTCCTTTTTGATGGCATTTCAGTTGCTGGGTGTGGAAGGACCAGTTATGAAGGGCAACAACTAGACACCAACTTTTTAAGCAACATCACAATAAGCAATGTGCCTTAGCTTTCCTTCTGTCCAAAAAGGAGTTTCATTTTCTATGTTCTGTGTTCACATAACTGCTTGCATGTGCACATTTTGGCTTGCTGGGAGGTGCTTTCCTCTGTTAAACTACAGTTTTAACTCTGGCCTAAGTCTTCTGCGCCTTCTTAATTTTTTGCTAGCGTTCACCTTAAGTCGCGTACAAACTCACGCAGATCTCCACTTTTCTACGTTTCCAGCTGTCACATCTTCTCTGCCTTCGTCATGTCCACCACTGCATCCAATGCCTTCAAGTCTGCTGTGTATAATCATTTTAATTAATCTGCCTACACATGTATTTATGTTAGTCGCTCTCCTCTCTTCGATGCCAATTGGCCCTGAGAGTAAATAAGTGAAATGGTAGTCTAATCTAGGTCTGAGCAATCACGCATTATGTTGAGTTTATTTTACCACGTTGGCCAGTAGAGAGTGGAAGGAAAAAAAGCTGCTAAGTGGAGCTCGACATGCCTCTCGACCCCTACACTGGAAAGCAGCAGACACCAAGGCATATGTAATCACTAACGACAACAGAACATGACAAGTGTGAAGTAATTCAGTAACGTTCGTCGCATTTACCACAGTGCATACTCGCTGCTCAGTAATTTATTACCTCATTAGACATTCTTCAAAGAGAGTGTACAATTATGTGTTTTGTTTGAACATGGCACCACAGTACAATGACAATCATTAACCTTTTGCCAACGCAACATAAAATAATCTTCTGCCCAGTAAATGCATTGCTTACAGTGCCACCACGGCACCTGTTTAGAAAATAAGCTCAAAATATTAGTGACATTAAATTTGAGCAGACGGTAATTCCCCCTACCCCTCTCTAAAAAAAATGAAAAAGGGTGCTCTTCCGACGGTACGTTTGTACGCTGTAATATTTGCGAGTCCAACTACGTGTGAAATTCAGATATAAATAATTAACGCCAAAGCATTCGGTTGAATGCGAGGCGCCAGGGCGCGGGCAAACAGTAATCGTCTTCAGGTATCCACTGGTGCCACGCCCTGAGGGCCACTGCTCGGCGAATACCATTCATGGCCACGTTCACATCCAACAAGCTTGTCACAAACATCACACAGGTGATGATGCAGCAGCAGTTCATCATTGCTGTTGGCCAGTGCTGAATTTTTTGACGTGGTAAACGGAATCATCCACCGAAACGCGCGTCGACTGTTACTCGCCAGATTCTTGCAGTCCCACGAGGGAGAACAGCTTTTCCGTCGGCTTCAAGTCTCCTCTTTCGTGCAGGGCCACTGACATTGTAACGCACATTCTGCATGATCGTTTTACTACGCACCGATGCCGCACGGGACAGCGAGCTGTTGTATGTACACTCCGATGCAGCGTTCCGGCCACACACATACACACACACATACTAAAGACACACAACGCGCAGGACTCACGCAGCGAACACGGAAGAACAAAAACCCATTCCATAGCGCCTGTTCATTCAACTCCACGCTGCGCTAACTGCGCACATGTTTCCGACTGCGGGCTCGGCTAGCGCTTCGACTTCGCCATGGCTAGCCATGGCCAAGCTGCGCTGCCGCTGGTGGTAATAACGTTCATGCAACGAAAAGAAAAAAAACAATATATCAAACGATTCAGGTTGTCAGCTAAAAAAGCTACCGTAAAATTAAATACATCTTATATGTTTTTGCCGTTGTGCGCCTTTGCGACATCAGCGACGTGAGCTTGAGCGCGAATACGCGAATGGCGCTATGAATTTCCCGTGTATCTCCGTAAATTGCAAATGGCCTCGTGCGCCGCTAACTTTTAGACATGCTTGCAGAGGTAGTCGGTGCGAACAGTTGGAAGTTCAATCGACTGGAATTGCTCAAGGAAAGTCAGCGGCACTGCATTTTTATTGTTTCGGTGCATTGCGAGTGACTTTGGCGGCAGCCACTCGGCAACGTCTCCGGTTTGGCGAACTTGTGAGAAGGTGAGCCTTTTGTTCTCAAATTTTGAAAGCGGTTTTTTGTTTGTATTGTAACCCTGCGTCTCGTCGCATGTTATGTTCACGATAACATCAGTACAACGTGCATGCGCTTTCTGTCTCTATTTAGAGTAATATTGGTCGATCAGCGTAAACTTTTGGATTCAATTAAGCCCGAACTGTCCATGTTCGTACTGCGTGTCGAATGTGTTTTGAGATGATTCTGAGCGGGAGATGATGTTCTGATAATTTGTGTACTACCAGATATAGTCTAGAGATTTGAAACCATTTATCACACTGAAACAAAGTTGGAAAACTGTTTTGTGTTCATGCATCTGCTGTCCTTAAACTTGACTTTTCGGCAATCATTCGGATGGCTCCTTTGGATCTGGAAAATTGACTACTGTTGCTAGGGGTGCCTGGTAGCAGAGCTCCTGGGGACGCCCAGTGGGTCATTTGTTTGTCCAAGTGCCCAGTACCAAAGGTACCATTCCTGACATTTTTCCCAGTCCGTTAACCTCATATTCCTTGCAATGATTACAGTATGTAATCAGGTAGTAAAAAAATTGGTAACTTTTGCATATTTCAGAACAGTTTAGAGAAATGCACATGCAGCATCAGTATTCTCTCGGTAGAATTTCTGAGACCTGGATTCATTTCTTCTAGGACTGTGGCAAGCAGCAGGTCAACTGTACATAAATTTATTTTCCTCTGGTGCAAAGTAAAGAGTGCAAACGTCATAAGACAAGTCTCTAGTCTGTTTCAATCTCACTGCATTTGGCCAAAGCATAATATGAAATGCTGTATGTTTTATGCCCTAGTTTCCTTTACTTGGAGCAGTAGATATTGACAGTGAATAGCAAGGCAACTCCACTCGCTGACGGTTTTGCCTTCGGCAGCAAAACGGAATACCTTACCCCATGTGTTATCTCGACAGACTCAAAACTGCGATGGACAGCTGCGTCCACAGCTGCTATCACCTCCCAAGTGCATGCGCTCGTAAGACACATAATAACTCTGGATTGCCATTAACATAGCCTTGCTCATTGCAGTTGCCGATAAACACCTCATAAGTGGTACCATTATGCACTCTTCTTTGGCACTATGTATGAGCTTCTGTTCTCGCACTTTCTAGAAATAATGCATGCAGTTTTGAAGTGCGAAAAGGGAATTTACGTGTAACTATATTGTCATGTCAGTATGTTACAGCCAAATTGTACATTGATGTCAGTGCTGGTGGTTTCTTTTCATTATTTTAGGAGAATTTTATAATTTTACCTATAGCAAATAATAGCCCTCACTAATTAGCTGATTTTGTCATGTCCAGTATTTTGATATGCTAAGCCACCAAAGCATGATTCAGAATGTTGTCAGAACTAAAGGCACTGAGTCTTTCGTGTCAGTAAACAATGTGCTTCATACCCCTGTCACATGGCATTCCTCGAAGGCCTTTCCAGCAAAGGCACCATTTTTCACCAAAGGAGCGAAAGCTTAAAGGAGCAGCGATGCAGCTACACGGTGCAGCCCAAAGGTGAAAGTCGTTCAGGCTTAGCACCCGCTGCTATACTCGAGGTGGCTGAAGTGAGTGTTCTAAAATTAAAGTGGTGTATTCTGTTCATTCGTTGAGCTTTGACAATTTTTTTATGCTGATTGCTTCCTTAAAAGTACTGCAAGAGCTACTCTCATCAGCAGGAGCAGGTTTTGTACGTGTATTGCCTTGGCCACCATGGGCGCTCGGTGTTGCCGCAACACTTTCACTGTCTTGAAATTTGAACATAAAACATAAACACCCATACAAAAACCAAAGCCAGACACACCTTTCGTATTTGAAAAAATGTTTTCCAACATTATTAGCTTATCTATTTTTTTATTGCTTTTACTTTTTGACATTGGATGGTACTGCGATCACAGCTTCTCGAATGCCGCGTCTTCGGGCTCCGAAGGTCTCGGTTGAGCGCCTTCGCCTCCAAGGCCCTTAGCGACAAAGGCGCAACATTTGTACCGGGTAGCTGCACTCCTTACCCCTTTGGATATGATTCTCAAAGGCCTTTGCGGTGCCCGTGTGACTGGGGTATTAGTGTGGTATGGCTGCTTGAACACCTGTCCCTGGTATCTCACAAACTGAATAAGGAAGGGAAAAGCCTCAGGGTGCTTGCCGACGTTTCGACAAGAGGACTTGTCTTTGTCTGGCAAAATGTTCATCATTGGTGGGGTTTAAATAAGGTTTTCACTTCGAGGCGAAAGGCCTGTTGTGTGGGACGAGGGTGCGATATGGGAAGGGCGTTACGATGGGGAGCGTGAACCTTGACCAGGCATGATAGCTGCTAAAGAATATTAACCGGTTGACCTGCAAAACTGTGAAAACAAAAAAGCCCAATTCAGTAGAAATGAATCTCGGGGTATGGAGTGTGGATAGTGGGCTTGAATGGCTTTATGTCCAGCCGCAACAGGTGGCTTGGTATGGCTGGCTGCCTTTTCCTGAAAAACTAGGATAAAGGAATTAAGCAGCATGGCAGAATAAAATACCAGGGGGGGGGGGGCAAAATAATTTGAAGGAAAAAGAGAAAATGAGGGCAGGTTTGGAGAAAAGGCAAAAAGAAGGGGGAGGGGGAGGAGTATGGCAGCCAAGGTTCCGAGAAGTGATGTCAGGAGGTGCAGGGCGTAAGGTTAAAGTATAAGGATAAATTAAAGGAAACAGGAAAGGAGGGGGAAATTATGGGTTGGGAAACCTCTGACCATGTGCGAGGCCTTTTCAAATAATTATGCAAATTCCGGAATGTACAGAGCTGGCCACATTTAGTGCAAACATGTGAGCGCATGGCCGCACTCTTTAGAGGTCCACTGTGTGCGGCGCAGCCACTCATCACTGCAAAATGGCGCAAGAGGAGATGCACCTGGATGTGGTGCTTCGTGTCATGTTACACTTCGATGTGTGGCAATGTCAGACACAGTGGCCCAAAGAGCACAGCCATGTGCTCGCGTGTTCGCACTAAGAGTGGACAACCCTATACTTGATTCTAAGTTTCCTCTGTATATGTTGACCCCAGACGAAAACAAGTTGTCTTGTCGAAACGGCAAGCACCCTGAGATTTTTCGTTCGCTTGTTCACTTTTTGAGTGTCAAGAAACCATCTGCCTACTCTCTCTGTACCATGCACTTCACATCTTGTACGGTTATCTTTGTATGTATACACCAGTGATAAATCATGAAAGAAATCAAGGGATTTGTATTTGTATTGCTTAACACTTACTTTAAAGCTATATCATGAGGGTATAGTTGAAAATGTGCTACGGGGGCTTGGTTGTGTGTCGTGACTGGTTTCTCTTTATCAGGGCTACTTGACAGCCACCATGAAACGCAGGCTTTTGAAAAGTCGTTCCTCAAATAAAAGAGCGTTTCCACTGTTACAATGGAAATGTTATTTGCTAAAAACTTCAATCATTGCAGTTCAGGGATTGATATTTTTCAAATAACTAACCTGAAGTTCAAAACCTGCAGAAGGAACTATGTAACTTCTTTCCTGCCTTAAAAACCCAGTACTTATTTGCCAGTTTCTGCAAGCAGAGGTCTGTTTCATGGCACATACTTTCCACTACCTTGCATGAAAATTGTGCAGTACAGGCCCACCATAAAACTAGGGGCATAGTATACTGCTTGTATGCAACTACTTTGGCGTTAGAGCATGCATAGCATGGTCTTAAAGTTATTCTTTTCATTTGCAACTGGTTCATAAAAGGCCTATTCTGGCAAAAGGCATTTAGCAAAATTATCTTCCTCTGAATGCTTCTAAGGATAACTTTAGTTCATTCAGGAAAATATATATTGACAATATTTCTTAAAGGCATGATTGTCCATATTAGCTCTTGTTACCTCACAGTATTTAGTTTTGTGCCTCCAGCATCACTGACTTGCATCATATGTTAAATAGAGTAGTAAAAAGCTCGCTGTTAGTTTAAACCACAACTCATGATGGGGCTGTGCACTTTTTGCTGTGTTACATGAAATATACTTTTGTATGAAACAATTTCTTCCAGCTGCACTTCACATGATTCAAATTCCACCAGAAGAAAGGCTGCAAAACAACATTGCTCACTACCTGTTGCTTTCCCAGCACATAACATGCCATAACGGCACACAGCAGGTAGATGTGAACAAAAACAGTGCATGTATATGTTCCACACATGCATTTTGGATACTACCAACACTATGATATGATTAACTATGTCATGTAAGATCATTTTTTGTATATATTGCAGCATGGTTATTTCAAGTTTTAAACTGGCCATTGAAACGACCCATTGTATCACCGCTGGTTACCCGGTGGCACTGGGGATCGAACTCCGCACCTCCTGCTTGCGAGGCAGATGCTCGGAACACTAGGCCACTCCTGCTGTCCCCCCACTGATGTTGCTTACACCAGGTGCTGTTAAAGCCCCGGTATGTATGTTAAATGCATTTTAGAAAACCATTCACTTCCAAAGTACCATTTCATCTTTATAGCAAAACCACAGTTCGCCTAGCTAGACAAACCTGCTGCATACAAGCCAGCAGAAGGGTTGCACGTACATGCTTCGTTAGGAAAACATAAAAATCAAGCAGAGCCTGCCCTTCATGGTGCATTATACCCTGATTTTGAGCAATGATCAAGATAGGCAGATGGTCATTTCATTGAACACTTGCATGATACATTCGTAGAATCGAAAAGACAAGTACTATTGCAAAATCTTCAAACAGTGTTTATTCTCAGAGAAAACATATCATGAAAAAGTGTTGGATTAGTTATGGTGCACCTTGTATGGGGAAAGGGGCTTCCACTTTGTGAAAGGCTTAATTTTGGAATAACGACAGCGTTTAGACTAGTTGGGTTACCATGTTTAGATAGTGGATGTGCTCAAAAAGACACTGGAAGTAAGCGCACTGTGTGGAAATCTCTTTCTGTATCTGTCTTTTTGAGCGCTTTCACGATCTAAACTTAATTTTGCAAGAGAGCAAGGAAAACAAATATTTAAATTCTGATAATTAAGGATAAAAGATCATGTTTCATTGTGTTCCTTAAAGTGTATATTGTATCGCTATTGCTGTATTTCAGCACTTCTGTCGTGGCCTTGCATTGCAGCCTCTTGACTTTTTTTATATAATAGGCAGTCCTTTTTTTCATTCGATTGCAACACTTTAGGAGTTACTACAGAGTTGCATGGTAGCGAACTCTCAGATTAACGGTTTGCATTATTACGCCAGCATAACTTGCTAAGTGTTTCACTGTAGTCTTGTTACTAGAACAGCCTCTTGAAAGTATTCAGCCTGCTGGTCATTGAGGGTTACTGTTCACATATCAAAATGCCAGATCAGCTGTATACTCTTTACAGCTACCAGAACTATGGTACATTTCATGACATGCTGGCTGAAGAGTGCTGGAGCACCAGACTGGGGATTTGGATGAAACAATTTTCAAATGTGTGCTCGGTATCACGCTGTTTTGTTCCAGTTGTGGAGAGGTTTTATTTTCATATTTGTTCTGTCAAACATTTAAATTTTGGGCAATATGTTGTTGCCTTTATCTTGTGTTCTCTTTGTTTTGAAGTTTAGTATTTTTGGCAGAAGCACTCCACTCTATTACTTTTCAGTATAATTTAAAATTTGTAGGGCACGTCATGAAGAATAAAACTTCTACTTGAATAATCTGCATGTGTTTATGTTCTCATTGTTGATATAAAAACTTAGTTGAGACAGCTTGTATTTTAGCTCTGGCTAGAATTTTTAGGAGAGCCTCAGTAACATAATCACATGACCAACACAAACTCGGTATTATTGTTTGGGCAATGAAAAACAGTTTTAAAATAGTTATTAACAGCTGTCAGTGTAGGACTGCCCTAAAATGTTTTGTGCTCTATGTAGCTCTTCTCTGAGGCAGGATTAATTCATCTGCACCTGCAGCCTGATACCGCCAAGATACCAATTCTTGGGTGAACTTATGATTTTTTTTCACTGAGCAAACTTGCATCATCTTGAAGCATGGAACTTGAGCTGATTCTTAACAGCTCTAGTGTAGCGAATTTCATTATCCTCATTGCTTAGTTTACATTCACCTCAGGACAATGGCCTTTTCCAGTTTAATTATCTGTGTCTTGCACCAGCTACATGCCACACTATCAGAAATCACCTAATCTTATCTAGTGAGCTTATAATCAGCTATCTCCTGCTATATTTTCCTTAGGGTGAAATTCATTTTGTTGCGATACAATGCACAAGCTGTTTCCTGGCGTGGTGCTTAGCTTATCTGGAATGAAATGCTTGGGAAATGGGTCTCTGATTTCACCTTGAGTAGACGAAATTAACTTGTGCTAAGGCACTCTTTAGCCACAGATGCCCTTGTGCCATTAAAATCCATCAAATTCATTCTGTTGCCCTAAGATACCATTGGTGATTCATTCTCTGCATTGTATGCCCTGGCCAGATCCATTTTCTTCTTTTAATTTCTGCCAGAATATTAACAACTTCCTTGTTCATCCCTGTTATGGTTTCACTCGGTCAGTTGTTCTATTAATAATTATAATCACTTTATTGAAAACATATTTTGGGCTAAATGGCATCAAGTTTGCCACTCTGCTAAATGATATATATGTTTGGTCTTGTATGTCTTTACTTGTGTGGTAATGTTTATTTTGTGCTCACTGTCTAAACAACCTTATTTGCCTATGATATCCTAGCCCTTCTATACCTATTTTCCTTCCCCCTGGCTCTTTCTCTTTTCAGTCATTCCTCCTCTTTCCTTTACACCGGCCATTGGTCACAAGGCTGCTGTGGGAACGACAGTCAGCACTGGGCCCTTTTTTGTTCATGGAAGCTGCACTGCTACTATTAACACTAATAGTACGTTATCAGTATTTTTGTGATACTGCATTTATTGTTATTTATGAAGTAGTTGGCTAAGGCAATGGTAGTAGTGTTGGATATTGCAATATATTATGCATATATCTCACTTGCAATATATCCGTGTGTTCACTATTGCACTACCCTCTATTTCTTTCAGTTCAGTTATTTGGCTATAGATATATTGTGCTGCTTTCCTAGTTTAGTCCACTCAAACTAAAACTTTGCTCTTTGTGTCACAGGTAGAATCTACAATGATTGCTGCTCTGTGTCTTGTAAGCAGGAGGCAGTGTTCAATGGAGCCATAAACTTTCCTTGGAATTGAAAAGCCTTTGCCGTATTATGCGCTGAACCACGAGTAAGAAGAGGAAAATGTCATGCCTTGGATTTCTGCAGAGGTGAGCCATTGCGGTGAACCCACCAGCGCGAAAGACAGGGATGAGAAAGGTGACAAGACAGGTGCTGACTCGCGACTAAAGTTTGTTGGCGTGAACAGGGAATATATGAAAAGCCAAGCAATACCATAAACCATGTAGTTACAGATAAGCATACAGGACAACATGAGCCAAAAATCACCCTCAACGTTTCCCTGATCGAGGTAGTCCAACTCATTGTGTGTTAACACGATAGACAAAACACACATTCTTCACGGAGTCATAAGATCTGTAGCCTCGATAATCTCCCATTTAATCTCTCTGAATTTACTGCCAAAATGCGTGTTGCCAAAAGGAAAGGGTAGCAGACTTCACATCCCGTGCAGTGTACAGCAGAGTTACCCCAACCACCTAGCCAAGCCCCTACCCTCTTGTGTTCCTGTAGTCTTACATTCATACACCTTGCAGTTGCACCTACGTAAACCAGACTACAAGATAATAATATTTGATACCACATTCATTTTACAAGGTACATATACATTTCACTCTACACGTGCACTTTTCTCGAGCCACATTCACAGAATTATTCTTAAAATTTTACATGCTTTAGACAACGTATTAGGGGCCGAGAAAGCCACTTTTACATCATACCCTCTGGCCACATTTTTCAAATTGTGCGACAATTTATGTACATACGGTAACACAACTGGTCTTTTGGCATCTCGCTGGCTGGCCCCAGCCTGATTGTGCCGGTCACTGCAAAACTGTCTCAGCTTCTTTAACAATTTATCATATGCTCTTGCAGTAACAAGGTTTGGAAATCCTTCGTTCGTTAACCTTAAAATCTGTTCTTGGAAACTAGTCATGCTGTGAAAGCATAATTTCATCAATTCTGAGCCCGCGCTCGAAAGTGCAATGCTATCTTTCACTACCTTGGAATGGTCGACATGTAGCCAGGTAGCAGCTTAACACTCGCTAGCACACATGAAGTGTGCTGAACATCAAGGTAAGGTCCAGAAACCACAGCTCTTTTTCTTGGGACATTTGCTCCAAGGTAAACCTGAGATAAAGGCCTTGCTCCTTAAACAACTTGAGAAGATTTACAGGTCCCGAACTATCACAACCTTTATAAAAGACCAGAAAATCATCGACATAGCAAAAGATTTTTCCCCCAGCCCATGAACATTCTGGACAATTATTCTATCCACCCTACTCAAGAAAATATTGCTTAGCACAAGGTCAACCTTTGAACCACTACATATTCGAGACTTTAGAACACATACCGCACTGCGCTACTCTACAAACATGCTCTTCAAATAAATGCTATTCAATAACATGCTCTTCAGATAAATTTCAGAAAAGGATTCATGCAAAATTATCTCTGGTTATTTACAAAAGCATCTGTCTACTTCGCATCTTGAAGATCCATTTCTTGTACTCAATTCGCAGTGTGGTTGAGTATCTTAAGAATGACAATCCAGCGGATCGTCTTGTGATTAGTGTCGATGTAGAACTATTTTATTCTATCCCGTATGAAGATCTTGTGAAAAGCTTATGAATGTGTATATCGGAGCACAACGATGAGCTTGTGTTTAAGAACGGGTGTGTAACATAAGTCTTTTTTGGCACTTGCCTCTTTTTATTTGAAGTGAAGAGCATGTTTGTGGAGTATAGCAGTGCGGCATATGTTCAAAAGTCTGCTAAATGTATCGATTCGAAGGTTGCCCCTGTGCTAAGCAATATTCACTTAAGCAGGGTGGAAGGAATGATTGCCAAGAAATTGCATGGGCTGGGGGAAATCTTTCGCTACGTCTATGATTTTCTGGTCTTTTACAAAGGTTGTGATAGTGTGGGACCTGTACATATTGTGAACTTGTTTAAGGAGCAAGGCCTTTGTCTTAAGTTTACTTTGGAGAAAATGTCCCAACAAAAAGAGCTGCGGTTTCTGAACCTTACCTTGATGTTCTGCACATGCCATGTGTGCTAGCGATATTCACCCAGGAGTGTTAAGCAGCTACTTGACTGTTGGTCGAACAATTCTAAGCTAGTGAAAGATAGCATTGCGTCGTCAAGTCTAGGCTCGGTATTGGTGAAGCCATGCTTTTACAGCGTGACAACTGGTTTCCAAGAGAAGATTTTAAGGCTAATGAAAGCATGATTTCCCAACCATGCTATTGCAGAAGCGTGCGATAAATTGTTAAAGCTGAGCATATAAGATTGGGCAAGTCGGTCTGACATGCTAAAGATAAGAATGGCGCAGCATCAAGTAACGAGGACAACAGGAGAGCACACCCACGCACAAGTGCCATCCTTGGAGCGGATGCAGAATCTAAAAGCGTGTACTTGACATTCAGCGTTGGCAGCCAAGGATCGGGCTCGTTCAATCTTTAGCGTTCAAATCCGTGTTTCCTCGTTTCCTTGACTGTCAACGCTGAATGTCAAGCACGCGCTCTTGGATTTTTTATCTGCTCCAGGGTTGGCACTTGTGCATGGGTGTGCTGTCCTGCTTTCCTCGTTACTTGATGCTGTGCCATTCTTCCCTTTAGCATGTTAAAAGCTGAAACCCCTTCGCAGGGACTGGCATGATCAGGCTGGGGCCAGCCAGTGAGATGCCAAAAGACTGACTGTGTTACTGTACATACATAGATTGTTGCAAAATTTGAAAACTGTGGCCAGAAGGTATGACGTAAAAATGGTGTGTTCGGCCCCTAATAAGTTGTCTACAATCTGTAAAATTGTTAATAATTTTGTGAATTTCGTTAGGGAAAAGCACATGTGTCGAGTGAAACATGGCAACATATATGTGCCTTGCAACCATTGCATGCATTGCATACCATTATCATGTGGTTGGGTTTATGTTGGTGAAACTGGAATGTGTATCAATGTAAGACTACAGGAGCATGAGAGGTATTTGGATATTGGTAGGGGTTGTAACTTATCTGCATATTACAAGGGATGTGAAGGCTGCTAGCCATTCCTTTCGGCAACACGCATTTTGGCACTGCGTTCACAGCAGATTAACCAGAAAATTATCGAGGCTAGACACATCTTATGACTCGGTGACGAATGTGTGAGTGTGCTGCCCATAGCGTTAACATGCAGCGGGTTGGACTGTCTAGATGAGAGGAATGTTAAGGGCAATCTTTTACTTATGTTGTGATGTAGCTTATGTGTAATTGTGTAGTTTGTGGCGTGTGGCTTTTCTGTATACTCTCTGTTCACTTCAATAAACTTCAGTTGCAAGTCAGTGCCTGTTTTGTTTCTTTTCTCGTCCCTGTCTCGCGCTGATAGATTCAAGTACTTGTAGAGTAGATTCACTGAATTGTGTACTTGCAGAGGCTTGTGAAAAAACGAGAGGAATTTTCTTTCCTTTATGCGGAATGGAAGGTTGAAATTTTTTTACTTAACTGTTTGCAGCATTAAATTCTATTCGGAAAGGTAAGACCCACTTTATTGTACAATTTGTGTGCAATGGTGCTGGTGGCTGCATGCAACTGACAACATTCGTCCAGGTTATCTAGCTAGCGTCCTTCCTTGTGCCACATTTTCTGAAATAACATTTTGTCAGATTTATTTCAATCAGAATTTCTAAGAACATATTGGTGATCACATAATGGTGATCACATAATTTGGTGATCACATATGACATAATTCAAAGCGTGATCATTGGTATTTTTTAGTCTGGGGCAGTACAATGAGAAGTACATAGTATATAGTAAAATTAAATATGACCAGTCTAACATAAACAAAATTACTTTTTTTAAAGGAAAATTTTGCTACCGAAGTGCTGGAGTGACATGGCATTATGAAGACGTGGACAGTGTGCTGTATTCATGATGGCACGAGAACTTGCGTACAGTGCTTCAGGTAACTGGTGAGTACCTTGGTGCTGTGCTTCTGCTAATGTAGCCAAATTATGTTTTTAATCTAAGAGTGTATCTGAAAACTTAAGCAAAAGTTGAGTAGTATTTAGATATTCTTGCACCAGATACCACTGTGAGAATTAGTTATTAATGATGTGTCTCACATGTACCCTTGTCTGCTGAATATAGTAAGCATGGCTTTCGAGCTGAGTGCCTCCGACGTATGAAAAAAAATGGCCACTGGGC
Organism: Amblyomma americanum; assembly: GCF_052857255.1. Lineage (NCBI taxonomy): Eukaryota > Metazoa > Arthropoda > Arachnida > Ixodida > Ixodidae > Amblyomma > Amblyomma americanum. The sequence continues at coordinate 299,324,721 of NC_135497.1, read as the reverse complement.
TGCTCCACGACGCGTGGAGCAGCCCAGTGTAGCACATTCAGGCTTCATGGAGTGGAGAATGAAGGCAGTAAATAATTTAAGAGTAGAAAACACAGCACAAACCACAGGACCAGGAAACTGAAAGAACCCGCCGACCCTGATGACACTCTTTGCATGAAGGGTGTTATAAAGTTGCCTGTCATGTAGTGCAAGATGGAGGTCGCACAGGACGGGTGTTAAATATGAGTTGATGCAGACACCTGTCATTACGTAGTACTCACTGTAGAACTCGTGCAAGAAGCAAAGGTAACAGCTGAGCATGGCCACTCTTGTGCTTTCCTCCGCAAGCAATCTGGAATTGCACTTAGAAATCTTTTATGCTTTCTCTTGACATATACATCATTGCTGCATGTGGCGAGGAAAAGTACATACCCTTGATGTCAAGCGACAGTGAACTCACAGGGCTGGTAACAGCTCACTGAGGTGTTGTGATATATCTACAGGGCACCTCATGAGAACAAAGAGCCCTTGAAGGAATTCTCTCAAAGTTTGTTGCCACATGGACCTCTTTGTAATCAATGACTAAAAGGCAAGCCTTTCTTTAGTGTCACAAAAAAGGCCTAGGACATGGGTCTTTTTGCTTCTCCATTAGTGCCAAAATGTTTGCTAGCGAGATCTTTCGCAGATATATAATTATTTCACAAAATGTCAAGAAGGAGACTGAAGCTGCACCAAGCAGTACCAGTAAAAAACATCACAGCTGTTCAAAAACCAGAAAGACTCATGCCTTCATCCTTCTTTTGCATCAGACACATGAGGACACTTCGTCTTTCTGGGTCATCATTTTGGAAAGGTTCACATGGCAACGGCCTTTGGTTAAATTTCTGCCAAGAGCCCTTTTTTGAAACTTGAGCATCCGTTCCTTGTGAGGCACACTGCAGAGATATTGGAATGCCTTAGTGAGGTGCTTCCGGTACGTGTGACTGCATTTTCACTGACATCAGATACTAGTACATTTTCTTGCACATGCTAAGATAATGGAAGCTATGAGTGAAAACATGCGGTTTTGGGGAAGTGTGCTTCCTGGGGCCGTATTCCAAGTTTGTGTCAATAAAAAGCGTCATAATCTGCCGCAACGGGCATGCCCGGGAACTGGATATAAACTGAGTGCGGGACTTTCGCTTCGTCTTGTCTTGCCTATAATAAATTGGATGGACGATAAATTCGGCAAGCGTCTCCCACCTTTTTCAGATGTTACCAATGTTCCTTGCTCGCTAAGTTGTGCATTTAGTACTATGTACAGAAAGGCACCTGCATTGAATTGCATCTGGCCCCCATCCTGAGCTACTTTCTATTTGCACAAAATGATAAGCAACTGTAAAGACTTTCATGCGCACAGTGCCGCCCGGGAAAGCGCATTTTGTCTGCTTCTTTCTGGACCTGTGGTTTTTACTGTTTACTGTTATGAGAAATGAATTTTGGGCAATAAATTATAACGGGTTGGTTCTCGGTGAATGGCTTTTGAAAGCTTCTACGAAAGCCGATTATTCAATAGCGGATGGTTGAAATGTATTTGTGAAATTTATATTTGGTGTTGTGTGACCACTAAATGAGGATTTTTTTTTATACTTTTCAGATGGATCCGACAGCAATGTGCAGATGTACAATGTGTGTAGTTTGCCATGAAAATAAAACGTATGTACTTGTACTCACCCAAACACTTACCACTCTTTCATTCTAAGCTGCATTCTTTGTACGTATGCACTACATAATATGCGTAAAGGAAAGCCTTGTACATAATACTTATTTCTTCGGCACCTGGACGGCTATATCTGCAGTGAACATTGCGGGCAGAAGCTATGCGAAGACGCATGTTCATGTACTACAGAAAGTACATAATTACAATACAGATAATTTCCGCTCTAGATGAAATGACTTCCGAGTGAACGGAGGACGTATGCATACACATTGCGGAAACTTCAATAAGAACAAAACATAAGCATTCGTTGTGAAAAAACGATTTCGGTCTCGTGCATAGCATGGCGTAACTTTCCGTTACCAAGAATGTGACAGTCGTCATACGGAGTCTCTGTTTCTGACATTTAGTCCGTACCTCATGTTGCGGAAAACCCTCCGGCAACGCATTACCAGCGGGTTTCTCTGTACTGCGGAGCATTTTTTTTTTACAGTGTAGGTTCGCTTTATTTTTTATACCTCTGGTTTCTGTAGAAAAGCAGGTTCCTGCAAATTGGCCAGCGACTTGAAATCGCTGCTGTTCTCATACAGCTGCATTACGGAAATATAAGGTCCAACAAAGAGAACAAAAAGGTGTAAGAAGAGAGAGAGAAAAAAGGGTGAAAAAACAAAAAAGCAAAGTGATTAGAGTGAAGAGTGTGCGTGAAGGGTACGCGTGGGGTACGTGTACGTACGTGAACGGTGTACGAGAGGGGAACGTGGAGTGACAGCTCAGCATGAAGTATACAAAGACGTATTAAAGATTGCTGTACAGGAAGTGTAGCCGCCGCGGTGGCTCAGTGGTTATGGCGATCGGCTGCTGACCAGAAAGACGCAAGTTCAACCCGGCCGCGGCGGTCGAACTTTGTTGGAGGCGAAATTCTAGAGGACCATGTACTGTGCGATGCCGGCACACGTTAAAAACCCCAGGTGGTCGAAATTTCTGGAGCCCTTCACTACGGCGTCCCTCACAGCCTGCGTCGCTGTACAGGGAGCATCGAGACTTCTGTACAGGGAGCATTGCGACTTCTGGCATCATATGTAATGCGAAAAACAAGATACGTCAACTAGTATGAAATACAGAGCAAAAGTAAAAATTGCCTGTCAAGGCGTACGCCTGCGATAAAAAGTCCCAAACTCGCCTTAAACTTTTTAACGTCATTTTTCTTTCCTCCTGCCAAGAAACATTCCTGTTGTTGAAGTTATCTAGGACGTTAGCCCGGAAGTGCATGGTTCCAGAATATAACCTCAGCATCGTTGAAAATTTGAGCGTAGATGTCGTTCGAAACAGGAGGCGGGCGCCTTGCATTTGTGCACGTTTTGTTGGAACACATTATTGTAAAGCGTCTCTCATAGCCTGAGTCGCTTTGGGACGTTAAACCCACATAAACTATATAAATTATTGAAAAAAAAATTGTGCAGCGGTAACTTTGCAGTATGGTGACTAAAAACAGCTTGTTGGAAAACCGGACTCGCCCGCCCCTGCGAGCACATTACGATCGTTCAAACAGAAATTACTCAAACCGCACTCGACGACCCGACATCTGTTCCGGGTTGTGCAAGGGCCGGGGAAAGATAGGGGGTGCGTCGCTGGCGCCGCGGATCCACTTTGAATGAAATATTCAGTAGCCGCTTTGCCGCAGCCCGTGCGTTATGCCACCAGGCTCTCATGTACGTGTGTCTGTGCGTTAGTGTGTGCCAGGTGTGGTCGGTTTAGGCGTGGTCTTCAACCGGCAGGTCTCGATTCTCAAAACTCGCGTGTAGTTAGTCCTCATGGGTGTTCAGGCACGGGCGTCTGGCTGCTGACTAGACCAAATCGGGGGCGCTAATGGTCGTCAAGCAGACGGCACCATCACAGTCGCTATTGATAGCCCGCTGGGATATTTTGGCAGCGATAAGCCACCTTTCGGAGCTCGCTTATAATCTGGAGCTGGGCTGTCAGTATAGTAAGCAGTATTGACCCTTGAATCGATAATTTGTGAACAAGACGTACAACTCGATGTACTATGCAAACAGGAGCCAAAACTGCATAGATTTTGTGCTACTGCACTAGATGCCTCTGAATGACAGGTTCGCAGATTTCTCTAAAAGGTGAAGAAAGCGGAGTTGAAGAGTTGTTAGCTCGAGAGAGCGCCCCGCTCGGATCGCTGGAATGCAAGATAAAAAGGAACAATAGGTAGAGACATGAAACGATTTCGTTTCGACATATATGAAACAGAGTGGTAGAAGTCAACCGTACTTAAAAATCAAAAACTGCGCGAGCGTCGTATATGCCAAGTGACATGAGGGAAAGGCTAAATATTGTGGAGAAACGGATTCCATCATACGTTCGCGGTCCAGACGCACGGACACGCGAGTACATTGACAAAGGGAGAAGAAAGGCAAAGTAAAACGGCTATGAAAGGGCCGCATCTTTAAAGGCTTGAGCAAGCTAGGCTTCAGCATTAATCTTAGCTTTTTCATCACTACCAACTTGCGAAAACAAGAACAAAGCCGACGTCACCTAAATGGGGACTTATGCGGACGTATCGCCATCCAAAACTAATCCTTCGGCTTGCATTTAAATGTCAGTCGTACAGCATTTCTGTCTCTTTCGTTTTGAAACACCTTTAAATGTATTTCGAAACGATCAGATCCCGTCACTATAGAGCCGCATTTCGCAATTCTTTAGAATGACTTCGCCGCAAAAAGCTCCTGCCTTTGGCTTATCGGCTGTTGAGTATGAGGAAGTGGGAACGCCTTCTTCATTTCACAACCACTCGTCTCTTAATTGCTCGTATTAATGACCGAGCTGCCGAAGGTACGCGATAGATAAAAGCCCTCGCTTTTTGCATTCCGGAAATTGTTAGTGGCTCCTAATTTAAGGGTTACGAGGAACGCGCACAAGTAAGACAGTTTCGCGAAGCCCTATATAAAGTGCGAAAACGATTAAACTCCAAAACCTTTTCCATCACACGGGGCGAAATAATAACCGCGATAGTTGCATCGCGGCTACATAGTTTGAATGCTCCCAGATTTAGCCTGTCTATGCATGAACATCTCGTGTTTAAAAAGAGATTGTAAACTGCGCACTTGATGGTGAAAGCCTTTTCAGCTTCCCTATTTTGACATTCCCGTGAAAAAAAGAAAGACACGAACTTTTTTTCGTGACCCTAAGTTTAGTGTATTTGTGAGCTCTCGATGTCGTTGCACGCCCGTTAACAATAGTAAGGGAGTACCATGCAGAGGGGCCTTCTTATGGGCGAGTAAGTTCGGCAGCGCGAGACGAGGCACACCCTGAGAAAGGAACGCGTGTTCCATCTCATGTTCGTTCTCCTACGTGTGGCTTACCTCGAGCTAAATAACCCCAGGCCTCATCTGCGCCCTCACTGACGGTGTTGTCTATGCTGCTCGCTGGCGCCAGCGAGCAACACTTCTTCAGATAGTCTATCGACTGTCCATATACTTCTGTCTATAAATTCTATAGACTATAGACTATAGACTATGAGTAGACAAAAAGAAATATCTATAGGAAGGCAACAGAGTCTATGAGAAGCCTACAGACTGTCTATAGACCATTTTTATAAGGGGCAGTCGTGTTATTCAAGAAATTAAGAGTACTCTAACACCACAATGCACCAGTGTCATGATCAGTTCGTTGGCAAATGCATTTCAAGACGACAGAACCATAGCTGGGGGGGGGGGGGGGGTTTTGCTCATAGTAGTGCGCCTTTTTTTTCTTTTCATTGAGCAGCATGCGCGCATTTGCAAAGTAATGTCCTAGGTGTCATTTCAAACGTTGCAAGCTGCACGATATGCAAGCGAAATATACGGAATGCAAGCGAAGTTTTATAGAAAACGCACTGAGCAATCGCCAGCTGAGTTGAGTGTTGTGCGTCAAACATCGCCCAACAGCTCGAAAAGCCGGGTTTCAAAATTTGCTGGCTGTGTGCTAAAATGAGTAGGAAGCTGGTTAAAAACTGTGTTTAGGCTAAACTACACAACCTTAAGCCCACACCTTAGGCAATGGAGTGACATGTTGCTCAGGCCATTTGTCTCTGACACAGATGTGCACACAGCGCCTGCTGCAAAATAATTTAATTTTAGTTGATTAGCGACAAAAGTTCAGCACAGCCTTTTATTGTTCGCCGACGTGACAAGACCAGCAGCGCAGACGATATCCTCGCAACTTTATTTTAAAAAAGCGCCTTTTCCCAACATGATGATGATAATTATGACAGTGAATTTTTATGCCGCAAGGGCACCCGCGGCCAAAGAGCGCCATGACACAAGATATTTCTCGTTTTGCTCAAGGTGGGGTCAAAGACCCATTTCCCAAGCATTTAACCCTGATTAAGCCGAGCACCAGGCCAGGGGAAAGCCTTCCCCTGCCTGTTGGAAAGCCTTTCCAACAAGAAAAGCACTCGCTAATTTTTGCTCTGTCTTACCCAGCGTAGAAATGATAGCGGTAACAAAATCACTACTCTTCCCTCTTCCAAGCCCTCATGACCTATAGGCCTAACTGACGAGCGTTTTCATCGCGGGTGATTGCGGCGTTTTTGAATGCCACGTATTACGACGGTCACAGCTACGGCGTCTACCGCGCACAACGTCCAGTAGACAGCTATCAGTTTAGAAAAGATCGCATGGATGTCTGTCGTTTAGCGGTCAGTACAAGCGTTTGTTTTACAATTACGTAATGTTTCGCTTCTTGAAAATTTGTTACAGAAGTCACAAATACAACCGTGTCTCGTGATTTTCTCGGGAAAAAACGCGTCCAGTCCCTAAGCAATTCAGTGTCATAACTAGATAATATCACAAACAATCCACATGCGCCAGTCAACTACAGTGAAAAGCATCACGCACACTCTTAGACGCAACGGAGTGCTAAGAACGCCTTTCGACGGAGTAAACGCTTGTGCCGTATTTAACTCCTTTTTCTAGAACCGGCGCGCTTTTCCCAGCCAGAGTGCAAAGCACACACTCTGCATGGGTGGACATATTCCTTCTATAACGAAACTTCATAACCAAAAATTAAAAGCAAGCTACAGCCGAGCCAGGAATCGAACCGCTGAACTTTCAGTCGCCATCCGGGAGCGCCACTTATTGACTATCGCTTGGCATTTTTTTCCTTCTTTTCTTAATGATGGTGTTTATTGCAGTGAAATAATGTTCTGTATGCCCGAGCTGGTTCCAAGATATTTATGAAGCAGCACAAAACTCATGCCAAAAGGAGCCAAACCTCCCAGGCAACATGGTACTAGAGTAGAGGTAAGGCGGAGCACAACACCAGGAGGGAGTGGCACTCCTCTTCGAAGTCTATTGGGGCATACGCTTTACTCAAATTAACAATAATTAAACTAAACTGGGATTTTGTTGATATAACAGTAAATAAGGAGGAACATGTGCAGGGGTTCCTAGCAATATTGCAGAGCAGTGAATGAGCCGTCAAATTAATTTTGTTTCAATGTCCGCTGTACGACATTCGAGAACAGTATTACGTATCTACAAGTGATGCAATCCCCATTTGTTTCAGGAGCAGCACAGAGACGGAATTTTACTGGTGACTCAAAAATGCCCCTTTTGTCTAGCTATATATGTTTTAGCGGGAAATGTCTGAGTGTGTAGCTCATAAAATAAAGTCTATAACAGGGTGAAAGAGCGTTTTACGTCTTCTATAAAGTACTTCATAGCCAGGCAGACCGAAGTTCAAAGAGCGTTACGTGGGCGGAAGGAAGATTATAGAAATCAAATCTTTCTAACAACCTTTTCCACAACACTGAAAACAGGCACTCGGCAGAAAAACACACTGCGCAGTAAAAAGCGAGCGGAAAAATGCTCCTCATGCATTGAACCCCACAAAGATGAGCACAAACATCGAAAGGCACAATAAACGGCGGCAGTAATTAACTAAATTGACTTTCAAGAACGCACAAACTATCGCGTGAGAAAAAAACACGACACACGAGACAATCCGTCGCACATAAAGGTGAACTAAAACCGAGGCCACCAGCGCTGGCAGGTCGGAAAACATTACGACGTCTGATAAATTCAAAAGATGAATCCCACGCAAAAGCATAGCAACCACTAATGCAATGAATAATTTGCAGTACATAATAAATTTTATCGGCCAGAAAGAAGTTACAGTTCGTCGCTATGCCGAATATCGAGAGACCATCGGGAAGAAATGTCTAAGCGCAGCTTTGAAAAGTTGGAAGGCATTCTTTCTTGTAACGTGCGCTAAGTTTACAGACATTAAATGGGGCGCCAGTGCACTTTGGTGGTCTACGTGCCCATGCAACATCAGCATTCGGCCGACGGTTGATCCGAGCATCTGAAACTGAGCTAAACTCTTCCGCTAAACGATCTTCGGCTGTGTTTGGCTTGTCAGCGCAGAAAAATGCGAGATCATCAGCATAAGCAACTGCCTTGAGCTCGTTACCTAAAGAAAACCACGAACGACACCACTATTTAGAAAAAAGAAAAAGAAACTATGCACAGCTGTTCTTTGCATAAATAGCGAAGAGCAGCGAAACTTGCAGGCAACCTTGCTTCACAGAGGACATAATAGACACAGGTTGTGATAGACAACCATTAACGACAAATAGTGCATAGCAGTTATTCTAACAAAGGTGTATTCAACTGAAAACAACTCAAGTCACATTGACGTGCCCTAAAAGAGAGAAAATAAATGAATGGCGCACTCGATCAAATGACTGCAAGGTCGATCTGCAGCATCACTAATGCCTCTTGCGAGTCACAACAATATTGTGAGACTGTACGCGCATCATGTACGTTAGACTGTATTGATCGACCTCCCAAGCCACATGTCCGGTGAGGTGCATTTGAAGTAGACATTGCAACTGCAGCCGATTCGATAGGACTTTTGCCAAAACCTTATAGTCCGCATAGAAAACGTGACAGATCTGCAGCCACGAACTAATCGCGGTATTTCTTTATCATTATTTCTAAAAATAAAACCATGTGATTTTTAATAAATGCCCGGATAGAGCATCACTCCTTTTAAACACACATATATGCTTGACTGCATGTCCCGCGGCTTTTTCCTGCGTACATTCTGAGAACTCCAGAGGTCCAACCGGACAGATCGCTGCCGGGTTAGTTTGCACATCTCAATAAACGATGAAACAGTCGAGACAGTTGGTGTACAGAGCAGAAAACTTGCACCCGCACGCAATTTATTAGCATACAGCATGTTGAAGGTTTGTCCATCTCTCTTCTGTCCACATCGTCAGTCATCGTGAACCTCTTTCTGCTCCCTTCCCCTTCTCCAGTGGAGGGCCAGGTGATGATCCCTCAGGCGTACCTCCTCTGCCTTTTCTCTCAAATGAACGGATCTCTTCCCCTCGTCCTGCACGAGCAGAGACCACTGGCGTCCTATTGCACAGTTCAGTTTACAAAAAGCCAGTGCAGCTTCACTTGCGCTTTCGCCGAGTATTCACACCGTAATAGCACTGCAGTATAAAATATTTAGAATGATGTTCCGTGGCCAATCATGAATATTTACGGGGATTAAGCGAAAGTATTTTTCTATAGCCGAAGTATCAGTCGTTCTACGCAACGTTTCTTCTATAGAAAGGTAACTGTTTTTGGATGGACGAAGTTGTGCGTAAATGGTACTCTGCAAGTGCATAAAACTTTTTCATTTAGTGATAGAGTTGCGAGTTTTTAAAACTGCCTCCACTCGGAGACCGTCTCTTCTAAGACATATATGTACGGAAGTGCATGTGTTCGCTGAATGGTAGTATACTCTGAACAGAAAGGAACAGTAAGGGAGTAAGCTGTCCTCTAAAGCACTCGCTTTTATGAAAAGGAGTGCGCTAGAGGCCCCTGTCTACCTGATAATCCGTCCTGTGATACTGGAAACACTGACCGCCTAATCGCTGATCCTCACTTACAGTGGAGCACTGCGACAGACCGCTTGCAGGTGGATGCACACCAAGAATTTAAGCGAGAAAGTAACGGCAAACACTAACCCGATCGGCGGCGCTACCGATGCCGTGACGCTTCGTGGACGATCAAGTACGGCTGCAAGTCGGCACAAAGAAGTCAAGGCAACAATCAACAGTGGTGGTGGTGCGGCAGTTGTGGCAAATCTCTCGTTTCTCCGGCACATTTTTTGCGGTAACGCCGTAACCAGGAACGCAGTCATTAGGTTAAATTTTGAAAAACAAAATTTTAAAACAGTACATCAAAATAAAGATAGAAACTGCAAAATTATGGCATTGTAATTAAAATGATGAAAATTTTCACTCCCAACTTGGCTGAGGTTACTCGGCTGTTTGGGCTGACCCATCGCTATGCAGAGGTCAAGGTGGTTGAGGTGCCGCGTTCCGTCATGAAAGAGCGGCAAATGAAAGCTGCCGCTTTCATTAACTTAAGAAGCGCTGAAATGTATTGCTTGTTTACGGGTGTCTAGTCGGTCAGGCCTGAGCTCTTTAATTTGATAATACCAGTTGCAAATGTAGCAAAACTCCGCTTTGAAACCAGGCAGTTCCTTCTGGCAACTTTAACGATGCTTATCTGGTCGAGGCACCAGGTAAGAGCGGCAAAGAAATTGCCGGTCGTCGCTAACTTCAGAAGTGCTATGTATTGCTTGTCTTGGCTATTATCTCTCGGACTTTTATCTCATGCATTTTTGTGCTGATTCCATTTTACTGATGTATTGCTAGGCACCAGCATATTTCATTGCCCACAGGCATCGCAGCAGTCCACTACTTTAGCTCCCGAGATTTGGCCCATTTAAAACGCCGGATTTCCGTCATGCGCCCTATATATAGTATTTGAGCTTTGCAACTTGTATGAGCCGTGCTAGGGCGAGGTCTGCGCCTGGACTGGCAGAGGCGTTTTGGGAGAAAAAACTGTCTGCCTTGTTTCGGACAGGGAAAACACGAATGACAGAAAGATGCCTAGAAGCCAACCCACGCAACTGCATATCGGATAGCGGCACCCGCGTGGCGTTTGCCGCGGCATAGTTTCGTTTTTTTGGGCCTGCGGTCGCGCTTGCTTGCGCCGCAGCGGTGATCAAAGTGCACCAAAATCCGCAACAAGATTAACGCTGCTCGCAAGTGTGCTCGGCGTCGGCATGGGTGTAACACGCCGGAAGCCGCCGAACACGGTGGCATGCCAAGCGCCAAAGGAGTCCGAGTTCCGCTTTGCACCAGTCGCCATTTCGCAGGCAGTGAATGTAGGCTGCTAAAATGCCTGCACGGGGTGAGCTACTACCGCGGAGCAACATTCGCGAAGTAGCAGGCGCGAAAGCTGACATAGTTGCGAGGTAACAACCTTGTTATGGGAGCTTGGACAGGTCTGGCTCACGAGAACGTAGTAGCGAGGAAAGCGCAACACCCGTGAACGTTATAGCGCGGTTACACTGTACCAGGTCTAGTGTGCTTCGTCTAGTGTTTCCTGATGCGGCTGGTATGCCGCTGAGGCATCCAGAAGAGGTTTGTTACTCAATGCGTATAATAATGATGCTGTATGCTCGGACATGGACATAATCATGTAATTCGTATTCTTGCCGAGCATCAACAGCAAGCACGTGTTGAAAAAAGAACAAAGGAACGCCCACATCTGCCCAAAAGCTTCTTAGCTTTATTGGTAGATGAAGGTAGCAGCCGAATCATGCTCGAGGTCCCTTGTGTCCTAGCTGCATGTTTTCTACGAAGTCGAATGCTATCTTTCATCACTTTTATGGTATCTTCTTTACTCCAGCCTTGTGTATGTAGCCCTAATGCCTGAAGAACAATTCAAACAAAAGTACATAATCAGAGTGAAACACACATTATTTTGATCTCAGCGTAAACCAATGCTGACATTAATTTTAGCTCAGCAGCGCATATACTACAAAGTTCACAAACTCAATACATGACTTTCAATGTGTGTCGAGTGAACCGACTGTGCTTTCCGCTTTACAGTAAATCAGTGCGCACCACACAGCGCATCCAACCTCCACAAAAATTCAGTGTACGTTGTTCTTTGCACCGCTGCCAACAGCTATATGCATAAATTTAGAGCACAGCTGAATTTGCACTGCTTCAGGAACTGAGTTCCTACCATATTCTTTGCATTGCAGCTCATGCCGAGTGTAAGTTCTTTCAACACAGGAATCCTACGCCCTGAAACCATGAAAGACATTCTATCATCTCTGGTAATTTCATTCATTACCAGGCCCACCGATTTTATTGTTTTATAGTTTTATATCACAAAGAAATCAACTGAACATTTAAATCCTGCTGGGCGGCAGACAAAATTTGAGATGAACTGCAGAAAAAATTAATAGAAGCCCAGATGGTGGGCACAGAACGTGATAAGTTGTGGTTTCCGTTAGGACAAAAGATTTTATATGCGTACACTTCAGGATGACAAAATCCACATTTTGACAATTTTTGCCTGAGCACTGACTGCAGAGCAGTAAAGCATTGCTGGCTGTATACCTACTGGAAGACCATTCTTCTCGATTTTATTGCTATTTTTGTGAGCTTACTAGAAGAGAGTGGAAGTAATGGCATGCAAATTTATTTGAAACATAGCATTACACATTAAAACGACAAGGATGGGATGATGACCAGTTGAAGGAAACCTTGCTCCCATCCAATTTCAGTGCAAACTAAATAAGCTGCCATCAACTCGGGCACTGGGAAAACCACAGTAGATGTGCAAACAAACCTGCCACATTTTTTTTTATGTCGAGTATACGGAAATCAAAATGGAAATATTACAGCTGCCTGAGCAAATGTTTTACTTAAGATTAGCCTGTCACACACACCATGAACATCTGGGGAAGTTCCCTGCACAGTAACTGCAGACACTTTCACACATTCAGAACTAACAACAGACGACACAGTCGAGCAGCCCGCTTATAACGAACGCTCACTCATTATGAACGACGGAACGAGGGCGGTGCTGCCGTCAAAATATGTATTCGGGCAACGGCACAGCGTCTGAGAGGCAACCAACAAGCTCAATTAGAATGTGCGAGGAGGCGCCAAAAACTCGGCCTCACATTAAAAAAAAATCACGTTTTCGGTAAGTGCGCAGCCGTCTCAGAGCCTGCGTGACACCCACCCCTGGAAAGGACGTTAGGACATGAACTGCTATAGAAAAGACTGCCGACAAAATGCCACAGTATTACCAAATGTTGCCGTCAAAAACGCCTGCCTTGAAACACGACACCTGAGCTGGTAGAAAGCACTGCAAGCTTTTATGTCAACATCCTTCAGAGCATGAGGATAGATGGCTGCGACCGGAGGCTGTCCTTTTGTCATCGGGAAGTCTCGCAAGCTGCGATCTTTGGGAGCTATTTTTTCGTACGCGACAGGCCGAACACAAAGGACCTGATAACAAGTGACTTCTTGTTGTTGTTCCACAAGTGTGCAACCAGGTACAAGTTTCAATGGGACGACGGTTATCATACACGATTTGTTCATCGAGTGGCTTGTTGAGTTCGACTATAAACTAACAAAACACATATGCGCTCCTACTCGTGCTTGACAACTTTGCAGTGTTGCCTCCTGCTTTATTATAGCATACGCAGGCATACGCAAATGCATAGCGTACGCTACAAAATAGCGTGCTTCGTACTGCGCATGCGCCAAGCGCTATTCTAAATCGAGGTTTAACATATGTGCGCGTTACGTACGCAATTTCTCGAATTTAGCGCGCGTTCTTTTGCGTACGCTAGGAAAAATAGCGTTGTCAAGATGGCGGCGCCCACGTCACCCGCTTCGGAGAGAGTTCGTCAATGTTATGGGGTTTTTAGGCATATCCATTGCCTTTAAATGGCACATGTGATATTCGCTTTGCCTCCCCTCACCAACAGCACAACGAATGAGGGATAAACTTGCCCAATTTTTGTTCCGTGTGACGATTCCGCCACCTAGCCACCTTAGCAGAAGTGACCGAAAGACCAAAACATGGCGTTTTTAAAACCTTGCTCAGTTCAATTACTTAAAAAGAAATTAGGTCCTGACTCGGCTGAACTGGTGATGAACTGGCTATCTACGTGCTACGACTTAAGTAACCTCGGCTAAGTGCGAAAAATGTCACAAAATATTTTCACATTTTAACACCAGATGGCACCACTGCGGCCAGCGCTATCGTTGCGTTCGGTTTGAAACTTTGGCATACGATAAACTAAAAGTGCTCATGCGATTTCCAGTGTAACCTCCCGCTAAATGCTCGCGTATAACGTACGTAAGCGCTCGTACGCTATACTAAACGTCTCTTATTGCCAGTGAATTCCAAGTGCAGATCCAGCCACCAGACATGAGCGTCATTCATGCGCTCAAGGTGTCCTATCATTGGCGCATCATCCAAGGCCTGTTGATAGCAAAGCACATGCCACGTTCTAATATTTCCGGTTCTAATATTTTTATTCGCCCCTGTAGAAATCATTAAAGCCTTGTGGATGAAAATGACTGCGGAGTGCATCTGGAATTGCTCCCGTAAAGCATATGGCTTATGGGCCAAAGGATGACTAAACACGCTGATGGACGCCCGCGTAATTAGATACATGTGGATTTGTAGAAACGCATTGTTGACGCACAGATGGCCGGATATGACTTCGTCGCTGCGAATCATGAGGCCGTCATCGCAAAGCCACGCACATGACGGAGCCATTGCATGCCGAGTACGAGCACTCCCCGACTGCTAAGAATGTGGTGACGAGGTGGACGACCTGCCCCTATTTGCCATGAATGCTTGAACAAAGAGCTTGTTGGCACCCGGGGCCACGACCTGTAGCGCTCCTATGACCGCGCTGGAAAGCTTAAAAAGCGCCGCGATATATGGTCTCCTTTGACGAAACCGATGCACATAAACTTTTATAAAACACGCCAGTTTCGTCGAACTTTGTATTTCTGGCTATAAAGTGAAAACGGAACTCGGATACGCCGAATGGAATCTGCACGACCATCAGGTTCGTAGTGGGCTTGACTGCACTTGAGGGCACTGTTCACTGAGGTGCTTGTCACTCCCTGCCTTGTAGTGAGGAGCACTTCTTTTAGTCCATCAGCATGATAGCAGCTACACAAAATATACTAGTGTATTACAAGTTGGGCGAATAAGCTTAAGAAAGTGACTGGTTCTTAGCAGGCACTTGCAGGAGGCGCTTCGCGTGGCAAGGCAGATAGTGTTTACTGCCACAGTAGGTGACGCACCAACGCCTCCCCCCCCCCTCCCCAAAGCAGTGCTGCAAACGGGGAGTGCCCGCATTGTGGGTGGGCGTTCTCGGACGTGTACCACATGGTGTCGGCATGCCCCTCCAAACCTCCTTACCCCCTTTCCCCTCACCTACCCGAGAGAGCTGGGAGACTGCCCTACTCGGTTGATCTACGCTAGAGAGCCAAAGAGTCCTCGTTCCTAGGGGCCTAGCTGCCGCGGAAGCCACAGGGGTCCCGGGCTAGGGACCCCTCCTATTCTTTCCCACTCTTTCTTGTAAATACTCATAAATAAATGTTTTTCACCATCACCACACGAGGTTTTGCCAGTGCTTTAGCTGATGCTGGAATGTCACAGTTAAATAAATGTGGCACAATGTGGCCAAGATATGCATCGTCATATTTATTGGCACAAACTATTTTTATAAAGCATATACAGCATAACTAGCTTGCAAGAAATGACTCTTGCACATATATGCTTGAATGAAAACTAGTCGCAAATTTTGTCGCATGCAAATTTAAAGGGACACTGAGGAGAAATTGAAGTTGGCTTGTATCGATAGAATACCAGCTTTTGATCACAAAAACGCCGCTCTCACTGAAAACAAAGCTCTTGTAAGGTAGAAAATAGCAAGAACCAAAATACAGGTATCGCCGCCACAGGCCAAACTCGCAAGTACAAGCGTGGTGATGATGGATGGATGGATGGATGGATGGATGGATGGATGGATGGATGGATGGATGGATGGATGGATGGATGGATGGATGGATGGATGGACGGACGGACGGACGGACGGACGGACGGACGGACGGACGGATGGATGGATGGATGGATGGATGGATGGATGGATGGATGGATGGATGGATGGATGGATGGATGGATGGATGGATGGATGGATGGATGGATGGATGGATGGATGGATGGATGGATGGATGGATGGATGGATGGATACGGCTGAACCCTTTACATCGGGCGGTGGCTCAAGCCACCTAGCCATGTCTTGTGAAATTTTACTCCTGTCTTGCTTTTAGCCACCAATCAGATAACCTTCGCTTGGTTACTTCTAACCTCTTAAAATCCACTTTCCCTTCACTATCCCTAAACCCCAATGCCTTGGGTAAGTCAGCCCCGCTGCCTTCCACTGTAGGGTGAAGCCCTTTACAGAAAAGTATCAAGTGTTCAGCCGTTTCCTCCTCCTCTCCGCACGCAATGCACAAAGTGTCTATCTCCTGGTACCTGACTCTATACGTCTTAGTCCGCAAAACTCCAGTCCTGGCCTCAAACAACAAAGAACTTCCCCTACAATTATCATAGATATTTTCTTTGACAATTTCCTGTTTAAAGGTCTGGTATGTTTCTAGTGCCGATTTCGTCAGCATCCCTGTTTTCCACAAAGCTCTCTCTGTTCCTTTAACCTTTTTCTTAACCGATAATTGCTGATTTGCCCCCTTATTGCTGTCCAGATATTTGCTTGTCAATTTTCTAGTTCGCTTTCTCCATTTCGTGTCAACATTCTTTATATACAGGTATCTGAAAACTTTCCTAGCCCACCGCTTTTCCTCCATCTTTCTCAATCGTTCCTCAAATGCTATCTTACTGCTAGCCTCTCTGCTGTCGAAAGACGCCCATCCCATATCACCCTGTACCCCCTGATTTGGTGTATTGCCATGTGCTCCCAAAGCTAACCTCCCTACTCCCCGTTGCCTAATTTCCAGCCTTGCTTGAACATCTGGCCTCATACACAGGACCGCATTACCGAAGGTCAGGCTAGGGACCATCACCCCTTTCCAGATCCCTCTTACCACCTCATACCTATTGTAATTCCACAGTGCCCTATTTTTCATGACAGCTGCATTCCTACTAGCTTTATTCATTACATATTTCTCATGCTCTGTCAGATACTCTGCCAGGACATGCTCTGTCAGAACAAGAGACGCCACCTTGGAGGAATTTTCCTTCCTACATGGGGCGCGAATCTCTGAGGCTGACAAAGGAAGATTGCGCGGTTCAATATTGAAGTAAGTTTTGTTTTAAAACCAATAGTGTACTTTTATCACACAAAAAGGCAAACAAAAGGCAACCTGAATGTTGGAAGCAAAGAAAACCGATGCTTGGCGGCGCCACAGGCGGCCACTAGAGTTTCGGTTTCTTATGGCGCTTCGCGTGTATGAGCTTTGCGTGCCCCATGGTTTTGTTTTTGACGCGCCTCGATTTAGAAGCGCCGAACAGCAGAGGAACTCCAAGTGCCGCTTCAAGTGCTAGTTAACCTTTGAAGGAGCCTGTTAAGACTTGTCAGATGATCGCCACGGTCGATGAAAAACTATGATGGCACGATGGTCGGTAATCGTACAAGGCAGCACTTGTGTCTTCGCACGCTCGCCCGGCGAAACATTCCCGGCTGTGCCAGTCAACTTCAAACTACTTAACGGAAATCGTTTATTAGGGACGGGAGACAAGGTACAAGGCAGTTCAGAAAAATTGCTGATGGCCTAGCTCTGTTAGGCCAGGATATACGTAGCGAAAGCGCGGAGATTTCTGCATCGGAAGAGTGCATTCACTAGATGCGCCTTTATTGACAATTGCTACTTGAGCCGTCGTGGTGGAGTGGTAGCGTCTCGGCCACAAACGCCAAAGGCCCTGGGTCAATTCCGAACTTCGGCACAGGTTTTTTTTTTATTCAGTGAGTGGGCGGGGTTTTTCAGTGGCTCCTATAGATGACGTCAACGAATACATTGGTTAGCGATTAAGCGCAGGCTCTATTAAGGCGCGTTTATGCTCCGGCGTAAAGGCGCGCTCACATTAGCGGGAAAACGCGCAACGCAGGGCGTTTTCCGCGTGCCGCTTCCCGCCCAAGCCGGTTTTTCTCCCGCGGACAGCCTGCTGTGCCGTCCCGCGGAGCGATGGGTTCGGTACCTATTTTTCCCGTGCCGCTGACGAGAACAGCCAATAGGCGCCGACCGTGAACCGTGACGTCAGTCCCAGTTCAGTGACCCCGTCGGCGGAGGCGGAGGCTGCGCGCGTCCGGCCGGCCGGGCACTCGGCGGCTGCTTTGCCAGGGCGACGGGAAGGGAGCTAGCAGACGATCAAGACGACGACGCGAGAAAAGGGTGCGCTTTCCAGTCTTCTCTAGTGTCACGTGACTATCCCCTTCTCTTTCTGCTCGTTCGGGTCCTCCCTCAGCGCCTCCTCTCTCCACATTCCAAGACAACCGCAGCGAGAAAACGCGCGCAGTGTGAGCGTCATTCTGAGCTGCGAGGCAGCGTCGACGTTGACGCTGTGCCGGTGCGGGAAGCTTCCCGCTAGTGTGAGCGCGCCTTAACACACGCGCGCGCGCTGCGCGGCGACGTCACGTCGGCCAAAGTGAGACCCTCTATTCTTTAACTGCGCTTGACCGCCGACGCGTTCGGCGGCTTCGGCGCACTCTGACCGCACTGGCGAGGAGACTTGGAGCATGTCTCTATTTCGCGCCGAGTGCGCCAGCCGCCGTCGGCCCGGCCAGACTGATTCGGCTCTGCGGCG
Source organism: Amblyomma americanum (assembly GCF_052857255.1). Classification (NCBI taxonomy): domain Eukaryota; kingdom Metazoa; phylum Arthropoda; class Arachnida; order Ixodida; family Ixodidae; genus Amblyomma; species Amblyomma americanum. The sequence continues at coordinate 299,306,328 of NC_135497.1, read as the reverse complement.
AGGTGCACGTTTTGACGTAGTTCAATAACTTCGGCAGTTGGGCGGAGCTGTTCTTTTCGAGCTCTCGGCTAATTTGATCCATTCACGGTACACATATGAAGGTACATGCAAATGGGCGAGAGAGCCCGATCCAGTGGACCCGTCGGATCTAGCGGAAGCCGTTGAAGCGTCGTGCGTCGGCTTTAGTTTCAAGGCGCCCACTTTAAACGCAACCTCCCTTGAGCACCTATCCGTTTTTTTTCTGGCAATAAAATAATTAAATAACTTGGCCCTTGCAACCGTGGAAGACCTCGACGCCGCCTGCTGCCCCGTGCAACCGCGCCGTTCAAGGAATCCCAATCCGTTGCCCCAAAGCCCCGGCCAGCCTCCGATGGGCGCAACGCGCCGACCTTGTCCTGGCGCCTCGCGACTCCCCGCACTGGGGTTATGATATTTATAGTTTGCAACGGCTGCTCACTGAGGAAGGGGGAAACGACCCGCCGGCGCCTAACCTAACCGTGCTCCCTCAAAAGCATCGCACGCTCTGTGGGGTTGAGGTCGCTGAAATGCAGGCCGGAGATTTTGCGAGAACTACGTCGTCGGGTTGGGGAACGGGATCCATCGCAACGCTGGCAAGACGCCGGTGCAAACGTAAACAGAGCGACGGTAGCGGTCCCCGATAGATGCCTTCAACGTGCGGCGGCGGTAGCTTTCATTTCGGCAGCTGCTAGACCGCACCGCTAGCCACCAGAAATCACGGAGTCTCCGTTTACGGCACATTCACGTCACTCTGTCCTGTGACGTCATAAGAGTTCTCCGTGTCGTCATAAGAGTTCATGAGTTTGAATCAGAGCGGCGGGAAAAACTTTTTCAACTTCGAATCCAAATTTCTTTGAAATAAATGCATCTTTCGCTGCCGGACAAGCGGCAACAAAGCCATGGAATGCCGAACTATCAGATTTTGCTAACAAAAAAAATCTGATAGGGTTCTCCTCAGTGTCCCTTTAAGTAACCGAAGCGCAGTTAGAGCATCATGATTTGCAACATTGCATGAATAACAGGCAGACAATAAGTCAGCTGACATTCATTTCAAGCTCATGTTCTGGCAACACACTTTCAGCGATGACTACATGTTATGTTGTTCGCCAATTTTTGCCATGTATTAAACAGAGGCAACCGGAAGATTAAAGCTTAAGTAACGGCTAATGTGGCAACACCGTGAATGCCTACATTTCTATCAAAGGCACTTAGGACTCAACACATTTAAAATCTGGGCTTCATAGTACATGAATGTCAAGTGCCGTCAGCCTTCTGTTCTATACTGAGGAATAGTTAGCATGGCAGCTAAATTTATTTATTTATTCATTTATTTATTTATTTATTTATTACAATACCTTCAGGGCCCCAGTGGGGCGTTACAGAAGGGAGTGGATAAAAAAGTAAAAAAGTAAAACAATGCAGCAAAATGAAAACAAAAAGTAAATGAAAAATGTAATGTAATACAGCAAGGAAAGAAAAACGTAAGCTTGAACAAAATACAAATCAGATTACGTAAGAAAACAGCCTAGTCAAACACATAGTTTTCCGCGGCATTTTTGAATAAACAGGTGTTAGAAATGTCGGAAACCAAGGTGGGCAGGTGGTTCCAATCGCTCGCCGTCTTGGGTATAAACGAGTTAAAATATGCATTGCTTCGGCAGTATGGAATGCGTACCTTGTGGCGATGATCCGTGCGAGGTGATATGAACGATGGTTCAAATAGAAGATCCCGTTTTAGCTGATGATTGTGGTAGTAAATCTTGTGAAAAGTTAATATTCGCGCGAGTTTTCTACGAAGGGAAAGGCTAGGAAGGTTCAAAGTATTTTTCATTGTAGTTACACTAGCCGTGCGGGAAAAATTAGACAAAATAAATCGGGCGCTACGATTCTGTACTCACTCTAACTGATTAGTAAGAGTTTCAAGTCCCGGGTCCCACACAGAGCACGCATATTCAAATTTCGATCTAACTAAGGTTTTATAGAGTAGCAGTTTTAAAGAAGATGGAGCCATGGAAAAATTTCGACGCAAGTAGCCAAGCATGCGGTTAGCATTGTTAACAATATAATCAACATGTGCCTGCCATGAAAGGTTAGCAGTTATATGAACCCCTAAATATTTATATGTGGTAACTTGCTCAAGGAGAGAACCTGAAATATTGTAGGGAATAAGATTTTCGTTAGCAGACCGGTGTGAAATACGCATGACCTTACACTTGTTAGTATTCAGTCTCATGAGCCAAATATTACACCAACTAGATACCTTATTTAGGTCACTTTGAAGTAAGGATGAGTCTGAAGCGGATTTGATTACTCGATAAATAACGCAATCATCTGCGAAAAGCCTAATTGCGGAGTTAATAGAATTTGGTAGATCGTTAATGTATATTAGAAACAATAGCAGCCCGAGCACGGAACCTTGAGGTACGCCGGAGGTAACAGAGCATGGTGAGGAATCAGCGTTATTTGCAGTGACGAATTGAGTTCTGTTACGCAAAAAACTCTCGATACATGAAAGAATGTTTGGGTCGATGTTTAGTTTGCCGAGCTTAAAACAAAGTAGTTGGTGATTAACAAGATCGAATGCTTTCTGAAAATCTAAAAATACACAGTCAATGAAAAATTCCTTGTCTAATGCATCAAATAAATCATGGGTGAAGGAAATGAGTTGCGTTTCACAAGAAAATGATTGACGAAAGCCATGCTGATGAGGGAAAAAAACGAATAATTTTCTAGAAATTTAACCAGATTAGAATAAATGACATGTACAAACAGTTTACACGGGACACTCGTTAATGATATGGGTCTGTAATTAAGAGCACAATGAGCATCACCAGACTTCAATATTGGTACCACCTTATACCGCATTTACACGGGCGACCTTAACCACAGTTAAGGCAACTACGGTTCCCCGTAACTATAGTTAGCCGCGCTCACATGGCAGACGAAACTGCAGTTACGCCACCTAACCACGGTTACCCAAACCGAGCTTGCTGACCACCGTTTGCTGCCTTAACCGACAAGATGGCGGCGCCCACGGCAGCAGCAACATCGAACGACTCGTCCTCCCAGATTGGTGTCATTTGGCTTGATTCAACAACCGCGGCCCTGATACGCATCGGATACGGATCTGATACGGTAACACGCGCAACGCTCGGATATATGTTGCGATTGTAGCGGAACTGAACGCCGGGCTGCCGCCGGGACAAGGCATATACACCAGCAAACAAGTGAAGCTGAAAATGGAAAACCTCAACAATAAATACGGTAAGTGCGACCTTTGCCGAACGATGCTCGTGCCATCGGGTTCTTGGCGCTGTTTTCATAGTGCAGAACTGCTTAGGTCAGCCTCGCATGTGCGACAGTAGCATATGTTGTCGCTGGAGCAACGCGTCGATTCTCTTCGCTGTCGTCGCACAGTTCTGGAGTGTCGAAGATTATCTTGAGAATGCATTGTTGAGGTAGTAAAGAATCGAGAGTAATGTCCTCAGGCAGGAGCAGCATACGCAGCACTTAGAATCTTCGCTCGTGCACGCGTGCACGGCGCTGCATGCAAACTTCCGTCTTCCTCGTTACAAACGTGTTGTTCGTCGTTTTTATTTGCAAATTGCGAGCTGCAGCGCTGACAGCATTGCTATACGCGTCGCTATTTCTGGCCACCTGCTAGAGCAACAATGTAGTTAATTGAATTTCTAGATTTATTTCATATTTCTTTACCAGGCTTCACTGTGTACTAGCAGCATTTGTGAAGTAGTATACACAGTGCAGCCTGGGAAAGGTATATGATAGAAATAAACCTAGAAATTAACCAAGTAAGATGTTTCTAGAATGACAATAGTTGAACCATAATGCACAGTCGTGGCTTCAATTGCAAAGCAGCAACTAGTAGGATGTAGTTTAGCCACATTGCAAATGTAAATTGCATGCATTAATTTCACCAGTACCTGTGCATATGCATTAGACACTTATCTATGAAATTTTATTTTTGCATTGAGAATGTGTACAGTGAAGCTAAATCCACTGAGAGAAATGCTGTGATCACAACTTTGAAATGTTTCTTTAGCAACACATTTAATAGCTCACATCATTTTTATTTTTCCAAACAGCTGAGACGGACAGGCACTTCAACTGTGTCGCCTGGCGTCCCATGGATTTTCTACTGGCAGCTTCAGTTTTCTCGGCTGCCTCCCCATCAACGATGATGGGTGAGTCGAGGAAAGTTTAGAGGTAATTTGTGATTTATACCATTGCGTGCAATCTGTCGCTCAGATCACTTCAAAATTCTATTGCTGCTCATTTCTCAGTGCGGAACTTATACTCATTATAAAATGCTGGCCAACAATAGATAATAAAGAAGACTCAAGCAGTTGTGTAAACCACTCCCAAAAACATGGGCACTGGCCTCCACGTCTACATTTTTGCCTTGTGCTGTTGTTCTTTTTCATGAAATGTGAACCAACTAGCCAAGCAACTCCCACTGCTCGTTCATAAGTCCTTGTTTTTTTTTCTATCAATTATACATATCGGTAGTTAGCTGGTTGTCTCCCCATATACTTAATGTTACCATGCCAGAGCAAAGAACGCTTTGTTATACAGGGAGTTAAATGTGCATTGCTGGTTTAGGTTACGTCCTTTTTTTTCAGGTGGGAATCATATGTCAAGAGGCACACACTGCAGATGGATACGACTTAAGTCTCTAGTAAGATGAAGTTATGGTATGCACCAGAATTTTGGTGCCTTTATTTGTGTGATATATTATTATTGCAAGTGCTGTATGACAATTCATCTTTCACACCTGTGCATATGCAGCTTCACCTTCATCCTTCTCTCTTGTAGATACTCATCGTCGTCCATTGATTCTATTAGCAACTGGGCTTGAATACAATGGAGTAATACAGCAATCTGTGGATCATAAGCTGTTATTGCAAACTGTTGTTTCTCTACAGGGACACTGAAGGGAAGTAGCAAAGTAGATAATAAATTTCTATGTGGTATCTGTAGTGCCCAAGTAATTAAATAAAACAAAGTGGTGGGCTAGTTGGTGATTCATACTTGGAATGAACGACAGCGTAAAAAAGGACAACCACAGAAGTGAAGCTTTCTTTGTGTAGTGTCCTCTTCTGTGGTTGTCCTTTTTTGTGCTGTCTTCGTTCGAAGTATACAAGTAATATGTGTATTGTATTGCGTTTTTGTCTATAAGCTCTTTGTGCATGCTTTCTGTATTTATTGCCATTTCACATAAAATACACTCAATTGCAGGTTCAGTGCTGTCTATTCCTTCTTTCTGTATCATCCAATTTTTCGTGCAGTTTTTAAGCCTTGAATGATGAACCAACTGACCCAGCAATCCTTCCTTTCGAACCATTGGACAGACTCAGGGGAGGGGGGGATTCAGAGTAAACTACTCCCACAACCATGGGCATGGCAATGGGGAGCGGAAATGGCACTTGCGTCTTCAAATCGCAGCGCCTTGTCGTGCCAGGGTTCGCACCTCACCTTTCATGTACTTCTGTTCAACTCAACCTCATGAGCTCGATTTACCCTTGGTCAACCATGCCCCACATGCTTGCACATGTTTAACATATTGCTTGTTATTGACTTTGATCAGCTTGGTATACTGTCTTGTCCAGCTGTTCATTCATTTATTTATTTGTACATACTGCAAGCCATAACTTTGGCCCAAGCAGGAGGGCACACAATTATAAAAGCCATAAAACCATTAGCCGCAACAGCCACACGTCATTTAAAGGACATAAAATCCAACATTCATCACAACACCAACACTAGGAGCCATACAAAAATCCTCCAACTCCTTCACAAAATATTTAGAGTCTCATAAACCTAAAGGAAGGCGATTGCACTCCGCAACAGTATTCAGGAAAAAACTGAAGTGAACCCATTGGTTCATGTGAAAGTTGTGGCTAGGGAATGCTGATGCACATGTCTGGATCTTCATATATCTATTTAGTTATGTTCAGGAAAACAAAAATTTGAACCGCTGCCTTCTTTCCAGAATGGCCATCATAAGTTAGTGTTTTTGTAATATAATATGGAAACGGATGATTGCATTACATGAAGAAAGTTAATATCTTTTCTGAGATGATAACATGTCTTGTATGTTTCATCATTTTCAGCTGCCAGTTGTCAATGAGGCACCACACGGCTCGGAAGTGCTCCTGCCATGGGAGGACAGCCTGCCTGAAGGAAGCAGAAGAGACGACCTCGCACAACTTGCGGCCAGCTCCCCCATTTGCAGTGCCAGTGCTGCAGTACCAATACTCCAAAGCACAGGCAGCAGCAGCGGAGACACAAGCAGAGCCAGTGCTGGCGTAAGCAGCAGTGCCACAGCAGGGGCAAGCAGCTGTGCCGGTGCTGGCACAAGCGCCAAAAGAAGGGAACCCCAAAAGAGCCGTCACAAGCGACAAGGATCTGCTATAGAGCAGCTAGTTGCCGTCCATAAAGGAGAAAGCGAGGCAGCAGCAAAGGCCGACCGCAAGGCACACAAAATGCGCAAGATAATAGTGCGCCTCCAGAAGGAAGCGAATGCCATAAATGCAAGCATGGTGCGACTGCTAGCAAAATTTCTAGACAACAAAGAAAATAATGACTCGCTCAATAAAGAGTGATCAAAACAGCTGGAATTTATTTGATATTACAGCATGTGATGAGATGAAAGATCTTTTACTGCTAAAAGTTTTGTATTGTGTTTTAAACAGTGAATTGTATTGTGCGGGCTGGCTACCGTAGTAGCTTGCAGTATTAGTTATTAACAGAGCCCATGCATACACAGCAGGGGTACACAAGTTTAATAATCAAACAAGTCTGTTGCAATTACATTGCTGCTGCTCTCGCAGTAACACTCCACCTGCTTCTCCACTCAGAACCAATGGCTGTTGCACGTTCACCAGGAATTGTTTGCTACAAGGCTGATATCTTTCTTGCAACATAGCTGTTTTTTTTTGGGGGGGGGGGGGCAAATTATAGAACAGTGGGAAAATTGGACAACAGCAAAATAGTAATGACATGAAATTGTGCACAAAAGCGTACTTTGGTTTAATGAGTTGGGATGGGAATTTAATGAAATTTATCACACTGTACGTCTTTCGAAGCCCTCACCATTGGGTCACATTTATGTCACATTTTTGTGTTTGCTTTGTGTGTGGATGATGAGTGCAAAAATATGAAGCTTCCAACTGTGACCGACATAATTTCGTTACCTTCAGAATAAAGTTGAATGGCGCAACGGAACAAACACAGAGACAGAAAAAGCGCCACTGCTGTGTTTGTTCCTTTGTGCCATTCAACTTTATGATGAACCAACTAATGCCTCAGCAAGTACTTCTGCTTTCAGAAGTATGAGTGCAAGACAAAAAGCTTGTACTGCTTGACAAGGTACCAACAAGTTGCTGATTGGCAATGTGGCAAGACGATGGCCAGATATACACGAAAATTATAAGCAAACAACAACTTATAGAATAGCTGCCAATACGCAGACCATGTGACACAAACACAACAATGAAAAAGGTAGTACAATGGCAATGAAACAGCAACATAAACAGCAGTGCTCAACAAGAATAAATCATAAAAATTGAAAGCTTATGCTGGCATTTTACTATCGTCTGTGAGCAAAACTGTTTGAAGAGATTTGTTTACAGGAAGTAATGAAATCTTCATTATTGGTTCATTAGAGATGGTTGCATGTAGGTGAAGGTTTGTTTGTCATAAGGAGTACTAGTAGTTGGTACGAACCACTTCGTTTTGTAGTTTAACAAGAACCAATAATTAACATTAGCTATATAATGCAAGACTATTTTCTGAAAGCCTGACCACGACGGCGGCTTTTCAATGCAGGTGTAAAGCAAGACACTCGTGTACTGTGCAATGTCAGTGCATGTTGATAAACCCCCATGTAGTCGAAAATTCTGCAGCCCTTCACTGCGGCATCACTCATAGCCCAAGCCGCTTTGGAATGTTAAACTCCATAAACCAAACCTGTTTTATGAAGATCATGTAGGTTACTAAAATTACATTCGTTGTAACCCTCTTAACCTTCACCCCAGTAGGGAGTATGCATCATGTGCGTGCAATGGTAGCCATTGAAGGGGAGCCGAACCCAGTGTCTGCTCCTTCAATAATGTGTGCGTAGCTCTGTTCAGGGCTGTTCCCTCTCGGTAGAGGTGTCCTTCTGAGCTGCTCTTGAGTTTCCCACGGACTGGGTTCTTGCTCAAGGCAAGGTGCTTGGCCAGGGCGTTCCCGATGGCCACACCTGACGTCTCTTTCCGGTTGCTTGTGCACACCGGCTGAGGCCGCCTTTCATCAGCGCTCTGCACCACAACTAGCTTGAATCAGCGGTCACTGAGCTGCTCACAAATGTTGTACAGCACACAAGCAGCACGGATCACATAACTGACATTGTGGACGGCACACTCAAGGCCCTTCAGCACCATTCTAAGGTGTGCCTTGACATGTCCAAAAGCATTTTCGACAACACGTCTGGCACTCGGCAGCCGGTAGTTTAAGGTCTGTGAGGGGGACCCAGAGGCACCTGGAAGGGGTACAGCTTCATCAGGTGCGTCTTCAAGGCGAAAGCTTGATCACCAAGAAGAATTGTGCCAACTCCCACACCTTCAATGAGCTATGTTTCTTGTCGGAACAGCTCACTAGCCAGAGTAGCTGGCAGTCGAGACTTCTGAAACAGTGCCGGGTCATTGTTCCTACAAGGGCTCCTAACATTCGTGCATAGGAACCTGTATGTGTGGTCGACGGCAGCAAGTAGAGCGACACTGTACCACCCCTTTATGATTGTATTATTCAGCAGCTTCTTGCTTTGAGGGCCACACCTCGATATGACAGCCATCCACTGCTCCGACACCTTGAGAGAAACCACAGGCTGCTGTGAATTTACACATGTGCTCGTAAAGCTCAGCTGGTGTTGGGAAATGCACAAATCGTGCTTCCAACTGCTCAAATCGTGCTTCCAACAAACACGCTGCAAAATTCGTGAAATATTAAATTAACTGACGCAGTTCTCACGTCAAAAAAGTTGGCAGCAGCCCGCTCTTCTGCTGATGTTGCGAGGCGGTACAAGCCGATCGCCACGCGTTTCTCCAGTGGAATCGCTTTCCGCATGTTGGTATCTTGCCGGCTCATGCTTCCACAAACAGCCACCATGTATCGGAATGTGCCGCGGTTGGTCTGAAAGTTTTCTCGGAGTCCGCTGTCCGGAAGGTGCGGAAGCGTGGTCTCGTACCACGAGTCTGGGCGCGGGTACGCCGACAGGTTTCGCTCACGGACGGACAGGTGCGCCGCCGCCAACAAAAAGAGCTTCGGCCGCCCCCGGTGTCACTTCCTCGTCTCTTCCACCATGGCAATTTCAGCGCTCAGCGCCAGCATCTGTACGCGCAGGCGTTGTAGGGCTGCCTGATGCGCCACGAACGCAGCCCAAAATTGAGCGTCGCCCTCGTTCACGACAGGCCTGCTAAAGGCCAACATAGGCTTGACACACAAGACGTCCGAAGGATCTTAACTACACAAGCACAGCACTCACTGTGAAAGAAAAGCCACGAAAATAAACAACGATAGCAGTGAGCAGTGATGCGTCGCAGCGAGCAGTCACGGGGAAGAGGCTAAAGTAGCCAAAGTCGAACGCGCAGTCGGCTAAGAAGTCGACTGTGATCATTGTTTAGAACTTGTTTTTAGATTTCGGCTAACGACAGCCAAAAGCACAAAGAAAAAAGTTTCTAAGCCGGTCTTAGCACAAGAAACAACGTTTTTCCTCTTATGTGTTCTTTTCAACGTAGCCCTGTTTAATATTACGCCTCAGTGGGCGACGTTTTAACTTCAATGAGGTGAGTATCACATGATCTGTTTCGTCGCACTAACCGAGATGGCTAAACTGTGTGTAAGCGCGGCGAACTGCAGTTAACTCTAACCGCGGTTAACCGCCTTAACTGCAGTTAAGCTTAACCACGGTTAAGGCTGCCCGTGTAAAGAGGGTATTACCCACCTTCCAGTCCCCGGGTAGCTTTCCTGAATTCAAAGATTGCGAAAACAGTGCACACAAGTAAATGGAAGAATAAACACTTGTATTGTTTAAAAATTTAGAATTTATGTCTTCGATTCCCGAAGACGAAGAAATTTTGAGATTATTAATTAGACTTTCTATACCAAGACTGTCAAACACAATTGGGTCCATTAATGGATTCTGCACAGCCTGAAAAGAGGGCAGAGAAACAGATGATTGCTGTAAAGAAGTATTTGAGAAGGCGTCGTTTAGCACCTGAGGGCATTGTGATGAAGGAATGGCTGCGCCGCTTCTATCGTTCAGAGCTATTGCTTTATGCTTGGGACCAGAAATGATGTTCCAAAATTTTTTGGCATTATCAATCAACAAAAACGGAAGCGTACTCTGGAAGAAAACCTGCTTGGCGTTTCTTAAGGCTTTTCGATACTCAGATGTTATGGCACGATACACATCCCAGTGATCAGGGCAACCGGTGGTTTTCGCTCTACGATAAACTCGTTTTTTTTTTACTTAAAAGGCGTTTTAATGCGGCAGTGAACCACGGAGAACGTTGCTTGCCTGATATGACGCGTAAAGGTATGTGTTTTTGGACGAGAAAATGGACTTTTTCTTTAAAAAGGCGCCAGTTCGTTTCCATAGTACGGTTATAAAAGTTTGGCATGCACTCTCCTAAGAAGATTTCGAGTTCAGAGTTAATCGACGGAAAATTTGCCTTTGAATAAACTCTGATATATTTGGGATTGGGTCGCACACGTGTGCTGGTATCTTTAAGGTCAAACTGGATGAAGTAGTGGTCACTGAGGCCTGGTAGAAATGCCAATGAATGAACTAGCTCAGGAAGCGTAGTTAGAACAAGATCAAGAATGTTAGCGCTAGTAATGGTGATACGGGTTGGCTGGGTAATGAGCTGAGAAAAATTGAAGTCAGTGCACAGATTTATGAAGCCAATCGTGTCAGGTGACGAATCCAGAGTGGAAGGGAACGCGCCAGACCAAATTATTTTTGGCATGTTGAAATCGCCAAGTAAAAAGATTGGCGAAGAAGGAAACCTAACTAAAATGCGATTGAGTACATCATGAAGTTCACTACAGAAAGACGATGGAGCATTTGGAGCGCGATAGCATGCGCAGATTACGTCTCGATGATTAATGCGTATAGAGGCGCATACAATTTCTAGTGAAGAAACAAGTGACACGTGTGAAGAATGCAGATGATCAGCGACCGTTATCAGAACACCGCCTCCTATTCTGTCTCCACGGTCACATCGATAAGTAATGAAATCTTTTTCGCAGTTAAGTATTTCATCATTAGAAATCTTTGAATTCAGCCAGGTTTCGGTGAGGACAGAATGTCTGCATCGCACGTGTCGATGATAGTACACAGATCATCACGCTTGTTAACAACACTACGAATATTAGAGAACAAAACACATATGTCATTTGGAAGCTCATGACCACGAGCAGGTAGCTACGCGGTAGAAAGATCGGCAGGCAAGGCACTACTATCAGGGCTGCGTGGGGATGCTTGGTTATTGATATGATATTCACAGATGCTATCTGATGCCGAAATGTAGATGTAACACTTATTCCTTATGAACAATTTGTTCTGACGAATAGCGTACTTTTCTCCACCTGCTTGTCCAAAGTCAAAAAATTTTTTACGTGCGTTGCGAGTTGACAAGCAGAAATCTTCCGTAACCTTTATCCCAGCATTTTTCATTATGCTTCGGTCAGTAAACACGGCTTCTCGGATCTTAAAATTCGTAAACTTGACTATGACAGGACGGCATTTGTCATTCGAAAATTTACCCAGCCGATGCGCGCGTGCTATGGCCTCGCTGGGTAGCTCAAGGTCCATTTCAGAAAGAAGCTTTTCACGCACGAGCTTTTCAGATTCATCCCATGTTTCGTTTTGCGTGTCAGGGAGGCCGTGAAAAAGTAGATTATCGCGTCGTGACCTGTCTTCGAGGTCGTCGAGTCGTTTATGAAACGCCTCTGCTTCATTCTGTACAGCCTCAGACACTTCCTGGGTAATGTCAAAGGCGCTGGAGGCTTGCGAGGCAGCTACTTTTTCTTCGACGGCAACAAGCCAATCGTTCATACTGGCCATCTGACGCTCAAGCTGTACTGTATACTGTATATAGGTACTCGTGTAAGGGCCGCACTTTCCGCAGTTCTGACGGTTGCGGCCCTTGCGCGGGAGCGGCATTTTTCCGTAAAAGTTCCCCGACTACAGCGCAGCCTCGATTGTGCGTCCCATTCTGATGCTGCGACAGCAATTTTTATGACGAAGTAACGCAGTCCTGACGAATCCTTCAAATACATAATGCATTGAAAGTATGCATGATAGGACGCGCACCCGACGGCCGGCGTGAATTAAGCGCATAAATTAAAGCGGGTTGCTGGATCACTTTACTGGCAACCGCTACGTGATGCTATATCGAGATCCTATACTAAGATCTGGCGCTGCGCCACGTGTGCGACCCGCGGCCGTCAGTGTGAGGTGGCGTTCACCTGGCCTGTTTTACAGTCGAAGGCCTTGCAGAAATCAATTATGCGCTCATTTTAATGTGAGGTCATTGTGTGATGGTTAGACCTTTTATAGTAATACGTGACTAGAATCAAAACATTTTCGCTGCGACTACGATGCGAAACACGTTAGGCCTAGTAACAACGGGCGAACAGCGCGCTATCCCCAAGCCCGGTGGGCGGCGAGTCGCCACAAGGAAACGCGTCGCCAGCGCGGCTACTCCTCAGTTAGCAGCACTGAGGCACCGCATGTCCGCGGTTCCAGGTGGAGTCCAGCGCGGGACGATACGTGCGTGCATGGTCATACACCTTCTTTGCTCGTACGGAGTGTCGCGGGCAGTTATCGTCCATCAGATCCCAGCGTAAACTACCAAGTGGACAAAACTGCGCACACAAGAATCAATTCTTTTGGCTGATCTTTGTTTTTCGAATCACTGGCTGCCAAGTTGGGGATGCAACCCTTACACGACACGGGGGCGGCCCTTACAAGAGTACATACGGTATTCACAAAGGGTAGGCGTGTGCGAATACTGAAATTTTCGAATACGAATATGAAGGAAAAATGCCTTCCAATATCAAATCGAATATCGGTTCAGTATGAAAAAGAGTTTCAAAAGAAGATAAGCGGATTAACGTCGTCCTATTTTTTTAATGGTATATTCTCTTTGTAACTGAAATAAGCAGTTAGACTGACTGAGCATCGTGTGAAAGAACATGATGTGCACAGAAATGTACACTACTTGATGATTAGACAGCATAACAGCTTGCAACCCGTGATTTCATGATGTAAAATGAAATCCATGAAATTACACAATTGGCAATTGAAAATAACGTGATGGTTAATAAAACCTCATTTGCATTTCAAGGAACCAAAAAAAATGCCCGCATAATCCAAAGTTCGATTTACAAAATGAGCCCCTCTTCCCGAAAAAAAAAACTGCCGAAAATGGGGTGAAGTCTTTGAGGAGGCTCCATCGCACAAACACCGAATAGCCTGCGACGAGAGCGCAGGTTCGGCGTGCTGCTAGAAAGAAAAAAACACGTGGATTTAAGCGAGCGCACATGTGCGTTCGCTTACATTTCACTGTTCTGCCGTCAACCCGCGGTACTTATGTGGAGCAGTATCGAGCCCTCCTCTATTGGTACTCAGCTTCTATCTGTTCCGGCGTATTAAGACGTGAAAAAAATCAGTAGAGCTAAGCTTACCGGCTTAGCGCATTAATCAGCGAAAGCTGGTTAGAATTAGCGATGCTTCTGGCACGTAAGGTCGGACTGGAGCAAGCATGCAACGAGGACGGTAGCGTTAGCAAAAACAAATTTACAGACAATATGCACGCGTCGAGCAAACCTGACAAAGCAAATAGCTACTTGGCTTCACCTCTATGCAGATTGCTAGCTACCTGGCTTTGGCCTGCTTGTTTCGAGCACGTGTACGTACTTGACGTAGCCTCTCTGTTTCGAACTCGTTTGGCCATCGGGCTTCGCTTCGCCGCTTTATGAGCCAGCGCCAACGCTAGCGGCGCGGTCTTGCACGGTCAGCTTGGATATCAACACGCTTCCGATTTTCCCGTCGGGACGTAGAATATCCACATCCAGCGACATGGCAAATCTGCGAGCATCCCATGTTACACACTTTTCGCGAACATCCGTAGTGGTCTTCTCATCAACGTGGCACTGAACTCCACAGCTGATTCCTTGCGCCATTCGCAAGCCTCATGCGGCTGCTATTCCACGACATGCTCAACAGCCGTGTCTGGCGATCCTCCTCTTCACCCAATTCAAACACGGCGCTAGCCGACGAGCGAGCCGTCGGAGCCTCGGCAAGCCGCTATTTCTTCTGCCACTCCGACCTTCCTTCCTATCCCCACGGCGCGCTTCTCCGTCTTTCCTTTCCTCCCTGTCCTCGCTACACTAGCTGCGGCTAAACCGGCTTTCCCTCTCCTCCTCAACGGCGCGCTCCGAAGAGAGTGAACGCGTTACGGTTGTCGTTGCTCTAAATGGCTCGCTAGTTTTCGCTGTGAAAACGAAGTGGCCAGCGACGCGCCTGCCGGAGTCCGAAAGCGGTTTGCAGCTGGATTCGGGCGACTGGCGAATGTGCGGGCCGACAGCTCATAAACCGAAACTACGCGGCCGGGATATTGTTTGGCCTAGCGACAGGGGTTCTCAGTCGTCGTCACGACTGCTGTCACGCGCAATGAAAAGGTACGTGGGTTACAATGTAGCAAGCAGTAGGCGACATTTTTACTCAATCACTTTCCCTGCTGCGACACCTCGGATTACCCCTTCGGGAGCCTCATACAATATTCCGCAAGTGGGCTTTCCCGCATATTACAGTCGACCAAAACGAAATGGCGCAGCTCAGGCAAGGAGAGTTGTGAAGGCGACAGATCGAATGCCATGGGTGTGGGCATTAAGTATGTAACACATTATGGAAGGACCAAGAAAAGCCTCGCGCTTTCACGATGTGATTGTTCGAAGCGGATGGTCAGCCATCTTTTTCTCATCAGGTGTCGTGTGGGAAAGCCCACTTGCAGAAGTTCGCACAAGCCTAGCAGCGTCCGAATGTGATCGGTCCATGCAATAAACGACGGAAGAAAGCGCGGAGATATCTTTTGTGTTTTCCTGGCACTTTAAAACTCGATTTTCGGATAATCTGCTCAGATATTGGGTTTCTGCCACAGTCGAATTTATGAAAGTCGTCGCCCCAGTCATTAATACTCAATGTCCACAAATGGTCCAAATATCCAATATCACTTGTGGATATCGAGTGTACTACTACTTGAAAATATCAGTTAGGGTATAATCAGTAGATATTAAGTTCAGGATATTCTTTAAATGTTTGAAAGTTTCTTGAACAATTTTACAAATGCAGCATTTGCAGTACCAATGCGGTATTTTTACTTCCTTGAAATCTATCCTAAACCATTCAAAATTTGGTCTTGCCAAAATTAACATTGTGCGGCTGTGCTGAGGATACATTTCTCAGCATTTAGCTAACATGCCAACACTTCGTCTGCTTTGACAAGGCCTATATAGCAAGGCCTGTCACGCTATACTGCTGTACGGATCATGCCTGCTTTCCCTGTTAATCTGACCACATATCGTAGTGCAGCAGCCCAGCTCACCCAAGAATAAGGCATATGGAAGTAGGAGGGGTATATTTGATTTGACACCACCTTACAAAAATAAGCTTTCTATATTTCGGTTCACAGCTCCTCGACAGATGCAGCTCCTTTTCATGTCACAGTTACGTTTATTTGTTCCAAAATTAAACAGCAGGATGATAAATGTGCCAAGTTCTTGCAATTTAGGCACAATTCATATTGAGTGCATTAGTAAATGTCTAGCATGGAAAATTTTCATGACCCCATAGGCAGAATGTGTACTTTTATACCAATGTGCAGTTTATTGTGGGCAGACAAAAACAGGCAGGAGATGCCCCTAAATGTTGCAAAAAACATGGTTCATTAATTTTGGGGCAAATCCAGTACAAATCTAGACACATTTATTTATAGTGAATTTATATGTACATGATACGACCCAAAGTTGAAACTTTTTTTACTTGATGCAGTTTTTTACTCCAGTAATTTTATTGTCAGCAGTGAAAAATTGTGCGATAAAACTGGACAGAACAGTGTGGTATTTCAATGCAAGTTATAAAAAACAGCACATACGTGCTATGTAGTGCTGGTGCACATTAAATGACCTCCATGTGGCCAAAAATTAACCTGCAGCTCGCTGCTACAGCGTCCCTTATACCCTAAGTACAGCTTTGGGACATGAAACCCCAGATACCATTGAACGCCATTCCTACTGAACAGGACAGTACGCTTTGGACACTACACTTGGGCACCACAAGGCGCAACAGGATTATGCCTGCTGCAATTCCTTGTTCAAAGCAGTAAAATAATGCAGTGTGCATATGTATTTATTTCTATTTGTATACAATACAGACCAGTCAGTTATGGCATGGCAGTTGACAAGCACTGATGATCAGGCATATAAAGTGAACAATAAGGCAAGACCAACTAAAACGGAAAGCTATTTGCAGAATTGCAGCATATAAAATAAAACAATATGTCAGAAACAAACAATTGCACAGCAAACTCGGCACAATAGTTGCATAAAGGATGTAACCTAAAAGTACATACTGCAAGTTCTGTAGCTCAACAAAGTACAAAAAAGATGCACATGGACAAAACACCTCATTACATGAGCATATTAAAGAAAATAAAAATCATGGCTACTCTTCTAGATCAGTTGTCATCTTTTTTGTTGTATTTAGATTGTTTCTGAAAACTGCAGCACTTGCCCACTTCTTAAACATGTACACTGTCTCAAAGTACAACAGCTTTCTTCAATAACAAAACAAAGCAAAAGCTACCAGCAGAAGCTGCACCCTTCTTGGAAAATGGCCTTTCTGAATCTTCACATTGCTGACAGGTGCTGTAGATTTTCAGAACCAGACCTTTTAAGCAGGAAAAATGATAAATAGTACATAGTGCAAGTTAGGCAACTCAACAAAATACAAATAAGACACACATGGACAAAACATCCGATTAGTACATGTGCATGATAAAGAAAACACAGAAGTCATGGCTCAGTCATCCTTTTTGGTTGAATTTAGGTCAATTTTGAAAACTGCAGCACTTGTCCACTTCTTGAACATGTATCTCAAAGTACTACATTTTTCTACAATAACAGAACAGAAAGCAAAGGCTACTCGCACAATTAAGCTGCACCCTTCTTGCTAAACGGCCTTTCTAGAATCATCACACTGCTGACAGGTGATCTAGGTTTTCAAAACCTGAGCTTTGATGCAGTAAAAGAGGTAGAGAAGCACAGATCTAGACAAATTGGCGGTGAATGCTTATGTTAGTTGTGTTCAGTGTGGAGTTAGAAGATGAGTTCTGTGTGTCTGTGTTCTCTTTGTTTGTCCAGTCTTCTTCACTGTCTTCCATCAAGTATGCTACACTAAATGACCTAAGCCAGTAGGCTCATACAGACAGTGTGTGGTATATGTCTGCCTGCGTCAGACAATAGTCTTTTTGACACAGCAGTCGAGTGCCTGTCATGTGATAAATGACCCTTGCCTCTGCACAGCAGACAGGAATAAAAGTTATTGACTCATTAAGATATGCATGAAACAGGCCAAACAGCTTTTGCAACCATGGAAGCATCGAAAAAAACATCTGCTTTCTTTAGACTATGCAGATAATTCAACAAGGTAAAAGAATTGCACACCGCTAGTAGGAGTCGAAGCAGTGAGCATGACATAATGCATGCAGCACTAACCTAGGGCTATGGTCGTCTCTTCTTTTCCTTTTGAAGGAAACAATCTTGAGTTGATTAGAGAGTTAGCTGGAGAATGCTCACCAGCACCCCATTCAAACACAGAGTTGCAGTGGAGAGTCTCAAGTGAGGCAACACCCCCCCCCCCCAAAAAAAAAAAAAACTGAACAGATACTTTCAAAAGCAGAAGGACGACTGCTGGTGCTGTATCTCAGCTGTTAACCCTTCAACCACCAAATTAATTCCTAGAAAACATACCAAAATCGCCAATTTTTTTGGCAACTTTTGACGAAAGTAACTGCTGTCAGGTTTTAAACACGTGTTAAAGGCACGAAATACTTTTCATGGACAACTATCATACTGTAGTGTTGAAAACTGCAACCAACACAATCACCAACTGTAGCTTGTCTTTGGCGCTAGGAGCAGCCGGAGGAGTGCAACTCTATAATGGCGATTTTGCTACAATCTCCCATGACAAGTACAGCTCAGGATTGGTGGTTAAAGCACTGCATGCGAAAGTCATGGTTCAGGTTCCCACTGACTACATGCTGACCTTTTGTGCTGTGCCAAATTGCTTCCTAACTATACACACTTACAAAAGATACAGGTCTGATGCTGGCCGCGACGGTCACATTTCGATGGAGGCGAAAATGCTAGAGGCCTGTGTGCTATGCACGTTAAAGAACACCAGGTGGTCTAAATTATCCAGAGCCCTCCACTACGGCATCCTTCTCCCAGTTGCTTTGGGACGCTAAACCCTATAAACCAAACCAAACCAAACTACACATGATTATCCAGTAACTTTTCTTCCCAAAATGGAAAAAGCCAAAATAGTAACATTCCAATATGCCTTGATCGTTGACTTCTTTTATACATCTTATGTGTGCAGTATAGGAAAAGCATTGATTTACTTCCAAAAGGTAGCAAGACCACCTTCTTAACACTCTAGAATGGCCAGAATTTCAACTCAGCCAGTTCGGAGACAACGGCAATGCTGATTCTGGTCGATTTGAAAGGCATTGTGTAAAGATTCTGTTTGAATTTGTTCTCATGACCTATCCCACAAGAGGAAGACGTACCCTCTAAAAATGCAATGTTCTTTACCTTGATAATGTGACCATCAACAATGCAACAATTGACTGGCCTGCTGCAGGTTAGCTTGAAGTCGTTGGTCTCGCAACAAAATACTCAAGCGGCTCGCACCTTTAAGGAAGCAACCCTTTGTTACGAGTTGCAATAATAATGAGCTCACTCAGCGTGCTTTCTTGCAACTTTACTTTGAATGTGTTCCACATCAATCATTCGGTTGTACAGTTGTTGAAGCAATGCCCCTGGCTTGCAAAGTTCCATCTTAATTTGCTGGAGGCAAGCAGTATACGTGGACATCGGGGTCTTTGCCGAGCCAGGCAGGTTCGCAATTGCTGCCGTCGACAACGAGAAAAGGTCAATCATTAGGGCTTCAATCTATGCCAAGGATCCTGCGTAAGAGGAATCACTGGCCATAGCCATCACCATCATGGCTCAAGACCGACAGGGCAAGTCATCGCATGTCGTGACGGACTCCCAACAAGCTTGCAGGGACTACCTTGCTGGAAAATCTCACGGAAGGGAGAGCCCACTATAAAGTAGACTCTCACAATCACACAGAATAACACGGACGCCTGGCCACAAATGCCTAGCCAGAAACAAGGTAGTGAATGATCTAGCCCGAGCTCTAACCAACCAGGCGGATCCCCACCCCACCCCTCTCCTAGGACTGTATGGTGACAGGCTAGAACACCTTAGGCTAGACAGACGACATTTCTGACCGCCACACCATCAACTGCCTTCATTAGATGCCACTGACTGGAGGAGAATACAAACAAGCACATATCCAAGTTTTCACATTATACACATATCAGACCCACACAGTACCCAAGTTACTATCCTTGGTGCAGAGCAAGCCCCGCGCTCTACCAAACATCTTGGGAATGCCAGAACAAACCAGAGAAAAAATCAATTTTGTCACACCCGACACACGAGCAGTGAGAGGAGGCCCCGACCAGCAAGCATGGATAATCAAGCTAGTCCGCAAGTCAGCTGCCGCCAGCGGAGCCCTGGACTGGGGGCCCCGACCACCCGGCTCCTGCGAATTAATCACCTAAATAAAAGTTATCTCACTCTCTCTCTTCGGATCTGTCATCAAAAGATGACGATCAAAGGCGGGTGTTCTTAAAATCAAAAAGCTTTTTGTCTGAGTCAGATTCTGATGACAACAGACCTCCAAGGAAACGGAAGGCGGCCGAAAAGGTGCCTACATCAGCAGCGGCATATCCAGCAGTGCCACTGGCATTTCCGGCACCGTCCACATTAGGTGTGTATGACCTGTTTGGGTGATGCTTGGGCATAAGAAGTGGATGAGTCATGGGCACATGCCTTCTTATCAACGATGGCTACTCAATTTGTTTCAGATGAAGCACTGCATAACAGTGCCCATGCCACGGCAGCCATTGGATCAGGCATTTACTTAATGTAGTATTTGCAAATATGAACAAATTCTGAAAACACTCATGCTTGTATACATTTTCAGATGCTATTATTCTAACTGGGTCCAGCATTTGCACCTCACGTGAACCAAGTTAGTTTGAAAAAGACCTGTTAGCAAATTTGTTCTTTGAATTCTGCAGCGTGCCCACATTCGGCCACCATGATCACTAGAGACGTCATTCCTGAAGCAGGCAAGCTTTTTTCCGTGTCTCTGTGCTGTGAAGTTTTTGCATACTGTTACTTTGTAGGTTACTTGTATTTATACACTGCTTCCATGAAAGCCCTACAGCGTATGATCTCTTGTATCCACTGCTAGAGTTTCAAAGGCAGGTGATGAAAGAAAGGCTGACAAGACTAATGGTCGAGTAAGCTCTAGATCTCCAGAATTTGCCAGCACTGAGGGCCCCCACACAAACAGTGGGGCATCCAACCTGGTTTCTAAACCATTTGTAGAGATGGGAAGTTTCCTGCAGTTTGACAGAAATGTCAATGAAGTTAAGGAGCAACTGGTAAGAATTCTTGATGTGTACCATGAAATTTTGCTTTGTCTATTAGAAACTCTGAATACCTAATATGTTATTCTTTAAACTGCCTGTGGCCTCTCCTTCAGTGTGTCCTAAAGAATGGGCAGAGCATTTCAATGTATAAGAACAGCTATGCAGGGTCACAGCTTGTCCTATACATTGATCATGTGACCAGTTCAAATGAAACCGGAATATGCATGAACAGTATTACAGTTACAAGTACTATGCCCATTCTGCAGTCAAACGAAGCACAAATATTACTGAATATGGTTGGTTTGGTTTATGGGGGTTTAATGTCCCAAATCGACTCAGGCTATGAGAGACGCCGTAGTGGAGGGCTCCAGAAATTTCGACCACCTGGCGTTCTTTAACATGCACTGACATCGCACAGCACACGGGCCTCTAGAATTAAGCCTCCATCGAAATTCAACCGCCGCGGCCGGGATCGAACCCGCGTCTTTCGGGCCAGCAGCCGAGCGCCATAACCACTCAGCCACCGCGGCGGCTTACTGAAAATGAGAAGAGGTCATAGGCAGTTGGTGCGCTATCTTTGAGCAGTAACCGAATTTATTTTTGTATCTGCATGCAGCTAGAAAGGTGCCAAAAACAGCTTCCAAGTAACCTCCTTATAACTACGAGCTACCAAGTATTTCTGCTGATCTTTGCACACCCTCAGTGTACAGGGTGGAATGCTATTTAGAGAGTAATTCTAGCCCGTATGCATGTGCATTTGACACTTGGTCTGTGTGCACCCACAAAGAAAAGAAGCACACTGTAACAGCAAGATTCCAATGCTTGGAGGAATCCCCAAAAGTGGAGTAGATTGGTGACAAAGGAATCATTATTCTTCAGCATCCACACAAGCGCAGCCATACGCCCACAACAGAAAACTACATAGGTTTCAGCACACCCAAGCGCAGCCTTATGGCTGCGCTTGGGTGGATGGTAACGAGTAATTACTCCTCCATTAACAGCAAGATTCTCTGCATGTTCCAAATATGCATGTAATTGCTCTGTAGGTATTGATTATCTGTAGTGCTAATATGCTTGAGGTGAAATGAATGTTTACCCTAGCCTAATTTATGCAGCAGTAAAGCTCCAAAGGTTTTGCAGAGTGAAATTATTATATTACAAACATTTATGCTGCACAATTTTTTTTTTTCAATTTCAAGAACTGAAGAGTTTTGCCAGCAACAATGCACTGGCAACCACCAAATGAATTTTGATCTATTAAATGAAAGACATAGCTGTGCAGAATTACAGCTGGGTGAGCAATAAAGGTAAAAAGAAATTCTGAGACCTAAATGTGACAACTGTCATAAAGGGTATGTTCATCAAAGCTTTGCCAGTGGTGCCCAAAATTAGTCCTTAAACTTTGACATGCAATGTGAGCATATCCTACAATTGACAAATTATTGTTATTGTTTTGCATGATATTTAATGAAATAGAACAAATAAACGCTTTCCAACTAGCCCAAGTTCCCGCCTTAATAAGTGCATTATTTAGTTACATGACTATTGTTCCATGCTGTACTCAGTTATATCCAAAGGCCACTCAAAACGAAATGGAGGCATTGTCACAGTAGTGTAGGACCAACTGGCCAATAAATGAGATGTCATCGTGGCTTTCAGCGTTCTATTACATTTGCCACAGCAAGGCATTCAGAACAAGATCCCAGCTTCTGACGCATCTCCGAGACCATACCGGTGACGTGGCATTATGGAACCCGCTTGCCCCCTTTTCCCGTAAAATATATTTTTACGAAGAAGGAGGAGGTCATTTCCTGGCAGAAGCGATGCAAGCAGCATGCACGAACTTAAACGAGAACAAAACGTAGTGCTTGCTTTCAACCCAATTCCAGAGACCAGTGGCGACGGCAGGTCGGCGGCTGCTAGCCTACTGCAGAAGAGTTGGAATCCTGGGAGAGACAGTATCCATGCCTTCGACCCAGTCTGAAGGTGATGTGACAGTCGTGTCCAAGTGCTTCCCCGGTCGACGAGTCTTCCCGGTGTTACGTCTCGCCTACGACGCGCGGTATAGCCGGCGCGGATGCAACGGACGCCGCGGCTTCGTTCGAAGTGGCGGTCATTTTGGGCCCGTTCATCGCTGCCGCAACGCCTCCCGCCAAGCGCGTCCAGGCAGGTTTCAGTGCCACGTGTCGTCGTGCGTGCGTGTGTGTGTGTGTGTGCATGTTGGTGCTCACGCTTGTCAAAGCGCGGCAGCCGGGGAGAGGAGCTCCCCAACTGGGAGGCGAGGAGGTCTGACCGGCGCCGGCCCGGCGGACGCGTCTCTCCACGTCTCGACATGTCCGTGCGTCGCCGTCTAGTGCGACTCATCCCGAGCGGTTCCTTCTTGCCCTCGACTCCGAGGGTATAAAAAAGCCGCTGCCCCGGACGCCAGAGACTTCGATTTCGTCCTTCGAGTAACGTGGTCGCCCTGACCGGCTGCTCTTTTGAGATGCCAGAACAAACAAGTTGTTCTGTTGCCAGTCGACTCATCCTTTGCCGGGACCTTCGGATGTTTCCAGCTTTGCCCCAGGCCGCCAGGCCAACGCTACCCTTGGGGCTTGCAACCCATTTGCAACAACTGGTTGCCAGCGGTGAGATCGCGACAACGGAGGCCAGCAGCGAAGATATGCGGTCAACTGTATGCTGAGCAGCTCAACGACCATCCGGGAGCAGTGCAACGAGCCCTGTGTGATGACTGGTTGCCTGCAGCGGAACGACTGCGCTGAATTCTTGGCTGCGAGGTTTGGTGAGTGCGGGACTTTCTTCTTCTGAGTTTTGCCAGGCTTTTGTTAGTGTCAGAAACAGAGCTGGTAATTGTGGTTGTCGTTGCTGCCGGGTTAGTTTGCGGCAAGACAATAGTAGGCAGTAGAGAAAGCAGCATTCGGAGCAGCCATGGATTTGAAGTCGTTGCGCAAACCGAAATTCCTGGAGCTTGCAAGAGAGTTGGGTCTGGATGTCTCAGACAAACTCAGAAAACCAGAACTGCTAAGGGCTATTCTTGAGTTGGAGGCTGAGGATGACGAGCTGTCGGAATGCCTTGAGACCATTGAGGAGAGGGAGCAAAAAGAGAAAGACGAGCGCGAACGTAAAGAACGAAAAGAGAAAGACGAGCGCGAACGTAAAGAACAAAAAGAAAAAGAGAAAGAAGAGCGCGACCACGCTTTAGAAATGAAGCGTCTCGAGGTAGAGATGGAACGCGCTCGTAATGGAATTCAGGCACACGGTGCAGGAGAACGGGTATCGTTCAAAATGACTGACCTGATGCGGCCGTTTAAGCTTGGAGAGGACATTGGTTTGTTCCTGGTTAACTTTGAGCGAACGTGCGAGAAGCAGGGGTTCTCTCGGGAAACGTGGCCACAGCGCTTGCTCACTTTGTTACCCGGCGAGGCGGCCGACGTAGTCGCTCGCTTGAAGAGAGAGGAGGCAGAGGATTTCGACCAAGTGAAATCGAGTCTGCTAAAAAAGTACAGGCTGTCAGCGGAGGCGTTCCGTCGGAAGTTTCGGGAAAATGAAAAAGGCAGAAGTGAGTCATATACAGAGTTTGCCTACAGGCTTATGTCAAACATGCAGGAGTGGCTCAAAGAAGAGAAAGCGTTTGGTGACCACGAGCAATTCTGCAGTGTTTCGGTCTAGAACAGTTTTATAGTCGGTTACCTGAGAACGTGCGGTACTGGGTCTTGGATAGGCCAGACGTTAGTAAAGTGGCTAAAGCCGCCGAGCTAGCCGAGGAGTTTGTGACGCGTCGGGCTCGCGGAGCTAAGGACGGTCAAAAAGGGTGAATTTGGCTCCAAGTCTGAGAGGCCGAAGTTCACACCCATGAGAGCAAGGGGGGACACACGTAGTGCGGATGCGAGTGAAAGCAGTCCGACCGAACGTAAGGAGACGGCGGCAGCCGAAGCCGAACGCAGAAAGCGGTTCGAGAGGAGGCAAGCGCGCGTGTGTTATACGTGCCAGAAGCCGGGTCACTTTTCGGCGCAGTGTCCAGAAACAAAAAGAGAAGTCGTGTGTTTGTCATTATGTAGCACTGACGAGAACATGAAGCTTCTCGAGCCTTACATGCGAGACTTCCTCGTGAACGGGAAAGAGTGCCGAGTGCTTCGTGATTCCGCAGCTACAATGGATGTAGTTCACCCCTCTTACGTAGAACCCGATATGTTCACGGGCGAGTGCGCATGGATCAAGCAAGCCTTGGAAGCTCATAGCGTGTGTCTGCCCGTAGCAAAAGTGCTTATTGAAGGACCTTTCGGAGCACTTGAGACGGAGGCCGTAGTGTCATCTATGCTGCCCCCCCCAGTACCCGTACCTATTTTCGAACAGGTCCGATCACCTCCTGCGCGAGAAGGGGCTTTTGTTTGGTGAAGCTAGCGTTCAGGCCTTAACCAGATCGAGAGTTCGGGAGCTCGCTGCAAAGGCGGTAGTTGCGGGGCCGACGTTGTCGAACAATGAGAAAGGGTCGGAGGCGCATCAAGCTGATATTCAGAGCACGTCCGAACTGAATAAAATTGAGCCTGTAGCGTTGAAGGCACCAGGTACTGGAGAGGAAATGCCTGACACGGGAAAGTTAGAAGAGCTTCCGGTCGAGCTTCCGGGACTAGGCTCAGTGACGAACAGGGAAGACACTGATCAGGTCATTAGTGACTTACTCAGTAAAGCACCGCTGTCGCCTGAGCAGAAAACCGAACTACACCAACTCTTACAAGAGTTTCAAGGTCAGTTCTCTGAGAGGCCTGGTAGGACTTCTGTCCTTACTCATGATATAGAACTTACCTCGCCAGAGCCAGTACGATCCAAGGCGTACCGGGTGTCACCCCGCCAGCGCGATATTATGGAGACTGAGGTAAAGAAAATGCTACAGCTCGGTGTTATTGAGGCGGGTGAGAGTGATTATACCTCCCCTTTGATTTTAGTTGAGGTACCGGGCAAGGAACCTCGTCCTTGCGTCGACTACCGCAGGCTTAATTCCATCACTAAGGATCAAATTTATCCGATCCCTAACATCGAGGAGCGCCTTGAGAAAGTTAGTAGCGCTCAGTTTATTTCCACCCTAGATCTTGTCAGGGGTTATTGGCAGGTTCCACTTACAGAAGAGGCTAGTAGGTATGCGGCGTTCATTTCACCAATGGGAACATTCCGTCCTAAAGTTTTGAGTTTTGGTTTGAAGAACGCGCCATACTGCTTTTCAAGCCTCATGGACAAAGTGTTGCGGGGACAGGAAGAATTCGCTTTACCGTATTTAGACGACGTAGCGATATTTTCCGCATCCTGGTCTGAGCATATGGCACACTTGCGGGCAGTGCTAACCCGCCTGCGCGAAGCGGGCTTGACAGTCAAGGCTCCCAAGTGCCAATTAGCACAGGCCGAGGTTGTCTACCTCGGTCACGTGATTGGACAGGGTCGTCGCCGCCCCTCTGAAATAAAGGTGGCCGCTGTGCGAGACTTCCCGCAACCGCGCACGAAGACAGATATTCGGTCGTTCTTAGGTGTCGCCGGCTACTATCAGAGGTACATCCCCAGGTACTCCGATATCGCGGCTCCCCTGACGGATGCTCTAAGAAAAATAGAGCCCCAAACAGTCGTCTGGGGCGAGACAAAGGAAAGAGCTTTTAGCGCCCTAAAGAGCGCCCTAACAAGCCAGCCTGTGCTACGATCGCCAGACTACACAAAAGGGTTCGTTGTTCAGTGCGATGCTAGTGAGCGAGGCATGGGCGTTGTACTGTGCCAAAGGGAAAATGGAGAAGTGGAACACCCCGTCCTGTATGCTAGTCGTAAGCTGACCTGTCGTGAGCAGGCGTACAGCGCCACCGAGAAAGAGTGTGCGTGTCTCGTGTGGGCCGTTCAGAAATTGTCATGCTACCTAGCCGGCTCGAGGTTTATCATTGAGACGGATCACTGCCCTCTCCAATGGATGCAGACCATCTCTCCTAAAAATGGCCGCCTCCTGCGCTGCAGCCTCGCTTTGCAACAATATTCCTTTGAGGTGCGTTACAAAAAGGGGAGTCTCAACGGTAACGCCGATGGCTTAAGTCGAAGCCCCTAACGTAGGAATCCGCCACAAAGTTGTTTGTTACTGATGTTTTCTTCCTGAGGCAGGATTTTTAACATATTGCTTTTGTTTAGTGTTTCAAAGTGATGATGTGCTTTCTTGTGCAATTTTCCAATTTGGGGACGCGTTCTGAGTGCTGCTTGACTACTGTAAGGAACTAGGCAGTAGTATAAAAGGGGAAAGAGCCTGGCAGAGCTTAGTGAGGGTTGTCTCGTACTTGCTAACTGAGCGGTTGCGTTTCGGCGTAGTTCTAACGCTTGCTGAGAACGAGCACAAAAATGGCAACTCTCCCGAAGTGACTTTGCAGTGTCCTGTGTGATCCTGAACATGAGAACGAGGCCTTCTCTGTGCGCTGCGCTCAAGCAACGTCGAGGGACGACCGGTTTCGATTATGAGCATCATCGAGCGACATCCCTCTGGACAGCGGATGCAGTCCACTGACCATCGGGATCTCCTTCTCCCGGCGGGGCGGTCTGTTACGTCTCGCCTACGACGCGCGGTATAGCCGGCGCGGATGCAACGGACGCCGCGGCTTCGTTCGAAGTGGCGGTCATTTTGGGCCCGTTCATCGCTGCCGCAACGCCTCCCGCCAAGCGCGTCCAGGCAGGTTTCAGTGCCACGTGTCGTCGTGCGTGCGTGTGTGTGTGTGTGTGTGCATGTTGGTGCTCACGCTTGTCAAAGCGCGGCAGCCGGGGAGAGGAGCTCCCCAACTGGGAGGCGAGGAGGTCTGACCGGCGCCGGCCCGGCGGACGCGTCTCTCCACGTCTCGACATGTCCGTGCGTCGCCGTCTAGTGCGACTCATCCCGAGCGGTTCCTTCTTGCCCTCGACTCCGAGGGTATAAAAAAGCCGCTGCCCCGGACGCCAGAGACTTCGATTTCGTCCTTCGAGTAACGTGGTCGCCCTGACCGGCTGCTCTTTTGAGATGCCAGAATAAACAAGTTGTTCTGTTGCCAGTCGACTCATCCTTTGCCGGGACCTTCGGATGTTTCCAGCTTTGCCCCAGGCCGCCAGGCCAACGCTACCCTTGGGGCTTGCAACCCATTTGCAACACCGGCAAAGCAGTGCCACATGTGTGTCTGGTTCTACAAAGCTGGAAGAGGTACAAACGGACTGTGCAGCGAAAAACACGTAGCCACCGCCTGTTGCCGGCCCTTCTGCATAACCGCCATGAACAATACTGCAGGCGGTACTCCGCTGGACTGCTCGACTTTGGCCATGTACACAGTGCTGTAGATAAGTGGTTGTTGTAGAGACGAGAAAGTCAAGAAGCGGGCAGTGATTACTACAGGCTGGGAAGACTAAACAACCACCTTGTCTTGGCATGCGGCATGGAGATGCTCAGAGAAGCTCGTGCGCTGTTGGGCGAAACAACGCTGAGTTGAAGGGCTCGGTCCGCTTGCTCTGAAAGTTAGCAAGGCTGTGCTGGGCGACACCAGAATTGTCTGGTACCGATATGGAGATCAAGAAACTACGTGAACTTGTGAGTAACTGGCATTTGTAGATGAGGTCAACTGAGCATAACTCCTTCTATGCATTTGCATCTCAAAAACCCCATCAACCCCCCAACCCCAAGGCACTGCTTCAGCAACACCAAGAACTGCTTCGTGGAATTCCACAACAGCTAGAGGTGGTACAATGTGACCCTAACTGATCAATGACTCCTGGGGGAATCCTAATGGTAATTGCCCGACATCAGGCAAAAGGCCAAGTCAGTATTTTTTTCTTTATTTTTCCCTGAGTTTGTAATAAAAAGCAGTCTGAAGATTTCTTGTGATTTGAAACTTTTGCCCTGAAAGGGCTAGCGAACATCTTATGCTAACAATACCTCAATCAGGATCAAGAACCGCATGAGCCGGATTATTCGTATGTAGGCAGCGATAATCCGGAACTGGATCAGCTTTTCCATCTTCACGACCTTCGCGCGGCTCTTGCCAAAATGCGTAGGAGAACGGCTCCCGGGATGGATAAGGCCACAGTCAACCTGTTGGCAAACCTTCCTGATCGAGCATATGAAACCCTACTTGAATATATCAATGCCATTCGGACCGGGGACACTTCGTTGCCACCCGATTGAAAGTCGACCTATTTTTCAGAATTTGAATGCCCGATGTGGGGGGGTTGACTTAAACTCGAAACCAAAGCATCGCACCATAAATAAAGGCGAGACAACCGAGATATCAGGCATGCTACAGCGTGGTTGGATTTTTGCTGCGCGGCTCCGTCGCATCACTTTTCGTGCTGGCCTTGAGCAGCTGCTAAGTCAACGCGCAGAACCGGCATCCCCAACCCGCTCGAGGCAGCCGATGGTGGCTGTCGATAAGCAGCAAACCGCACCAGCACGCTCCCCACACATGGCCGCAGATTGCATCTGCTGACAACGGGCGGCGGCCCGATAATGCATTCACGTTCTATTCTTAATAGGCGTCGCCCTAGTTTTTTTTTTTGTTTACTTTCAACCGCACACTCGGCGCTCCCTTGAGCGCCGATAGTTGATGGAAGGACGGCTGTTCCAATCGTGGCGGCAGCCCCCCTCGGAAACGCAGTGGCGCCGGAGAGTGTCGGTAGCCGACGGAACAGCCGAACAGCTCACGCGTAGCTTCTCTTTGGCTCTGACGCATTTGACTACTGCCGGCCGCGTTTCACAAGTTTTCAGTGTAGTGCTTCGTCATTCGTTATTTGCGCTCCGGGTCCAGTAAGCAACCGGCGCTCGTTCACGACTACATTCGAGATGGCTATTATTCTTTACGCTGAAGAAAAGAGCAACTTTGCGCCAGGCAGCAAGTTAGATGTCTGCAATGGGTGATCAGGTGTGGCAGCTGCAGCGAGGCAAAATTTTCAGCTGCTCCACGCGATGTCATGATGTGGCTGTTTGCGAAGTGCGGGATTTCGCTGCACAACGATGTTAGAACGACGAGATGTGGGGACCGCAGCAGCGATCACGACGCCAGCGCTATGTGGACGAGTAGTCCAGTGACTAACACATTTTCGTTTTGGAATATGCTCATGGGCACTCCCGCGCGTGGCAGCCAATAGCGGCTGGCGATAAAATGAGGCCGCAGGATAGTGCTAACACATTCTATTATTAAAGGCCAAGCGTAAACGACCACCAAGTTTTTTTGGAGGGGGGATGTGAAGTGGGGGGGTCGGCTTATATGCGAGTCGACTTACAATCATGTAAATACGGTATATCCGCGTCGCTAATCGAGGATCGACCACCCTGAATGTTGCCAAGGGTATAGCACTTGGGAAGACGACACCTCTCCTGAACGTCGACATCTGCGTAAGACCCCCAGTTATCCATACGTCCAGAGTAAATGAAGTCCAGTACGGCACCCAGTTAGGCCAAGATCGGCGTCAGAAGTTCCAGCTGTTGTTGGAAGGATATGAACACCTCTTCGCCAACCAAGGCCCCAGCCTCGACCAATACAGATGTGGTCGAGCATGACATCAACACTGGCGAAGCAGGACCTGTTCGGCAGAATCCATATCGCAGCTCTATGACGAAAAGGAAGAGAATTCAGAACCAGGTGATGGAGATGTTAGAAAAAGGCGTCATCCCCGGTGGTTCCCATTAATAACAGAGATGCAGCCTGGCGCTTCTGCGTGGAGTAAAGGAAGGTTAATGCAGTTACTTAAAAGGACATACATCCACTTCCTCGAGTAGACGATGTCGTGGATACACTGCAAGGCTCCCATTTCTTCACAACATTGGACATGGTGTCTGGGTATTGGCAAGTTCCCATCCAGGAGGCTGACAAGGAGAAAACAACCTTTTCCACGGGGCACGGACACTACGAGTTCAATGCTGTCCCCTTTGGACCTTGCAATGCCCCTACCACATTTCAATGCATGATTAACAAAGTGTTAACTTGCCAGCTCTGGAAAGTCTGCTGTGCATACCTTGACGATATCATCTTCTCTAAGATTGCTGACGACCACCTCAGAAATCTCAGAAGTGTTCTCGGCGCACTGGATTCAGCGGGCCTCTGCCTCCAGCCCAAAAAGTGCCACATCGTGGCAGACAGTATTAAGTACCTTAGCCACATAATCGATGGACAGTCGGCAAGACCCGACCTGAGCAACATCCATGCGATCGAGCACGCAATGGCACCGAATAAAGTGAAGCAAGTACGCAGCTTCCTTGGCCTCTGTAACTACACCGAATTTACACGACTTAAGTCAACTCGAATGTAAGTCAACCCCCCCAAATCACATTTCCGAAAAATAAAAAAACTTCGAGAATGTTCAAGCTTGGCCTTGAATAGTTGAACGCAATAGCATTATCCAGCGGCAGCCGCTTATCGCCAGCCGATATCGGCTGCTGTGCGCGGGTGTGCCCGTGGGCACATTCCAAAATGAAAATGTATTAGTCACTGGACTACTCGTCCACACTTGCGCCATCGTCCTCACTAGTGCTGCTGTCATGATCGCTGCAGTGGTCCCACAGCACGTCGTTCTAACGTCGTCGTCCAGCGAAATCCTGCACTTCGCCAACAGCCACATCACGACATCGTGTGGAACAGCTGATAATTTTCCTCGTTGCAGCTGCCACAGCTGTATCACCCGTTGCGAAAGTCGAACTTGCGGCCCGGCGCACGGCTGTTCGTTTGTTCGGCCCTTCCATCAACTATCAATGCCCCCTTAAGCGCCGAGCGTGCATTTGAAAGTAAAAAGAATACTTGTTGGACACTTGAGCTTCCCTTAGAACGCGATTGCGTTATCGGACCGCCGCCACTTAGCAGCAACCGAAGTCAGTTTGGGGAGTAAGGGGTGCCAGTTTGCTGTTTATTGATAGCCGCCATCGGCCGCCGGCCGCGTGTGCGCGGGGAGGGGATGCCAGTTTTGCGCATTGACATAGCAGCTTCTCAAGGACAGAACCAAGAGCGATGCGACGGAGCCACGCAGCAAAAATGCAACCACACTGCAGCATGCCTAATATCTCGTTTGCCTCACTTTTACTTAAAGTGCGATGTTTTTGTTTCGATTGTAAGTCGACCACCCGACTTCAGATTTTCAAAATTTAAAAAATACGTCAACTTACAATCGTGTAAATATGATACTATAGATGTTTTGTGAAAGATTTCGCTCGCATCTCACGGAACTCACTAAAACAGGTAAAGCCTGGGAATGGAGCGGCGAATGTAAAAATGCCTTCGAAGAGCTCAAGCAGCGCCTGACCAATTCACCAGTACTATTGCTTTTTAATCCTGGATTGCCGGTTGAGGTCCACACCAATGCCTGCGGGTATGGGATCAGCGCAGTCCTTGCGCAGAAGAACGGCACAAAAAGAGTTCGTGGTCAGTTACACCAGCCGACACACAAATAAGCCGACAGGAACTATAGCGCCACCGAACAGGAATGCCTCGCCATACTACTTGTAGCCAGACAATTTTGACCGTATCTATTTGGGATTCCACTTACTGTTGTCACCGACCAGGCCAGCCTGGCATGGCTCATGACAACCAAAAATCCGTGCGGCCGCCTCATGCGATGAAGCTTACTTCTCCAGGAGTTCAATGTCGGCCTCAAACATCAGCCAGGTATCAAGAACTCGAACACAGACGATCTCTCTCGCCTCCCACATGATGCAGATACCATCCCTTCCTGTGAAGATATGCCGCTTTTCCTTGCGGACGATTAAACTTCAACAGGAGGACCACTTCTTGAAGCCAATTATCGACCACCTGAGAAACCCGGAAGAGCCGGTTCAGAGAAGAATCCACCGGACAGCTAGAACCTTCGGCCTACAAGACAGGGTGCTATTCAGAAGAGCTAAAGGTTTCAAGGAAGACAGACTGCCTTAGCAGTTACAAAACCACTACGCCGAGAAATTCGGGCATCCTGTCATAACGACATAATGGCAGGGCACCTAGGCATGAAGAGAACTCTGGAGAAAATCAGCCAGCGCTACTTCTGGACAAAAATGTTTGCCGACGTAACGAAATACGTCATGTCCTGCCCAGACAGCCAAACGCGTAAGATCCCACCGACTAAACCATCTGGCCTGTTGCAGCCCGTACCGCCTGCTCAGCGCCCTTTTCAGCGGCTCGGGATGGATTTCTTGGGCCCTTTGACACTGTCCTCAGGCGGAAACCGGCATGTGATTGTACTGATTGACTATCACACTAAGTGGGCAGAAACTGTCGTTGTCCCAGAAGCAACAGCTGCAAACGCCGCGAAGGCATTCCTGGAAACAGTGGTTCAACGACACGGACACCGGAGGAAGTAATCACAGATCGAGAAGAACATTTTGTGGCTGATATGAGGGAAGAGCTGTTCTGTCTCACTAACATGAACCACACGCGCACAACGACGTGTCACCCTCAAACAAACGGCCTTTGCGAGCGCTTCAACCAGACACTCGCCGAGATGATCAGCAAATACGTCTCGTCCAACCACCACGACTAGGATCAATTCCTCCCCTTTGTGACGTTCGCATACAACTCATCCGTGAAAGAGATGACTGGTTATTCTCCATTTTTTTGCTGTACAGCCACGAACCAACTCTGCCGGCTGATGCAGCCTTAGGGGCAGTCCTTGGGGATACAATGGGTCCGACAGACGAGGAGACAGTGCGCCGATGGAATAACGCGAGAGAGCTGGTGCTAGAGCGAGAACAAAGGGCACAGGAGGTAAATAAGCTGCGGTACAATCAAACACACTGCACACAACCACTGTGACGCTGGTGATCTCGTTATGTACAGGCGCAGACAGAAGTAAACGGAGCGCGCCGCACAAGCATGGATGGATGGATGGATGGATGGATGGATGGATGGATGGATGGATGGATGGATGGATGGATGGATGGATGGATGGATGGATGGATGGATGGATGGATGGATGGATGGATGGATGGATGGGTGGATGGATGGATGGATGGATGGATGGATGGATGGATGGATGGATGGATGGATGGATGGATGGATGGATGGATGGATGGATGGATGGATGGGCGGGTGGGTGGGTGGGTGGATGGATGGATGGATGGATGGATGGATGGATCGATGGATGGATGGATGGATGGACGGACGGACGGACGGACGGACGGACGGACGGACGGACGGATGGATGGATGGATGGATGGATGGATGGATGGATGGATGGATGGATGGATGGATGGATGGATGGATGGATGGATGGATGGATGGATGGATGGATGGATGGATGGATGGATGGGTGGGTGGATGGATGGATGGATGGATGGATGGATGGATGGATGGATGGATGGATGGATGGATGGATGGATGGATGGATGGATACGGCTGAACCCTTTACATCGGGCGGTGGCTCAAGCCACCTAGCCATGTCTTGTGAAATTTTACTCCTGTCTTGCTTTTAGCCACCAATCAGATAATCTTCGCTTGGTTACTTCTAACCTCTTAAATCCACTTTCCCTTCACTATCCCTAAACCCCAATGCCTTGGGTAAGTCAACCCCGCTGCCTTCCACTGTAGGGTGAAGCCCTTTACAGAAAAGTATCAAGTGTTCAGCTGTTTCCTCCTCCTCTCCGCACGCAATGCACAAAGTGTCTATCTCCTGGTACCTGACACTATACGTCTTAGTCCGCAAAACTCCAGTCCTGGCCTCAAACAACAAAGAACTTCCCCTACAATTATCATAGATATTTTCTTTGACAATTTCCTGTTTAAAGGTCCGGTATGTTTCTAGTGCCGATTTCGTCAGCATCCCTGTTTTCCACAAAGCCCTCTCTGTTCCTTTAACCTTTTTCTTAACCGATAATTGCTGATTTGCCCCCTTACTGCTGTCCAGATATTTGCTTGTCAATTTTCTAGTTCACTTTCTCCATTTCGTGTCAACATTCTTTATATACAGGTATCTGAAAACTTTCCTAGCCCACCGCTTTTCCTCCATCCTTCTCAATCGTTCCTCAAATGCTATCTTACTGCTAGCCTCTCTGCTCTCGAAAGACGCCCATCCCATATCACCCTGTACCTGCGTGTCAGCGCCGCCTAGCCGAACCAGACCAAAGCTCGAAATAGCCACGCACAAGTGCAGGCCCCCCTCCGGCGCGACCCTGTCAATGCTCCGCTTGCCTTGCATTCGTCCGGCGTCTATGTCGTGCTGATGAAGATCATGATTGGATGGTCGCTCTCTGTGTAGCTAGCGAGTAATTCGGAATACACAGACCGGTGTCTTGATAAGGCAAACTGCGTGGGGGCTGCTCTACCTTTATGCCGCTTCGTGTGAGACAGCTGGAGGCGCGTTTGCGCCACAATAACCCGCGTTTTTAGAGCTTTTGCTGCCGCTGGGACTCTTCTGTGTCTCGCTCGCAACCAAACGCGCTCGAAAAACTCGGCGTACTGCCGCAGTTTGTGTTAATTTTCTACAGTTATCACTGATGATTCGCCGGCGCCGATGCAGCACTAGTGCATGCACCCTGCCTGTCTCATGCGAAAACCACTATCCCTATACTGGAACCTGCTGTTATCGCCACCGATACAGTGCGCTGCGTATCGCGCTGTCATGTGCAGAGCAGAGCTCATGGTAATCACCTTGCATGCACCTTCGGATCTTAGGATGACTACAAGCACCCGCTGTCTCACCCACGTGAATGCCACGGCAGCGGTGCGTCAGTGTTGCGAGCCCCACGTGCGAAATTCGGCATATAAATACCCGTGTGCGCCCACTAATCAGATAATGGGTCACAACAGACACCGGCAAGCGATCCTAACTCTTTTGTGCGAGCTGTATTATTTCACTGCTACTGGTTACATATAGACATTGGTTTGTTTGACAATATAGGCGTGGCAACTCAGCAGCTGCATCCAGCAAATTTGGAAGCAGTCACTATCCTTGCGAAGCTGAATCGCGCTGCAAAGAGCACCAAGAGCGGCGGCTTCGTCTTATTTTAAGATGACTTCCTAGACCCGGCTCCAATGCAGGAGCAATGTGCTGCAGGAAAGACACAGGGCGCATGCTTTGCCGCTCCATCGGTTCCTCGTAGGAGCAAGCCGAGAATGAAAGGTAATTGTACTAAAAGAACCCGAAACTGCAGTGGTGGATCGAGTGTTTTGAGTATATTTAGTCGATAGCGAGACGGAAATGAATCCCAGAGGCAACTAAAGTTCGAAGGACGCGTGCTATTTGCAATAGAAACGCGCTTACAGCTGTCTCAGATGAAACGGCATAATAGTGGCGCCGCCCCCATGGGATTTGCGGCATAAAGGCAGTGTCTGTGCGTTCCGAAATGCCGACTCCCTACAAAGGGCGTAACAATCCGACCGTAATCATCATCAGTGCTACCCTGACGCCGGCCGAATGCGAGGCAAGTGGAGCAATGAGAGGGTTGCACCGGTAGGGGGCTTGCATATGCGCGTCGCGATTTTGAGCTTACGTCTGGTTTGGCTAGGCGGCGCTGATGCAGTTCTTTCTTGTGCGGCGCGCTCCGTTTACTTCTGTCCGCACCTGTACGTATGCCTACATCCAAGCGAGGCTGCACGTCAAAATTTCTGCGCCCGTACCATGGTCCCTTCCACCTCATGAGACAAACCGCAGAAAACGATTGGGAAGTAGAAAATCGACGCGGACGTCGTGACATCGCCAACATTAACCGGATCAAACCCGTTGACTGCGATGGCAATGCAGCCACCGGTCCCAAGGATTGAAACTCCGAAGAACACACCACCATCAATACAGAGGATGTAACGGAGCCATGACCAGAAGCGAGTGAGCTCTTATCTAATGACAGTGACGATGACGAGTTCTTTGATGCATCGGACATGGTCCCATGCGACAATGCCAAAACTACCAGTGAAAGAACCTGTCGCCATATACAGTGAAAGCTCGTTAATTTGAACCTCGATAATTCGAATTTTCAGATAATTCGAACTACACTACTTGGTCCGGCCAAGCTCCATAAAGATCTGTGTATAAAAAAAGCCCGTTAATTCGAAAGCGAGTCGGTTCCGCTATGGATAATTCGAACTACGCGCCACCCCGTCTGGGCGGCTTGGCACACAGCACGTGGCCAAAAAAAAAAGCGCCTCCGCGTACTTAGAGGCTGCGCACGTGCTAAACGGGGACAGAAGATGGAACCAGATAAAACCGTGGAAGAGTGGGTAAAGCCTAAATGGCGCCATCACCGGCGCTGCGGCCGGCGGCGTGGGAGGGCACGGGTTGGCGAACGCGGTGGCGGCTGCCTACCCTCTTTTCCGCGCAGCCTCCGAAACCCGGAACTACCGTATTTAATTACTCGCGTAATGAACCCGCCCCCTTTTGTCGGCCAAAATTTACTTTTTTTGTTTTCCAGCCTAGCGAGTTCCTTCGTTTTCGCTGCCGTCCGCAGCTAGAGTGTACTAGAGTGTACAGGCGCGCTCACACTAGCGGGAAGCTTACCGCAGCGGCACAGCGTCAACGTCGACGCTGCCTCGCAGCTCCTCGGAATGACGCTCACACTGCGCGCGTTTTCTCGCTGCGGTTGTCTTGGAATGTAGAGAGAGGAGGCGCTGAGGGAGGCCCCGAACGAGCAGAAAGAGAAGGGGATAGTCACGTGACACCAGAGAAGACTGGAAAGCGCGCCCTTTTCTCGCGTCGTCGTCTTGATCGTCTGCTAGCTCTCCTCCCGTCGCCCTTTTTGTCACGAGGGTGGCTGGTTCGAACGATGAGCTGTTGGCTATGGTAAACGTACTCATACTTTTGAAAAAGACAGCGCATGAAGACAGGACAGTGCAGAGACTGCTGCCGGTGAAGATTCGAGCCACGTTGGCCGAAGGGGCATCACCTTTAGCAGGCTGCGAGGTTGTCCGCGACTGGGGCTTCGCCCGCGAGGGGCGCAGCGGGGTTTACGAAGCTTCTCCCAAGCGAACTCCCCTAAAGAAAGCCGGGCGCCAGGCCGGGGGACGCTTGTACCCATTTTTACCGGTGGGTGCCTGGCGGTGGGTTTCGAACCATCCACCTCCCGCAGCCGAGACGGGCGCCCTGTCTTCAAGCGCTATGTCTTTTTCAAAAGTGACGCACCAACAAGCCCAAAGTTCCACCCTATTAAGTACTTATACTTGTTTGTTCGCTGCTTCTGCACCGTCGCTTTTGCACCATCTCAAGCCGCATGTCCATGCTGGCAAAGCAGCCGCCGAGTGCCCGGCCGGCCGGGCGCGCGCAGCCTCCGCCTCCGCCGACGGGGTCACTGAACTGGGACCGACGTCACGGTTCACGGTCGGCGCCCATTGGCTGTTCTCGTCAGCGGCACGGGAAAAATAGGTACAGGCGCGCTCACACTAGCGGGAAGCTTCCCGCAGCGGCACAGCGTCAACGTCGACGCTGCCTCGCGGCTCCTCAGAATGACTCTCAAGGGGCGCTCACATTAGCGGGAAAACGCGCAACGCCGGGCGTTTCCCGCGTGCCGCTTCCCGCCCAAGCGGGTTTTTCTCCCGCGGACAGCCTGCTCTCCCGTCCCGCGGAGCGATGGGTTCGGTACCTATTTTTCCCGTGCCGGTGATTAAGGACAGCCAATGGGCGCCGACCGTGAACCGTGACGTCGGTCCCAGTTCAGTGACCCCGTCGGCGGAGGCTGCGCGCGTCCGGCCGGCCGGCCCCGGCCGGCCGGGGCACTCGGCGGCTGCTTTGCCAGGGCGACGGGAGGGGAGCTAGCAGGGTGCGCTTTCCAGTCTTCTCTAGTGTCACGTGACTATCCCCTTCTCTTTCTGCTCGTTCGGGTCCTCCCTCAGCGCCTCCTCTCTCCACATTCCAAGACAACCGCAGCGAGAAAACGCGCGTAGTGTGAGCGTCATTCCGAGGAGCTGCGAGGCAGCGTCGACGTTGACGCTGTGCCGGCGCGGGAAGCTTCCCGCCAGTGTGAGCGCGCCTTCACACTGCGCGCGTTTTCACGCTGCCGTTGTCTTGGAATGTGGAGAGAGGAGGCGCTGAGGGAGGACCCGAACGAGCAGAAAGAGAAGGGGATAGTCACGTGACACTAGAGAAGACTGCAAAGCGCACCCTTTTCTCGCGTCGTCGTCTTGATTGTCTGCTAGCTCCCCTCCCGTCGCCCTTTTTGTCTTGAGGATGACTGGTTCGAGCGATGAGCTGTTGGCTACGGTAAACGTACTTATTACTTGTTTGTTCGCTGCTTCTGCACCGTCTCAAGTCGCATGTTCATGCTGGCAAAGCAGCCGCCGAGTGCCCGGCCGGCCGGCCGGACGCGCGCAGCCTCCGCCGACGGGGTCACTGAACTGGGACCGACGTCACGGTCGGCGCCCATTGGCTGTTCTCGTCAGCGGCACGGGAAAAATAGGTACCGAACCCATCGCTCTGCGGGACGGCACAGCAGGCTGTCCGCGGGAGAAAAACCGGCTTGTGCGGGAAGCGGCGCGCGGAAAACGTTCTGCGTTGCGCGTTTTCCCGCTACTAGTGGGGCGAGGGCGAGCGGTTGGAGGCAGCGCCGGCGAGGCGAAACGCACGGAA
Source organism: Amblyomma americanum (assembly GCF_052857255.1). Classification (NCBI taxonomy): domain Eukaryota; kingdom Metazoa; phylum Arthropoda; class Arachnida; order Ixodida; family Ixodidae; genus Amblyomma; species Amblyomma americanum. Next base: position 299,266,948 of record NC_135497.1, on the reverse strand, counting down.
ATTTTCCGCCGCCGCGTGGTGGCGCCACTGCTCCTTTCGCCTGAAGCTGCGTCCCAGCCGCCCGCGTTCGCACAGGCTCAGACTCCCGAGTGTTTGCTTTGTTGGTGGCGTGTACTGAACGCAGCGCTGATTTATCGAATCTTGTGATGGGGAGACCTCGGCGAAAGAGCTATTGTTATGCGCCTGGTTGTAAGACTGGGTACAGCAGGATATTAAGTGTCCCCGACGATGAAGAAATGCGACGCACGTGGGAGCGGAATCTACATCGCAAGGACAAGCTGCTGGAAATCACTGACGCAGTGTGCGAGCTACATTTCGATGAAAGATATATACTGAGAGACTACGTGCATGTGATAGAAGGCAAGGAGGTACGTACACCACGCGGGAAGCCCTCGCTCTCGACAGCCGCAGTGCCCACAATTTTGCCTAATCTCCCCGCGTATCTTTAAAAAAATTTATCGCGAGAGCGCCCCATGAGGAAGAGAGATGCCTCACATCTCCGCTTCGACCCGACAGAAAAGCGGTGCCTGGAAGAAGACCTCCCGTGCAGTGAAACTGTGTACGTACGTGACGATGCTGAAAATCGCGCCTTTGAGCTGAGTGAAGTTGCCAAACCCACTGACCACTGGGCACTGCACACGTTTCAGAACTACGATGGCGTTGGGTATGTTTTGGCTTTGTTGGATAGCGAGAAAAACACTGTTAGCGTTGAGAAGACTGTGCTTATGAACTACGCCGAGAGCCCTAGGGAAGTGATTTGTCGCACGTACTTACGAAAGAAACTAGTATCAGAAAGTGCGTCGTGGAAGATGGATGAGGCCAAGTAGGTGCTGGATGGCGCACATTCTTTACAAGTCTGCAAGGGAGCAGGCAAGTTAGATTTTGAAGCTGTGCCCATCACCGACGGTCTGAAGCAACAAATGACTGTTGCAGATGGACTCGTCCAGAGCTGCAAGTGCAAAGGAATTCTAAATGAAGCAGGTGAGTAAGCGAAAATTTACTTAGTCGTTGTGTGTCAGTGTGCAGCTATAAATGTTTTATTCCTAAATTTCTAGTAGAAAACTAGACGCTTGGGTTATGCTCTAACAAACCTTAAATTTATAATGCATAATATTTGGACACTTTTTTTGTCTCGTTCATTTATTTCGTTCGCTCAGTTGTCAGCACTATGGTTGCTTTTCTTGTGTATTCTGAATTTTTTTGTTGACTGATTTACACATCAGTGTTCTTAACAGCAAAAGAGCCCAGTGAATGTCATTTAAAGCTGATATGTGCAGTGATGGATGAGTATTTTTTTCAACCCATTGCAGGATTAGCCTGTATATCATGCAAGTACTTGAGGAAGGCCTTGCTCACTCGAAGAAGCGATGTAAATCGTAGGAAGCAGCAGAGGACGCCTGTTGCTAGGCTGCGGATTCTCCGGGAGAGAAATCGCCGCATGAAAACCAAGTTACTTGGAATGGAGGAGCAGCTTGAAGAAATGAGAGCAAAAAATGCCACCATTGAAGATGAGGTGCTGGAAAAAAGCCTAATGCGCCTTCCTCCAAAACAGCAGGCAAGTGTGCGACAGTGTTTCAAAGCATCAAAGAGGGCGAGCAGGAAGAGTATGAAGTATGCACGGGACTGGCTTCTTGAATGCATTTTAATGAAGCTGAAGAGCCCTCACTTGTATGACCACATTCGCAAACATGAGATCTTGGTCTTGCCAAGCAAGACGACACTTAAGAAATATATAAAGTCATACAGGTCAGCGTTTGGATTTAATATGACAGCAATGAATATTCTGAAAATGAAGACGTCAACTATGTCCGAGTATCAAAAACATGGAGGACTCCTCGTAGATGAGGTCAAGCTCTCCGAGCAATTCAGCTTTTCGTCGTCCGGTCAGATTCAAGGCTTCGTCGACCTAGGTGACTTCACAAAACCAGAAGAGAGGTACCAGCAATGTGACCACGGAATGATAATTATGTTTGTGCCTTTTGTGGGGAAATGGAGTCAGATTGTCGGCGTCTTTGCGACTAAAGGGAATGGCAAAGGAGACATTTTGTTAAAGATGATGATTGAGGCCGTCATTATTGTGCAGAAAGCTGGCCTGTTCGTAGACCATATCACGTGTGATGGCGCCACGTGGAATAGAAGGATGTGGAGGCTGGCTGGGGTGTCTGCATCATCAAAGAATATTACCTGCAAAGTGGACCACCCAGTTGATGCCGAGAGAAAGCTGCACTTCATATCCGATTTTCCTCACCTCATAAAATGCCTGAGGAATGGCCTACCGAAGACGGGAGTCATCACTCCAGAAGGAAGGATATGTGGATGATCATGTGTTTTAATAAGTTTATCATAACTTGCTATAATTACCTAAACAATAGGACAAACAAGATATGAGCACACTGCTACTCTCTTTCCTTTAATGCTGTGTACATTTCCTTTTTCTCAATCGGCAATGAATTAGGCCAATCATAAGGTATTAATCTCGGGATGTTTACATTGATGCCTATCTAATGCTCTCTCTTAAGCGACGGTGCGGCCCATTCGAGAGGAATTTCTTCTGGACTCCCCTGACCGCACACTGAAGGCCATGCGAGGCTTTACCGAAGCACACCTGAGCCCCAACTCATTTGAAAAGATGAGGGTATCGTATGCTTTTCAACTTTTCGGAACAAATATCCTGAGAGCCATGTCTTTCTACAAGAAAGAAGTTAAAAGAAAATGCAGCAACTTAGTGGCCACGGAAAAGTTCTTCAGGTAAGTGGCATATATGATGCGCGATTGTACACCAACGACCCTAATTGAGCAAACTTAATGAATATTTTTGCTTTTGGCTTTTTCTTTCTGCAGGAAGAACAACAAGCTGATCACAGCAATGACATCAAGATTTCCTGCAGAAGCTTTGAGGCCCGCTTCTGCAGCTTTAGAGGAATTTCTTGTTTATTTGAACAAATGGGAAGTGGGTACTATAGTTAACAATGGTGGGTTTCTGAATGATACCACGGCGACAGGACTGAGAGTCACTATTGCCAGTACATTGTCTCTCTTGAAGGCGCACATGATGCGAAAACGTAAGCGTCTACGAGAGATCGGCGAGCCAAAACCCGGACGACGCTTTTTCGCTGAGAACCGGCAGTGGCGCCATCTGTTTTCGGCAGCGGAAAGCGTCGCACTAGGCCGACTAGGCTCTCCTCGACGGCCTTGTGACGCTTTGCGCTATCGCAAACAGATGGCGCCACTGCCGCCCTTTAGCGAAAAAGCGTCGTCTGCGGGTTCTGGTTGCCGATCTCTACGTAGACGGTTATGTTTTCGCACCATGCACGGCTCAACTAAGTAAGTACCGTTGTCAAACTTGCTACGATACAAAAGTTACCATAATACGCAAGCTGTGTGTGTAGTTTCACCGCAAACGAGCCAGCGGTTGAGGCGGGGAAATTTTTTGAAAGTGTCAGCGATAAAAACGCACAATACTGTAGTGCCTAGAATATACTGGCTAGTGTGCCGAGCGCCAGCGCTGCGCAATGGGAGCAGGTGGCACCGTTTGCAATGAAAGCCCACCGATGGCGGCAGAGGGCGCTGCTTGTCGGGAGGGTGCTGCCGCAGCAGACGACGCGGTTTTCTCGCTTCGGAAGGCAGCGACCTGGCCTTGTGCGTGCGCGATTAACCTGCTTGTGCACGAAATTTTGTTGACTGAGGTGCAGTGTAGTCCTGTGTGGCTCCTTGCACATGAAAGTCGACGCATCCGCTCCTCCGAGCAGTTCTGTGGTGATTTCGCCGGTTTTGTGCGCGCGTTCTGTGCGTGCGTGTATCCGTTCTGCGTGCTTTCACCGTGTAGTCAAATCATGCACTGAGCTCTCGATTGTTTTTTTCCCGTGTCCACCACTAAACGAGCTACATGTGACTGCACAAAAAAGATGTCAAAGCCAAAGCGACAGTGCAAAGAGAAGACTTGCTTTGTGCCAAAGTGTAAAAGCGGTTACCGCTCGAACAAGGAACGTGTTTCCATGTTTAATGCACCATCTGATGCTACGCGGCTTGCAGAATGGGAAAGAAACATCAAAAGAGAGGACAGAAGGCTGACGCCAGCTGCTGTGGTTTGCGAGAAACATTTTGAGAGCAGTTGTATCGAGCGCACATTCAGTGTCAGCGTAAATGGTGTTACCAGCGAGCTTCCCCGCGATAAACCGAGCCTGAAACCCGACGCCGTGCCTTCGATATTCACGCATTACCCAGAACACATTCTGCCTAAAGTGTCAGCTAAAAGAAAAGCTAGAAATCTGTGCCAGCAAGAGCCTCCAGCAAAGCGTCACAGGCGTGCTGCGTCGGAAGCCGACGGAGTTGTGCTCGGGCATTGATAATGCTGAATCGGTGAGCATGGAAGCATCTGACACCAACAGCGGAGCTGCAGTAACTGAAAGGTGCACCACCCCACGCTGTGTTTCTGCAGAAGGAAGCGCTGGCGAAGCGCAAAATGCTGGTGACGAACGACCACGAACAACCAACGATCGTCTCCATCCATTCTCCAACGTCGCTATTTCAGTGACATGGATGAAAGTGCCATCCGTGACAGTCGATTCATTAGCGTACGCCTATTGTGAGGCTGAAAAAAATAACTTCGCTAACCTCTTCATTGAAAAGATGGTAGCATTTGCAAAGCCATTACTTGATGTACAATCAGTGGTAGCCACGGTTTACCTCAGGGGAAGGGAAAAGTCAAAACACATCGTCACAACTTGCGAAGAGGCCGAAACTTTGATCAAGGAAGTTGCCTTGACAAATCTTTTTGATGGATGCGGCATAAAGCCGGCCTCAGGAAAGCACGCCTCCTACAAAGGCATGATTTTTTCTGAGAAGTGTTCATTATCTGTGAGGTCTGAAGGAGAATCCTGCGCTTTCTGCAAGTACCAAAGGATTCTGGCTCAAAACCAAGCGTGCAGAAAAAAAAGCACAAGTGAAATTGCCAGAAAATCTGATGAAAAGAAACAGTGCAGGAACATTTCTCGAAGCCTGTCAAGAACCGAGAAAAAATTGGCAAATGCAAGGGTACAGGTGGCTCACATGAAAGAGCGAACTGAGGCTCTTAGTGAAGAGACATTTAACAGCAAAATTAAATCTCTTCCCTCAAAGCACCAGCTGGTTGTAAAGAGTTGTTTCCTTGCTGCAAGGCGAAAATCACACAAGGGAATGCGATACGATGATGAGTGGATTTTAGAATGTATGCTGATGAGGATGCGAAGCCCGAAGTTGTATGAACATTTCCGCAGACAGTCTATTATGGTTCTGCCAGGACGAACTTGCCTGAAAAAGTACCTACAGCGCTTCAAGGGTGGCTTTGGCCTCAGTACAAAGGCCTTCGATGCCCTAAATGAAAAAACAAAGACCATGGATGCTTACAGTCGTCACGGTGGCCTCGTCATTGACGAAATAAAGCTTTCGGAGCACCTAAATGTGAAATCAGTTGGTGAGTATAACTGCAATGAATTCTTGGACCGTTCTGTGTATACGGTAAAAGCTCTTTTGATTCAAACCCCGCAATGCGAAAATCCGCATAATTAGAACTGCCGGCGCAGTCCCGGCCAACACTATGCAAGTCTATGGCGTTGCACGCTCGCTGTTTCGGAAGCTACGGGTCTCGCACCGGTTAATTCGAACGGGCTCCCAGAGGAGGTTGTGTACATACAGGTATCGGTTCGGCAAGCGGTCGTCCAAATAGCCGCCCTCAAAGCTGAATTCTGTGCTCCAGAATCACTCGCGCACCTGACTTCCGCTGAACGGCAGGCGTGATGGCGGACACACTGATAGTTTCGATTTTGCTTTTCTGAAACGTACGCCCAACCACACTAGCCAGCCAGCCAAACCCAGCTACGCACCGTTTATAGCGTTGGTTGGCTGTTTCGCTAATCTTCCCTATCCACATTTTTTTCTTGCCGCTTCGGAGCTGCTGAGCAATGCCGTATTCATCGCCCGTGAATCTTCCGCGCTTGCGGCGTGCGATGCACTAGCGGCAGAGCTCCACCGCTAAAAATAGTGATTGTTGCGCCGTTCTCATCTAAAATAACAAGCAACTACTGCCAAGTCTTTCACCAAATAAATTTACCGCGATGCAAGCGGTTCTTGTCAGTTTTTTTTTTCGGGGTCATTCGATAGTTCGACTTAATTTCAGACTATGCGAACATTTTTTCCGGTCCACTGAAGCACGAATGAGCGAGCTTTTACAGTATGAGAAAAATACAATGTTCTGCTAAGCACTACAATATTGCTCGAGCCGTGCAGTGCTCTGGTAATATTCGATCGTCGTCTTTTAGCACGTGTTTCTTTTTATGCTGGTTTAGCACCTTTGCCATATTCTGATCTGTGTTGAGAGATGTCTGCGCATAAAACAAGGCGTTTTTCCTGTGCTTTTTTTTTACAATTCAGGTGATATTGAAGGCTTTGTTGACCTCCTTAGAGGTCATACACCTGCTGACCAGAAGAATGTGCTGGCAGACCATGGGATGATAGTGCTGTTTCAGCCATTTACTGGTAAACTTTTTTTTTTCTCTTGGTTACAGTTCGCAACTTTATACGTAAAACGCACGTACATTTGAGAGATTACCTTTCCGCAGGAAAATGGACGCAAATCCTCGGTGTTTTTGCCTCAAAGGGCAATGTGAAGGCCCCAGCACTGGCGAAAATCATTTTGGAAACCACAGTCCTTGCGGAAAAGGCTGGTCTGTGCGTGGATTGCATAACATGCGACGGTGCCAGCTGGAATAGGAGCATGTGGCGGCTGTTTGGAATACAGGGTAAGGCTGCAATTTCACGCAAAATGCAAGGTTGTTTAGAGTGTGCATGGTGCTAGTGCAGATTTCATGTTTCTAATGTTTAAATATTGTGATGAAGAAACTGATCGCAAGTTGTTTTTTTTTTCAAAGGTTCTCCAAGCCACGTTCGGAGCAGCACCAAACACCCAGTGGATCCTAAAAGGCAGCTCTATTTTTTGTCAGATTTTCCACACCTGAAGAATGTGAGAAATGGATTTGTTGGAAAATGATACCTGACACCAGCTGGGCATGTTCACATTGGTATTGTACTAGCAGCCTTTGAAGCGGATCGAGAAAATGTTACACTGAAAGTTATGCCAAGCCTGACAAATGCACACCTTAAGCCAAACTGCTTAGAAAAAATGAAAGTGGACATCGCATTTCAGCTCTTCAGCGACCAGGTCATCAAAGGACTTTTCATTTATAGAGAACACATTGAAGCCTCACATAGGACCGTGCAGCCGACAGTAGATTTCGTAAAAGAAATGAATCGCCTGATTCGTGTTATGACATCACGAACAAGCGAGAAGGCACTCAAGCCTGACAGTCCAAATGTGCAATTTCTGAAAGGCTTCCTAGAGTATCTGCAGGAATGGAAGCAAACTGCATCATCATCATCATCATTTATTTACCCTTAAAGGCCCTTGGTTTAGGGCATTACATAAGGGGGGGAGTAGTCGTTACATATACAATGGTACAACAAAAATCAATACAAAGTGCAGGATTCTTGTTAAACATTAACATCATTACAAGCATCAACACTCATAAAAACAGCGGCTCAAGAACAACTTGGAAAAAACAAAAAACAGACGTACACACATTCAAAAACACGGCAAAATATCTCAGCCCTTAAAATGTGCTGTTAATAAGTGCCTGAATTTATTAGGTTCTACTTCAGTAACTATGGAATCGGGTAAGTCATTCCACAATGCAATGGAGCTGGGTAAAAAGGATTTATTAAATGAGTTTGTGAAGCCATGTATGCGCTGCAAACTTAAAGAATTGAAAAGTCGGCGTGAGGTGCGAAGCGGCAGGTGTAATACAGAATTTCTTAGCTGTGGGAAGGTATGGTACAATTTGTGAAATAGGCAAAGCTGTGAAATTTTACCCCGAAGTGCCAGGGGTTGAAGATCAAGGGATGCCTTGATAAGAGTTATACTGTGTCGTCTGTCATACTGCGATGTGATAAAACGGGCTGCGCGATTTTGGATGGCTTCAAGCTGATCGATTAGATATTTCTGATGGGGATTCCAGATCGCCGAGGCATATTCGAGTTTCGAACGGATGAATGTTACATAGGCAAGTTGATGGATAGAACGGGGTGAAAAAGCGAGGGATCGTCTGATAAACCCAAGCAACTTGGAAGCATCTGTACAAAGTTTAGCAATGTGCTCAGACCATGTTAGTTTGTTGTTCACGATGATTCCAAGATACCTGTATGATTCTGTTTCAGAGAGTGGTGTAGTATTTAATGAATACGGATAGCTGAGGTTATTTCGCTTTCTTGATACATGCATGAACTTACATTTGGAAATGTTCAGTTGCATAAGCCATGACGTACACCAGGTTTCTATGAGACTTAGGTCGCGTTGAAGCAGAGTGTGATCATCGGGAGTAGATATGCGGCGGTAAAGGACGCAATCGTCTGCGAAGAGGCGGATACAAGATGATATGGCATTAGGAAGTTCATTTATAAATATCAGAAAAAGGAGTGGTCCCAGCACCGATCCCTGGGGGACACCAGAGATGACTGTAGTATTTTGCGATCTGTGGTTCTCTATTACTGTATATTGTGAGCGTTTGTGGAGAAAGCAGTCAATCCATGACAAGATGAAAGGGTTAATGTGGAGACAGGACAGTTTTGCCATTAAACGCTGATGTGGAACGCGATCGAAGGCTGTGGGGAAGTCTAGGTAAATGACGTCAGTTTGGAAGGAAGAATCTAAGTTTAAGTGAAGGTCTGTGATGAATTCAAAAAGCTGGGACTCGCAAGAATGGCCTGATCTAAAACCATGCTGTTTTTCATAAAAGACAGCGTTATTGTCGAGGTGTGATGCGATCTGTGAATATAAAATGTGCTCCAGTAGCTTGCATGGAATAGATGTTAATGAAATTGGGCGGTAATTAGAAGGATCGGATCGATTGCCTGCCTTAAATACTGGGGTTACTTTACTAGTTTTCCAATCATTTGGTATTTCGCCGTTTGAAACAGACTGCTGAAAAATAATGTGCAAAATACGGCTAGAAATGCTCACGGTGCCCTTCAATATTTTGGCAGTTATGTTGTCTGGCCCAGGAGTGCTTGACAACTTAAGGTTGTCGATGAGTTTAGCGATACCCTCATGGGTTATAAAAACTGGTGGCATTTGGGAAAAATCAGTGGCAGGCATTGGGGGAACACCAAGTGCAGGTTCGTGGGTGAACACGGAGGAGAATTATGAATTCATGACATCTGCGCGCTCAATATCAGGAACATGTAAGCCATCATGGTTAACCAAAGAAATATTTTGAGTACGGCTTTTGCACGGGGTGACCAGATTCCAGAACTTTTGGGGGTTGACGCGCATAATGTTTTCAAGATCTGGTGGTGGTTTTCTTACAGAAAGCACGTTTGCTGGGCTAAGGGTTACCGTCAAGAGTACACTTGGCTTGTTGTCCTACCTGACGTCGCCTGTGGGTTTCAAGTATCTTTTAAGATCCAGATTAAGCCAGGATAAGCTTGAAAACCTTTTTGGTATAATTAGACAATCGTCTGGCTGTAACGACCATCCGACAATGTCACAGTTTCTGATGACTGTGAATTTACTCGCATTCTACAACCTGGCAAAGCCACCTAGAGGAGTGAACTGCACCCCAGACGTAATCAAAGCACTGCTGAGCCCAAAGGAGGTGTGTGAAACTACGAGTAAGTTCCTTTCAGACAAAATAGATGACCTTCTTGACCACGGAAACGTCAGTGAAGCTGAAGATGTAGTTCAAGCTGTCGTGTCTAGCAGTGACCATGCATCATGCATAGAGAAGAGCCACAGTGCTTTGATCTACTACACTACAGGCTACGTGGCAAGAAAGATCATTGCTAAGAACTGCTGTCCACAGTGTGCAGGCTGCCTACGTGTAAGCAAAGCTCAAGCAAGTGTCGACGCCGCTTCGTACTTTACTAGCCATTTTGACAATGGGGACCTAGTGTACCCCAGCCAGAGCTTGTCAACTGCTGTAAAGGCCATGGAAGATGCCTTTACTGTGTTTTTTAGTAAAAACAAGCTCCATGAAATGAGTTTAGTTGAATTTTCGATTCAGCTACAGGCACTGTCTTTTCCTCAACTTGGATGCTCAGAGCATGAAAAGGCAGTTTTATCTACCGTTGTAAAGTTTTATGTTCTCTTAAGGTTTCGTTTTTTTGTCAAGGGTCTCAACAAAGAGAGGGAAGCGCAAAGGCAGCGGCACAAGTTTCTAAAACTGCGTCGCTGCCAATAAATGCTTCTCATGTGCACATATGGGCCTTGCTTGCTGTACTTCTGTAACATGTCCGCGATTGATATTGCACGCAAATAAAAACGAGTGTTGCACGACTGTGTTTCCGGCGTTATTCACATTGCATGTGCTTACTCGTTCGCAAATGTAGTACGTACACAGCGAGAGCACCTAAATATAATCCAATAAAATTAACCGAAGCGTTTCGCCTACTTTATTAGAGAAAATGTTACCGAAAAAGTACTTCATATACATATAAAAGATATCTATGTACAGCACAAGTTTCGTGTTTCGAAACACGAAGTTGTGCTGAATTTCACAGCAGCTTTCGCGCAAGCGACAAGTGCTAAATGTGCAGCTCCTCGACAGAGACTCAAAACAAACCCTGAAACCTATAGTCAGCTGCCTCCATGACAGCTTTGGTCGATTACAGCTGAACAAAAGCAAAAATGCACTAGTCCACTTGCCGATGTTCCGAGAGCGTTGCGGCTCGGCGGCACCCTCCCGACTTGCAGCGCTCCATGCGGCGGCCGTCGGCATGCATCGCTCGCAGTGCCACAAGAAAGGCCACGGTCGGCACACTAGCCAGTATATTCTAGGCACTATAACCTCACTAAAAGCCGAACTAGCACTCGAACGTTGATATCCACGAGAAGCGTCTTGCAGAACTTTGAATTCACGGCAGCGCACACCGCGACAAACTTCACACCTGACGCACGCAGAAGCAATCTAAAAAAATCAAAACAAATACCCAACGTTGCCCTCCTTCGACTACGCTTTAGCTAACACTTCGCTAAATTCTACATAATACTCAGTCGCTAACTGAAAAAAGTATGCTAGTAACATGAAAAGTAATATTGTGGTCTCAACATGCGCTTTTGGCCACTAGACCGCAAAAAAGAAGAAAAAAAAGGTTTACTCGGCATAATTATATGGTTCTACCCAGTCCTACCTTGTAGAGGCGGCATGCGGGCAACCTATTAGGTGGTCAATTTTCTTTCTTGTTTGCTTTCTTTCTGGCTTGAGGAGAGAGAAAAAAGTGTTCCTTCCACGATGTGAGCACTTGTCCCTCTCCCTCCGCTGCCGGCACCGCGTTGACCGCGGCTTGTGGCGTCAAACTCAAACGTAGTTGCGCGCCGGATCCTCTGGAACTTCAGGCGGCAGTTTTTCTGTATGCCTCAGCGTACTTTATTCTTAATGTGGCAAATAATTTTACGTTACTGCAATGCCTCATAAGCGCCATAGGATCGGCATGTGTTGATTTTGAGATCAGAGCCTGAGCTGAATGAGGATCGAAGCAATGAATAACAACTAGGTTTGGTTTGGTTTATGGGGGTTTAACGGCCCAATGCCACTCAGGCTATGAGAAATGCCGTAATGAAGGGCTCCGGAAATTCCGACCACCTGGAGTTCTTTAACGTGCACTGAATCGCACAGCACACGGGCCTCTAGAATTTCACCTAGAACCACCAACCGACCGGTTTTGCAGGGCCCATTGACAAGTGCAGCCAGTACCATGCATAGCCTATAAGACATATCGGTATAGTATCGGTTTCTGTTTCGGCCCAGTACAAATGCAGATACAACCAGAGGAGAAACTATAGCACCAATACTAATTTTTATAAGACTAATAAATTTCCATATGGTTTTTTTTTTGCTTGAGCAGTTTCACGTCGGTACCAGACAAGTCATTTGCGCCATGACGATGGCAAGATCTGCAAAGGGGATTTCACCTAGCAGCTGCGATCAGGGACCGCCAGGATGCCGACCGGTACTAATCACATTTCACGCACACCACATTGGTGAGAACCGGAAGCTGTAGCAGCAGCAGCACACCCCAACGGCAGCAGCAAAAGTGAGGCTTCATTCAGTGCGCGAGGAAATTTCACGATGGACAGTAATCAGCAATTGCAGTATATTGATGAAGTTGGTGCAGCGTACGTAATACAGCCCCTGGGCGAGACTGGTGCCGAAGGTCTTGGTACTGCGACGATGGACCCGACATTTGAAGTCGTTTACGAAGCGGATGCGGTCTACCTTAACCTGGACGGCTTCGATGTTGGCGATACTACGACGACCGCAAGTGATCAGAAAGGCACATCACCGGAAGCAAGCAGCGCGTCTAGCGCAGAAGTACCAGAAGACAGACGAGCGCGCCATAACGATGTGGAACGAAAGCGTCGAGCCCGGATTAAGTGCGCTTGCGACACCCTCAGAACTCTGGTGCCGAGTTTGGATCGCAGCACGGACGCCGCCACAGTGTTTGAGAGTACTGTGCAGCACATTGTGCAACTACAGGAAGGAATGTCCCATGAGGAACTTTTAAAGACATCCAGAGAGTTTGTTGGAACCCACTGCATCTATTGAGAAATATAGTGAGTGCTGAAATCTACACCATGGTGTGCTGTCCTTTTCAAAAGCTTCCATGCCATTGGGTTTGCTTGTGGGCCACATATTGCAACTTGCATCACTCCCAGCACCCCAAATCCCTAGCAGGTGGCAATAACTCTCCTCCTTATGATGTACAATAGCTAAGGGCACTACTATTACTACTTAAACAGCAATGCGCAACAATGGTCTATGGCCCACAAGGTGCTTCACACAGCAGTGAACGAAATCTTCCGTTCCATTATAAGGTCAAAGGCATCAAAATTCTGACCTCTGGCCACTGACCTCTGTACAGGAGTCTCACAACTGGGGTATGCATAGGGTGTTTCACCCAAGACTTTACACGATTTTTAAAATAGGTTGTTTGAGTTAGAAGAGCGCTGCTTTTGGCATCATTAGAATACAGTTAAGACATGCTGTCTAGAAGGCTGGTTAACTAATATTGAACAGTTAACTTTGTAACTGCAATTGTTAGGCTCCTCTGAGAGGCGTGTAGCCCACTGTAAGCAATATCCATGTCAGTTTGTAGAATTTCGAAAATACAGTTACCCTCAGCGCTGTGGCCCAACAAATTTCAGCTGTTTCGACGAATTAAGATCAGAGAGGAGATCGTTTTGTCCGCAAACTTCTCAAAAGCGCATGCATTTTGGCGCGATGTAGCCAAATTTTGTCGGGCCACAGTGCCGAGGGCAACCGCGTCTTCGAAATTCTAAAAACAGATATGAATATTGCTTACGGTGGGCCACACGCTTCTCAATAATTACGGAGTCTAACTATGATAGTTAACCAGCCTGCTAGTTAGCACATCTGAGCTGTTTTCTGATGTGCTACACAGCTGACAATGCCATCAAGAGAAAAGTGCTCGTCTAACTCAAAAGGCCTTTTTTTTAATTGTGTAAAATCCTAGGTGAAACGCCCTGTATATGGGACAGAAGTGTGCTTTGTGGATGCATACATGCAGCTAGTATGTTATTAGAGCCCGACTACAGTATGTTTCTTGTGAGCGTGTCCTCATTTCCATGAGAGCATATACAATTCTCAGTTTCCATTCTCCTGCGAAAATGTTGGTACCGAGCTGGGCGTTGCCCTGCAGTCCTCACAAATAAGTTTTCCTTTTGAAGCTCAATAATATGGAAGATGATTAAAGGCATCAAAAGACTGGAACCAATTTCAAAACCCAATTTGAACCTTGGCTCATTGGTTACGGTGCTCGGCTGCTGGTCTGACAGATGCGGGTTCGACCCTGGCCATGGTGGTCCCACTTCGATAGAGGTTTTCGAAATGCTTGAGGCCCATGCACTGTGCGTTGTCAGAGCACGTTAAGGAACCGCAGGTGGTCAAAATTTTCCGGAGTCCTCCACCACGGCATTCCTCATAGCCTGAGTCGCTTTGGAACATTAAACCCCTGAACATAAACCTGAACCGATTGGAATTGACTGGAAAAATCAGTTGGTTCCAACCGAAATTTCCAATGATTTTTTAAACCAGTAAGTTCCAAATGGTCCTTTCTGTCAAGTGGTCCCACTCTGCCAGATCGTACCTCTTGCAAGAGGCCCCTGTTGTTGTGATCGGAGGCCCCGACAGCGGGAACAGATGAGCCCGGCAGGCGCCATCGAACTATGACCAAAGGTGCTGTCGTCCTGAGAAGAGCATTAGGAACGGCTCCTGGCGACGGTGAGCTGTGACGAAAGGCCTCTCATCCCTTCGTCCGGAGTATGGAATACGGCATTTCTCCCGAACTGCGCCCTCACGTGGACCGGCAGAAAGACCCGAACAAAGGCGCCGGACCCGCCTCGCTCGCTTGCACCTGCGCGGCCAGACAAAACGGGGGCGGACACGTCTGATTCATCTTACCCTCTGGAATTCCCGGGGCCGTCAGGAGGCCTCTTTCCCACGGAGGGGATCACCGCCTGCAAAGCCAACGACCTTATGCACCTGGTCAACCCGTTGGAAACAGCATTCCAGGACCTCAAGGCGCCAGGATTCCTTATCGCCTGTGCACGTGTTTGTGAGGGCGGAGCGGTCACGGGGTTAGGGAAGAGACTATGAAGAGTGTGTCTGCTTAATTTTGTGTTTGTGTTGTGTTAATGTGGTGTTGCTTAATTTTGTTCTGTCAGTTTGGGAGACAGGCTAGATTCATTTCACCTTTTATAATCAAACTTAAGTGATCTGGCTTTTCCTACTAAGGTCATTGTCCTAGCGATTGTCCTGCCTAGCAATCCTACTTCAATAGCACGCTCTGATATTTTAGCACAGTTGTTTGTCGCCCCTATGCTATGCTTGCGTTTGTTGGTAAATGCAATATATTTCTTCCAAAACTGGATTTTGAACCTGCGATATTAAATGTTGCAATGTTTTACATAGACTGCTACAGGCGCCATGTCTGAGGGCTTCAGATTTAGACAATCCGAAGCTCTTGAACCTGCAATAACACTGTATACCACATTAATAAATCTTGCCCCCATCAAAGTTTACATGCCTCAGCTACCTCTTGTTACATTACTGTTAAATTAAGTGAAGACTAGTGCAAAAATAACTCAAACCTCAACAGTGAACACGGCGGCAAAACATTCCCAAAAACAGATTATGGATCAAGGAGTGTTATACTCACCCACGCGGCTCGATGATGTCCCGCAAGAACATCATCTGCTCAAAATATAGCCATGATGAGCTTTTTTTCTTCAATTCTTGAACTTTCTTGCAAAACGTGTCGCGGAGGTTTCGCCACCTTAGTGTCCCCGTCTTCACGTCACCTACGGATAGATTGAAAATAGCAGGATGCTGTCAAGAAAGCACCATTATATACATCCTAAACCCTAGTAGTGCTGTGTAGTCTGAGCACACTTCTAAAAGCCTAGGAGTAGTAGTCCGAAAGTAAGACAATTGCAAGGTTTACTCCATCCTTGAATTTTAGTTACGGAGCTATTTTATGCACTAGTTGTGATGTGCAGATGGACGATTCTTTTCTTCTTGGAATTTTAAACTTCAACACACGGCTCCAATCACACCACATCATTGTACCTTAATGCAGACTATTACCGAAAAAAAGAGGATTGCCAGTAATACTTTTTGAATCATGCGAGCCATTTCTTGCATTTCTATTCCTTTTCTTGGCAAAACGGTTATCCAAGCAAGGTAATATCTACTGCACCAAAGGTGTTTCTGCAAGGGTCAAGGTCAAGAGTGAAACATTGGCTTGGTTTACTGTCGTCTTAACACCGGCCTCACACTTGCCGAACCCCTAGCTCCTAAAGGCTTGAGGAAGCTTCGAGAGCTGAACACCTTCTGTAGTCAATAACATGCAATGTTCCAACAACATAAAACCGGGCAGCCAATTGTTACTGTGGGGGTCAGGCACCATCATGCAAGAGACTGGATAATATAACCTTCGTCAAAAATATATAGCCGTAAGGGTTTGCTTGTAAAGCAGATAGCGGGGCTCTGTAGCACACTTGGCAGCCTTAAGATTGGAAGGGTTGAGGAAGAGAGTTCTTGTCTTTATGAGATTTTCGGTCACCAAGGATGCAAAGAAAGAGTCGATATGAAGGGCTCGGAAGCAAACCCCTCGGGAAGTACATTTTTGACAAAGGCTATGCATTTGCTCTTTTGTGTTCTGTAACGTAGAGGTACATGCACTTTATAAGGCGTTTTTATCTTCGTTTCACTGACCTAGCATTTCTTCCAGGTATACATAACGCATTACACAATGATGTTTGATCTCTGATGTTGAACTAATTTTCTGTCATGACACTGTCGTGTATTATGCATTCAAATATTCATGTGGTTGCTTGTGGCTGAATGGCCCTCGGATAGTGGCTGCCAACAATGTGAGTGACTTGAAGTGATATATGGCCACTTCACATTTATTTCAGAGTGAACACTTGCTTTACTGTGGGTTAATACTCTTGCCATATAGTACTGTTGTATTATAAAAATGTTGGGTTGATGGTGTACTTGATTTGGAAATGGTGCATATCTAATGCATTAGAGAATGATTGTGCTGCTGATCTGCAATGTTGCCCTGGGCTGTTGTTAATTGATCATGCAAATTGGACTGCCTTCTGTATGTTGCATTTGCTTTTCATATGATTGCTTGTGCCTAAAGTACCCTGTGGGCCTGAGAGGCTACCAACATTGTTAGTAAATTAAAATAAAACAGACTCGTTCTCATGTTTGTATGAGGTCAAAACTATTGCTCTGGTGGTATTCAAATCTTCTATCCACTGCGAAAATACCCCAACACGTCGTCTTGTAAGCACGGCGCAGTACAGGTGCGAAAACCACTAGCGGAAATACTAGGGGGAAAATCCCGTCAATAACTCGTTTAGGCCACAATTAAAGCAACAAATAACGATCTGCACTACATACAATCGTGTGTGTTCTCATTCGCGATAGCTCAAGTGCAATACCTCGGCCTCAATCAGTCCTGCAGAGCGCGCGAGCGGCCGCCCGCTCAAGGCGCGCAGTTGATACTGTGGCATGCCTCGCGCTTCTCTCAAAGCTGTGTAGGCCGCTGGCCCAAACTACGGGCGGACTCGCGGAAACAGGCAAACTGTCCTGTGCGCACGCATGTAGGTCCGATAAAATACATACCCTAGGGTTCCCTCCAGGCCAACTTCTTTGGCTACGGCAATCCAGCTTGAATATCGCCGGTCAAGGTTTTTATATTCTGCGCCCCTTTGGTCCCAAATAGATGGATTTCTCTGCACCGCCGATATGAGCTGTTCGTACTCCCAAATCCGGGACTGTTTTAAAGAATTCATGGCGCTCGGTGAAAACAGCGCAGTCAAGCTAACCCTACACTTCAGCAGTCGACTCGCGCACCCGCTCCTGCCACACGTACCGATTCAATTAGCGCGGACTCGTCGTCATCATGACGTTGGCGCTCCCGCGCTCGCATTGGCTGCCGCTGCCCGCCGGAACGGCACTCCGGACCTTCACCGTACGCGCGGCGCCGGACGTATCTACGCGGTTTGATGCATCCGGCGCTCGCCAGCTGGCCGGAGCGGCGGCACCGGACGCGGCGAGCCGGACCGGTTTCGGAGCGCTGGCCGGACATGTGTTCCCACTATAAGAAACGCGCGCCTGACCTTCAGGGCCGGTGTTCGGCACGTTCGTGTTATCGCGCCGCCAGCTAGCACAAAATTGCCGGATCTCGTCTAACTGAATGACGCTAAACACTAGCGACACGAACGCGTCTGACCGCGTGCGTTTGTGACGGAAGGACGGACGGATATATATGAAATCTCGACCCTTCCAAAAAAATCTGTTGGAAACTTTTCCCGCGTAATGAACCCTCCCCCCAAACAGACTTTTCTGGAAAAAATGTGGGTCCATTATGCGACTAAATACGGTAAATACTCGTTAATTCGAGCCCTGTTAATTCGGAAATACGGTTAAGTACTGTCGGCGCGGCCGGAGCCAATGCCCATGAAAGGCTATGACTTCAAACCGGCGCTACAAATTGCGTGCGAAAAACTTTTTTCTTTTGTGAGCG
This sequence comes from Amblyomma americanum, assembly GCF_052857255.1. NCBI lineage: Eukaryota > Metazoa > Arthropoda > Arachnida > Ixodida > Ixodidae > Amblyomma > Amblyomma americanum. The sequence continues at coordinate 299,248,798 of NC_135497.1, read as the reverse complement.
TCGTCTATCCTTCCACCAACACCCACTCAATACTTTCTTAAGTATGGAGAGCACCCTCTTAAGTATTGAGAGGGTGTTGCTTCCACCCATCAGTCGCCAACAGAAACCACGCGGTCAGCCGTGATCATGACGCCGGCATTTAGCATCGTTCGCTGCAAAAGGTGCTTCCTGGTATCGCGCGTTCCAATGATTAATGATTGAGTGGCAGTAGACGGCGTCTGCCCCAATCGCCCATGGCACGATAAGGCGCACATAGCGAAAACGAGGCTTGCACAACCGGACAAGCGCTGGCACTCTGCCAAGTTCGCTCCCCCCCCCACCATCATAGAGCTAACGTCAAAAGGTCACTGCGCAGCATCTCAGTGCACTGACAAGAAATGCGTTGTGGACCGTGACGGTGCGAAACAGAGGGAAGCATTAACGAATGATGACGCTTTTTTTTAATTCTTTTGCAAAAATCGGGGCTGGGTGGGTTCATTATGCGAGTGGGTTCGTTACGCAAATAAATAGGGTACATCTACCGTAATGCAAATGGTTCTTGTCAGTTTTTTCGAGGCCATTCGATAATTCGAACATCGGATAATTCGAACTTTTTTCCCGGTCCCGTGAAGTTCGAATTAACGAGCTTTTACTGTAGTGCCCCCACGCCCCCACAACGTGTGTATGTGTGCAAAGTGTGATACGTTCATGTGTGAGCCCATGGAAAAAGCACACAGGAAAGGAAACTGGACACAAGAACCGCACGACATTACGTAACATCATGCTAACTGGAACCATTCGATTGTGTGCACATACATGCCTGAACAGGTGTAGCGTGTGTGTACACGCTTTCGTGCTCCACAAAGGAACAGTTGACTTCGACCCCCATTCGCGCTCCCCTGAAGCCCAAAGCTATGAAGCCCACAGCGAAGATGCGTGCGTAACGGATGATAGCGAGAGAGAGTGTGACTTAACAAAGGAAATGAAAAGGACTACCGCCATATGTAGAGTGTACTGCAGCATTGTGTATTACCCTTGTCACTGCAATAAGTATTATTTGTGATATCATTATTTTTGTATCAAGAACCTGTGAGTGAGGACACTCACCACTTTTTTGTACAGGGACGGAATGTAGTGCAGCAGCACTACCTGTACTTTTGAAGAAATAAAAACTGAGAACAGCCTGCGATGAGGGCCGACAGGGGGAGCAACAGTCACCAACCCAAACCTTGAATTTAATGGCTTCTTTCACTCCCATGGTGCAATCTGTAGGGTATAAAAAAGGGCAGTTGGGAGCGACGGGAGACAGTAGTACCCAAGCTACAAGGAAGCGTGGGCCCTACCCTCTCTTCCCTAAGCTTGCAGTGGACCGTCGGAGTCAGCGTTGCGGTACTAGTGCCCGCCAGAAGCCCTCACTGATTCGATGGTTCCCGGTCGAGGCAGCCTAAATATCCCATGCCCGGACCGGCGGACTTAGCGTTGCGGCGCAGATTGCACACCGGAGCCCTCGTTACTTCCACGGCCTCCGATCAGCTCCCCTAATCATTCGCGGCAGCGTCCCGCTGCGTTAGTGTTTTATCCCCCTGATCTCGGACCTTCAAGCAAGTTGTTGGACTCTTAATCAACAAACCCCCCGGGTCTGCTCTCTGAGCTACACAACCCTCCATCGCAATCAAGGGTGTTCCCTACTACTCGCGACAAAAGACTGAATTGTTGCCAGAAAAAAACTAAACAAGCCGGCTCTTCTAGTTGTACAAGATGTTGAAACGAGGTAGAATAGAGAAGTTGCAATGTTTTCCAGGCTTGTGCAGTTGAGAGAGCCAATAATCATAGATCTTGCATCAAAAGCTGAACATAATGAAAGCTTTTCAGTAGGGGTGTGCGAATATTGAAACTTTCGAATCTTGAATATTGAAACTTTCGAATCCACACTATAAGGAGGTCATGCAAAACAAAATCCATGACAAGACTGGCAACAAAAAATAACATGATGACTAGTAAACCTCATTCATTTGGAGTTCAAGGGACAGGAAGAAATGCTCGGTTCATGCGAAGGTCTCGGTTTGTTAAATTAACAGTGCCAAATGCGAAGATGCAGTAAGGCCTTATGAGACAGCTTCATCGCACTAACACCTGTAAGCCCATGACGAGCCGCCCGTTTTAGTGTGCTGGAAGAACAACACAAATGCAAGCAAGAGGCCGGGGAACACACACTGGCGTCGGAATGGCGAGATGGTTTCTAAAAAGGACAAAGAAATCACCTGCAACGTGCCAGTCGGCGTCCGAAAGCCACGCGGAGCTGGGATTGGACTACCGGTGAATGCGCTGGCCGACAGTTCGAGTTGCTGCGGGGCAGCGGCGAAGTTCAGAAACCGAAACTACGCGGCCAGACTATTTTTTTTTTACCTTGCGACAGGGGCCTTCCGATCGTTGTCACGCCTGCCGTTACGCCCACTAAAGAGGTGCGCGGGTTACAATGCACAATGCAATAGGCGAGATTTTTACAGGATCGTTTGCCCTATTGTGACAACTCGACGCGTCGCTTCAGGAGGCTCCTGCGACATTCCGCAAGTAGGCTTTCCCGCACAGTGTAGTTTACAAAACTGGATGGCGGAGGTCAAGCTCGGACAGTTATGAAGGCGACAGGACGCATTCTTCGGATGAGGGCATTAAATATGTAAGGTATTACGGTAGGATTAAAAAAAAGCGCGATTTCGCGTTGCGATTGTTCGATGCGGGCCATCGGCAATCTTGCTCGCAGCACGTGTGATGTGGGAAAGCCCACTTGCGGAAATCCTCACGAGGTCAAGCCTAGCGGCGTCGGAATGCGATCGGTCCGCGTGATAAGCGACGGAGAAGGCAGGGAACAGGACGTCTGTATTGCTTTCCTGGAATATTTAACTCGATCATCGGCTAATCTGCCCAGATATTGTGGTTTTTCCACGGTCGAATTTATGAAAGTCAGCAAGGTATACGATCGCTGGAGAGTATTCGGGAATTTTCGAATATTCGTAAACTTCCAAATATTAGAAAATTCTCTAATATCAATTTCTCGAATACGAATATGAATCGAATATCAAAATATTCGATTCGTATTCGAAATTTCGAATATTCGCACACCCCCTACTTTGACAGAATGGGGGGAAATGAATGACTATGTAGCTGCTTTGAAACTCCTGGAAGGAACAACTACAGCTAGAGCTGATAGCTACCCAACACTCTCAGCTCTCATATCCATTCTTTACTGCTTGCTCACGCACCTAAGCAATGCTGCGACTCAACAGTTTACAACATCTGTATTTTCTGCTAATCTGGCTGAGTGCCTGAAGACAATGTTTCCCTACTACAAACTTGGCCACGCTGCAAACTTGGAAACGTTCTTCGACCCTCGTTTCAAGCTGGTGGTACACCAAGATGTAGCAAAATGTAACTGGCACACGAACTTGGTACAGTAGACTCTCGTTAATTCAAACTCGAAGGGACCCCAGGATTTTGTTTGAATTATCAGGAAGTTTGAATTATCGGAAGTTCTCGCATATATGACTCTCAGCAAGATTACAGTGCACATTACAATTAATTATCCACTTAAATCATATTTTAAACATTTCACTCTTTAATTACACAGTAAAAACAGAGCAGAGGTGAAGGATCCAGAACAAGTTTAATGGAAATCTACGGCTGACTAGACCGTTTGAAGAAATCATGAATTGTTGATTGTTTTTTCTTTACATGTGCATTAAGAACAAAGTTCTCTATTCCATTAAGAGCAGCCAGTTGTTCTTGAGAATTTTCTTCTACAGTCAGAAATTTGCGGACCTCGGCAAGGTAGTGGAAGGCCTGTGCTGCTGTCACAGAGGATTGCTCTTCTGATTCCTCTTCACTTTCACTGCTGTACTGTGCTGGCAGCACCTCAGCCACCAAGTCGTCCAGGGTGTCTTCCCTGCACACGCAGAGGTTATCATCGGCAGCCGCAAATTCACCGAGGTCAGCAGCTATGTTGTGTGCTTGGAGTGCAGAAAGCACTAACCTTGCTTCATCGCTCTCCATTTGGAGGCAGTCTTCACCTTCATTTCGAGCGCAGTCAGGCAAGGTATCACTGGTGTGGCCTGGTATGCGGAAGGCATGCTGGAAGCAGTTCCGTATCGTTGCCGATGTTACTGCACTCCATGCGTCGGCTAGCATTCCCACAGACGACAGCAGTGTTACGCTGTACGACATGGAATTATCCATGCATATTAGCATCCTCTTAAGGAGTAGCTTTCTGTAGTTCATCTTCAGACATTTGATTACCCCCTGATCCAGAGGCTGGAGGACAGCTGTTGTGTTTGGAGGGAGGAATTCAAGACGAATTGCCTCCAGCCCCTCCACGTCACCGTGAGCGGGACAATTATCCACTATCATCAGCACTTTTCTTTTATCGCGCTTAAACCGCACGTCAAGTTTCCGCAGCCAATCCTCAAACAAAGATTGCGTCATCCATGCACGTGTATTTGCTGCATAAGAAACGGGAAGAGTTCGGACGCCTTTAAAGCATCTCGGACGCTTCGATTTGCCAACAACGAAAAGTTCGGGCTTGTGACTACCATCCATATTGGCACAAACCATGACTGTCAGCTGCTCCTTGCTCAGCTTTCCGCCGGTGCAATGTTCCCCCTTGCGACACAATGTTTGCTGAGGAAGGCACTTGAAGAACAGTCCCATTTCGTCAGCATTATAAATGTCAGCCGGGGAGTATTCAAGCAGTAGGCTCTGAAGACGCGTCTGCTGCCAGTCGGTAGTAACCGCCTCATCGACCGCTGCCGCTTCTCCACTTACTGTTTTGAAAGTGAGGCCATGTCGCTCCTTGAATCGCGACACCCATCCATCACTGCACTTGAAGTCTTCAATTCCAAAGCACAAAGACAGTTGTTCGGCCTTCTCTCGCAGGATTGGTCCACTTACTGGTAGACTGCAGCTCCGAGCGCGCTTCAGCCAAAGAAAAACTGCCTTCTCAAGCTCCGGATGCGCCGCCTCCCGAAGCCTTTTTCTGTCGGGAGCGAAATGGCCTGCGTTGTTTCGCAGCTTGTCTTTCGCTTTCACAATCGTTGTCAGCGTACTTTTTGTGATTCCATACTTCAATGCCACAGAAGTCTTCTTCGCTCCAGCCTCAACTTCTTCTATGACTGCCAATTTTTCTTTCACAGAAAGGGTTCGGTACTTCCCCCGCGGAGACATGATGCTACCAACGCGGGCGACCGACCAGGGAAAGAAAAGCGCGAGCGGTCACGTGATTCGGAATCGGCCGATGCTACTCGCGTCACTTTCGCACCTTTTTTTTTTCTTTTCTCGTGCTCTTTGTTTTTACGTCAGGTTTTACGTCAGTTTTGAGCGTTTTGACAAACGCAGGTGGACAGTCGTCATTTCCACAAGTTTTGAGGGTTATGTGTTTTAATTTCGAACTTCCTGCTTTGAACTGGCTAGCAAGCATGCCAGCAAGCCACGGAAAGTTGAGCAACAATGTGCCCTTCGGGAGGCTTTTGTTTCGAACGTTTGTTTGTTGGGCTCTTGTTCGCTTTCTTTTATTTTTTTAGGCCATAGTGCGCTTATTTTAACATTGTGGTGATATAAGAAGTCAGATTTTTCACCAGTGGTGGCAACGATAGCCGATAATTTTCCGGTATGGACAAGCAAAAAGTACGAATTAACCGAATTGCGGTGTTTGAATTAAGCGGCCTTAAAATACATTGAAAACATTGCGAACCAACCAAAAATTTGATTTTTGTTTGAATTAACCGAAAGTACGAATTATCAGAGTTTGAATTATCGCGAGTCTACTGTAGTTGAAAACGTACGAAACATCCCTAATGTACAAAACAGCACACACGTATCCCATGTGTTGATGGCCCAGGAAACCGTCCACTCCACCTGAGCACTGTGGAAGAATTTCGACACCCTTTTAAGCCGGCGATACGCCGATAGCATTCGCAGCCACGAGCACAAGCAGCAGAAGGTACTTGCAAGATGAGATTCTGGACTGGAAGGAGGTCCCTTATTGCTGGTGGCGAGAGCAAGGTACAAAAGCTTAGCCTTTGCTGGCTCAACTTGCAAGGAGAAACCTGCTCATACCAGCCACAAGTGTGTCTAGTGAGCACCTGTTCTATTTCTGGTGCTGCTGTTACCAGCAGGAGAGCATGCCTGCTTCCTGGACATGTTGAGCAGCTCACATTCATCCATGACTAAGTAACTCAACTTGTAACCATCCATTCAGTTGAACAGCTGTATTGGACGGTTCTTTTTTCTGGGAACTCTGTGGAAGCAATAAGATTGTGCAATAAATTTGCTTTTTTCTGGCCGAGTTTTGCAGACCAATTCATCCATAATTTAGCTTGGCAGTATTCGAAAAATATTCGATTCGATTCACACTCAATTTTCAATATTCGAATTCGCTTCACACCCACAATTTTGCTATTTGCACAGCTCCACTTAAGGCATTTATATTGGGACTGCACTGAATGGGGATCTACCTCAAAACCTGCAGGAGGATTGAAATTGCTCGAGCGCATCTACTGTTGCCCAGTGGGTTTCAGCCGCATGGTACCGTCTGTCTCGTGAAACCGTCAACTGAGCATTCGGTCAACTGAGCATTTAAGAAATGCTCGATTTCAAATGCCCGCAACAGAAGTGTGGACGCTTTGGGAGACAACCAGTGACACAGAAGTCTGGCTGCGATGACGTCAGCAATGGCGACAACGGTTGCGAGGATGAAGACGAGGCATTGGAATGCCACCCCTCTTGCAGCTACTTAATAAAAATGTTAGCACAGTTTCGGTTTCTTGAGTAATATTCGCGCTCTACAATTTTCGTCTCTCGCGTTACGTCCGTTTTCTTTTGTTTCTTCTCTTACATGCCTACAAAATTGACCCTCGCGTTGCAATGAAGTTTTTTTCCCCGTTTCAAACCCCAGAAGTCAACCCTTGCATTACAACCGTGGTCGCGTTACATTCAATCAAATGCGGTAACCAGATATATTTTTTTTAAACCTGCTATAATTACAAGAATATCCTTGAAACTAAAGCCCCCAGGTAGTATTTATAGTATTTCTTGCCTTTCTTAAATCATTTTGAAGGGGCACACAGTGGAGCATTGTTGGTGAAATGCAATGAGACCGATCACAAAACTAATGAAAAGCGGCAATTCGGGAAACAATGCGAGTGGCATCATCCCTAACAAATTCCCCTGCAATGTCTGGACAGCAGTGCTAGCAGAGGAATTCTGCTGAAATGCTGCTTTCTCAGCGAGACACAGCCTGCTAAGTGCTTGCGTATCAGTTCTGCCATACACAGCCCTGCGATGGAACACTGTAAAAACCCACGTATAATACAGTCCCACATATAATACAAGGTGTAATTTGGAGATAGCAAACACTGAAAAAAAGTTTTCAGCTGCGTATAATGCGAGTAAGGAAGGGCAGTTAGTTCGAAGATTTTCCGGAAGTCGTGAAAGCCAAACTATCTCCAATTATTTGTGTACACCGGTGCGCCGGAAAACGTGAGCGGTCGGTACTGAGGCAACGTGCTCGCGCCCACTCACGTCCTGCGCCACAAGTATGCAGACTGGTTCCAGCATACATGCTGGCGCACACGTCTTGGAAATGCCCGTCGGAGCTTTGGTGATCGTCATCACCAGGTGTACAGGTACCATCGAGCGCATTAGATATCCCACATTTCCTGCAATAACAACCCGCGAGCTCCTCAGGAATGCTGGCCCAAGCATCCGCGATCCGAATGCACACCGTGGTTGGAGAGGCCCGTGTCCGATGGCAGTAACTGCAGGCTCTCTCCCTACCTCAAGCAGACAATGCAGCCGCGCTTGACGTGGTGCCGATGCTTTCGACAGCTACGATTACTTCCTTTTTAAAAGCAGTCGTGTGCTGCTTTCGCGATCCAGACGTCATGCGAGGTGCGATCATCCTATGCATCGCGATATCAGGTGAGCGTAGTGAAGTGGCATCAAAATCGAAACTGCTGACCTACGCCACCGCTAGATAGCACCTCCGCTCGCTGGAAGCGTGATGGTGATGGCGCTCTATAATAAAGACTTTTACCTTTTAGCAAAGCGGGTTTGTGCACCCGCTCCGTTCACCGAGCAAGCGGGAGAGCTTCTGCGCATGTGCCAAACGCCAAACGGGAGCGTGCGAGTGTAACGGCCTCTCGGTGCCGCTCCCGGGTGAGACTAGCGGAGCGGCGCGACTAGCGGGGTCGCAAAACCTGCTGGTCTCGCGCGGATTTTGACTGAAAATTGTTTGGATCCGCATATAATATGAGGTGGGAATTTGAGATGCTAAAATTTGGAAAAAACCTCGTATAATACGCGGGTTTATTGCCATATTTTAATGATAAACAGCAGAGTGAATTTGGCAGCAATAATTTCTCAGCACACCAACAATGCTTCACTGATTAGAGCCTTTAGCTTTGGCAGTTAGTTAAAGTTCTGCATGAAAATTTTTGTGAGGCTTTAAAGTGGGACACATATCCAAAGGAGTTAGAAATGTGCTTTCACAAGACACCACACAGTTTCAGTTGCTGTGTGCTTACACGTGGTGTGAATTTTATTGCTAGTGCTGATGCAGTCCTATCACTGTAGTGACAAGCACACACAAACGATGGCCCCAAAATGAAGCTATGGTATCAAAACGAAGCGCCACAACAAAGGCTGTGCTTTACGGGATACACCTGCGCGGTCTGGCTCCAAGGCTTTTGTATAACACTTCCACTTCCAAGCCATTCCAAAAGACCATATTTTGCAGGGTGAAATGGTCGCCGCAAATACACTGCTTCAGTGCTCCTCTGCTGCAGCTGCACCTATTAGCTACAAGCCATTTCTATGCATGCCGATGAAATCGTGGGAACCGAAAAAGGCAGTAGCACTGGCACCTGTTGACATTCCTTGTTAGCGCATTCATGGCCAGTTGTCGGTTGCCTCATGGTACGAAGCAATGATGCACCATGTGGTGAGTGCAGCATTTCCATTTTTGGATCCACCAGCGCAGAGCAGCCGCGAAAGCTGTTGCAATGGCCATTAATGACTTTCTTTCATGCAAGGCCTCTACTATCTAGCATGCGCTTTTACCACATGTTGGCAATCAGCCATAGGAGGAAAGCACAGGTTCAATTTATGTGGCAAGAGCGGCATCGTGCACGTCAAGCTAACAAGCGCTGTTGAGAAATGGCACAGTTTTTGAGCGCAAGTTCTGGGGAGCAGGAACATTGATTTTCCTCGGTACTTGTAATGAAAACGCGCAGTACAACTCAAAATGAACAGCAGATTCTATTCACGAACAATTTGAAATTTCGAATATTTCCACTACCCTATTTTCTCTTTCTCTCACTGAGTTGTGGAAGAGTGTGCAGCTACATTTGACAGCGCTGGCTTCAATTTCAGTTTCATTCTCACCAAAGTTTTGCAATGACCTTTTGGCGCAGCTATAACACACTGGTGAGCAAAAACACGATTTTGTAGCCGCATGTAGCGGGATTTTCCATTTCGCACAGTTTGGAACAACTGGCACACCACCACTGCTGCAATGAATTGGCCACTAGGTCCCATCTCATGTTCGTCATCATCGTTTGTTTTGTGCTTTATTATAAACCATGGTTTGGTTTATGGGGATTTAACATCCCACAGCGACTCAGGCTACGAGGGACGCTGTAGTGAAGGGTTCAGTAAATTTCGACCACCTGGGGTTCTTTAACGTGTTGCACCGACATCGCACAGTACGCAGGCCTCCAGAATTTCGCCTCCATCGAAATTCGACCGTCGCGGCCAGGATCAAACCCGTGTCTTTCGGGTCAGAAGCAGAGCACTATAACCATCGAGCCACCGCAGCAGCAATATTATAAACCACTAACAAACAAACCTAAGTTGCAATTCTTGTATACACTGACAGAGCAAGTATATAATTTTGTACTAAATCCAGCTAAATCTAGCAGTTACCCCTCGGTGCACCCCCTTTCACTTCATGGTTTATGGCTTATGGGGATTTAACGTCCCACAACGACTCAGGCTATGAGAGACGACGCAGTGAAGAACTCCAGAAATTCTGACCACCTGGGGTTTCTTAAAGTGCGCAGACATTGCACAGTACACAGGCCTCTAGCATTTCGCCTCCATCAAAATGCGACCAACGCGGCCAGGATCGAACCCACGTCTTTCGGGTCAGCAGCCGAGCACCATAACCACTAAGCCACCGAGGCAGCTCCCCTTTCACTTCAGTCAGTGCCTTTGGTGCAGTCTTTTCCTTGCATTCCAATGTCAACCTCCCCAAAAGCTTGCCTATGAAGCTGCATTGTGCAACTGCTTCTCTTGACCAGATGGTAGAGGAGGCCCTCTTGAGGAATACTGCATCCTTTGGGATTCCCTTCGGGGTGTTGTACACATAGCCTTCTTCGTCTCGAAACCATAAGCAAGATGCACCTGCAGGAGAAAAAACACATGCATAAAAATTCTATGCCATATTCAGAGCCAGGAATGCCATGTTAATTGTGTTAGTTCAGTGCACAGTGTCATATGGCACTACACTTCAATGCCTGTTAAAGCATGAAAGTCAGATCATTTAGAAGTTTTATATCAACTCAAAACCTATACTTTGACATTCACCTCCTTGCAGTGGCTTAATGGTCAGGGTGCTGAGCTTCTGAGCCAGACGACCTGGGTTCAATCCCGACCACAGCAGCAGTGTTTCGATGGAGGCGAAATGAAAAAGATGCCCATGTGCTGTACCCTGTTGTGCTGTACCCTGTTAGTGCACATTAAAATACTCCAGGTAGTCTAAATTATTCCAAAGCACTCCACTCATCGTCCCTCATAGACTATGTACTGCATCGAGCCGTTAAACCCCACATTTTACACTTTGATGATATGCTATAGTGGTGAGTTCTGGCACAACAAAGAAGAGCAAAGGTAATTTTGTGCGCTGCCTTCTCATATTTTGAAATTTAGCTGTACAAATTATTACAAAAAAATTACTTCATCCGAGAACCACAGATCAGTATGTTTAGCAGCGAACACTGAAAGATAAAAACCGTACGTAAAAGACAGACAGACAGGAACACTTCATGCAATTGAGTGTTAGACGCTGCTGGGTCCCTGGGCCACTGCGCGGTCCCACAGTGCATCATGTAGGTCATGTTGGGACATGACGTCGGCAGCCCGAGTCACCGCAGCAAGCTGCGATGTCAGGTCTGCAGACGTGAGCAGGACCTCCCAGTCCTCCCAGCTCGATTACATAACAGTAGGAACACTGCCTGTGTTTCACACGAGAGGCTGCGCATACTAAGAGCAATGCCCTGTAATTCCACCTCTACCAGACGCCCTGATCAAGGCAGGCAGTGATGCAGGTTAGCGTGCAATAAAGCTAATACCGTATTTACTTGCATAATTTGTGCCCGTGCATAATTTGAGTGCCCTCAGCTTTTTACTCGGATTTTTGAAAAAAAAAAGTTTTACTCGCATGTTTTGCACTCTCTGCTGTGCCATACCACCGCAGGTGCGCACAAGGCAGGCTTGGGCACGAGCGGAAAGCACTTGTTACTGCCATCCAAATTAGCGCACAGTAGTACTGTGACACGCAGCTTGCTGTGATTGCCACCGTGGCAATGATCGCCTTACAATGCAAGTGTAGATTTGGCAGCATATGGTAAAACGGTGCCATCTCGTCGACGTCACAGATGTCTGCCAGATCATAGCGCGCAAGGATTTCCAGCACTGCAATCTCAATCCAGGCAGCCAATGCTGCTGCGCCAGCCAAAGATGACTCTTCGCTTAAGGGGGAGGCTACCCTTGAGCATCAACCTTTATTTCTTGAGATATCTGGATGAAATTTTCAGGGTAAGCTTGTAGCACAAACATTTGAAGAACTACTAAGTTTCACGGAGCTCTGCCCACTGGTTCTCATGTTACAGGAGTATATCAAGGTGGTTTACATGGGTTCCTTGGGACATGCCTGGAGAATTTGCAAAATGTGCTGGCACTGTGAAATTCAGCATAGTCATTCCTGGATAGGTACCCCAGGGCAAGACAAGGCCTTTTTTCTAAATTTCCTTGCTGAAAAATTCTAACACAGCCCTGAATTTAGTGTTACTAATTAGGACTGCATTAACCAAATTTTAATTGTTTATTACAAATTCCAGAGACAATGTCTTAAAAAGCAGGCTTGACTTGCTCTCAGAAATGTATGCAGGTATGGTGTAAAAGAAACCCCATGAAATTCTGATAAGTGGTTCCCAAGATATGGCTTTCCCTAGCAGCCACACCAGGCAAAAAATTGTTTTAGAAAACTGCCTTAAAAAATTGAGAGAACACACTTTTTTTTCTTGAGATATCTTGATGAAATTCTCACAACATGAACATCTGCAGAATTACCAAGTTTCATAGAGTTGTGCCCACTGGTTCTCAAGTTACAGGAGTATATCAAGGTGGTTTACATGGGTTCTTTGGGACAGGCCAGGAGAATTTGCAGAATGTGTTTGCACTGTGAAATTATGATAATTCCTGGATAGGCACCTCAGGCAACTAGGCCCTTCTAAATTTCATTGGTAAAACAGCGCTGAATTTAATTACTATTTAGGCATGCACTAATTGATCTAAATTTTATTTATCAACAATTCCAAACACAATATTGTTACGAGGAAATACTATTTACATTTATTTACAAGTGTTGTTAGAATAAAGAGTTCCTAGCAGGGAGCACCAATACGAACAGGGAGCTGCATTAACCTCCTCTTCTTCGTTCGTCCTTTCACGCAAGAGGCCACTTCGTCTTCCACTGCCCCTTTGTCGTAACATGACTCCCGGCGGCACGAGCGCCGTCTCGGCGCTAGGCCGGTGGTCGAGAAGTGACGTGGTAGGGCTTGAGGCGCATGACGTGAACAATATCGGTGGGCGGTCTACTTGATGAGGATGCAGGCGTATGAGGAGCAACTTCATACGTGACGTCGGTGACCTGACGCACCACACGATAAGGGCCATGGTAGGGGGACAAAAGTTTCTCAGAGAGACCGACGCGGCGGGAAGGAGACCACAGAAGAACGAGCGACCTCGGTTCGTAGGTGACGTGGCGATGGCGATTGTCGTACAGAGACTTCTGTGCCTGCTGGGATGCTTGGAGCCGACTATGGGCGATTTGGCGAGCATCTGCAGCTTGAACAATGGCGTCACGGGCGTAGGCGGTGATGGGACGGTCAGCGGATGGGACAAGTGTCCAAAGGCAGGACGGCATGCGTGTCTCCCATATAAGAGATAGAACGGAGAGTAACCAGTTCGCATACGAATCGAATACGAATATGAAGAAAAAATGGCTTCGAATATCGAATCGAATATCGAATATCTGTTCAGTACAATAAAAATATCAGAAAACGATGAGCAAGCAAACGTTGTTGCCCCTACTTCTTTCAAAATAGTGTATGGTCTTTGCAACTAAAGTAAACAAAACTAGACTGCCTCAGTACCATATAAAAAAAACGTGATGTACACAGAAATGTATACTACTTAGTTAGACAGCATAACAGTATCCAAACTATAATGAGGTCATGCAAAACAAAATCCATAAAATGACAAGACTGGCAACAGAAAAATAACATGACGACTATTAAACCTCATCCATTTGGAGTTCAAGGGACCGGAAGAAATATCCGGTTCATCCGAAGGCCTCTGTTAATAAAATTGCCCGCAGCCCCCCGAAAAAAAAAATGCTGCCGGAAATGCTGAAGATGCAGTAAGGCCTTATGAGGCCTTATAGCGTTAACACCTGTAAGCCCGTGACGAGCCATCGTTTTGGAGTGCTGGAAGAACAACACAAATGCAAGCAAGGGGCCGGGGAACACACACTGGCGTCAGAGCGGCAAGGTGGTTTTTAAAAAGGAAAAAAGAAATAAGCCGCGTGGAGCTGGGATTCGACTATCAACGAATATGCGGGCCGACATTTTAAGTTGCCGCGGGGCAGCGGTGAAGCTCAGAAACCGAAACTATGCAGCCAGGCTATTTTTTTGCCCTAGCGACAGAGGCCTTCCGATTGTTGCCACACCTGCCGTTACGCCCACCAAAGAGGTGTGCAGGTCACAATGCACCATGCAATAGGCGAGATTTTAACAGTATCGCTTGCCCTGTTGTGACTACTCAACGCGCCCCTTCAGGAGGCGTCCGCGGCATTCCGCAAGTAGGCTTTCCCGCATAGCGTAGATTACAAAACGGGATGGCGGAAGTAACGCTCGGAGAGTTATGAAGGCGACAGGACGCATTCTTCGGATGTGGGCATTAAATATGTAACGTATTACCGAAGGATTAAAAAAGCGCGATTTCGCGTTGCGATTGCTCGAAGCGTGCCGTCAGCCATCTTGTTCGCAGCACGGGTGATAAGTGGGAAAGCCCACTTGGGGAAATTCTCATGAGGTGAATGAAGCCTTGTGGCGTTGGGATGCGGTCGGTCCGCATGATAAACGGCGGGGAAGGAAGGGGATAGGACCTCTGTATTGTCTTCCTGGAATTTTTAACTCGATTATCGGCTAATTTGCCCAGATATTGTCGTTTTACCACGTTCGAATTTATGAAAGTATGCGCAGTATACGATCGCAGGTGAGTATTCGGGAATTTTCGAATATTCGGAAATTCACGAATATCAATTTTCGAATACGAATACGAATCGAATATCAAACATATTCGATTCGTATTCAAAATTTCGAAAATATTCGCACGCCCCTAGTTCTGGCACATCTCTTCAAATCGCAAGAGGAGTGGCCGAGTAGCTTGCGGCTTGTTGTTGAAGAGTGTTCTAGAAAGGCACTTTGTGGCGATAGGGTAGCATAAATGCTTATGCAGTGAACGGATTTTTAGAATGTATGAGCATGTGAGTATGGCTCTTCTATCTGTAAGCGATGGTTCATTGGTTTCTACATGGAGACTGTTTATGGGTGATGTCCTATATGCACCAGTGGAGAGACGCAAACCTAAATTATGTACTGGATCTAGCCGTTCGAGGTACGATGGTCTCGCTGACCCGTACACTATGCTTACGTTATCCAGGGTACAGCGTACTACAGAGCGGTATATTTGTAAGAGACGTGTCCTATCGGCTCCCCAGTGTTTTCTCGACAGCACTTTGAGTATGTTCAGGGATCGAGAAGCCTTCTTATTTATTTATGCATTTATGTGAGACAAGAAGGTGAGCTTTCTGTCGAATGTTATACCTAGAAATTTGTTCTTTTGCCACGGGTAAGTCTATTTCGTTCAAGTGTAGGGTGGAATCTATCTGCATGCCTCGTCTGAGTGAGAAAAGAATGGCCACCGATTTCTGTGAAGAAAAACGGAAGCCATTTTGGTCTGCCCATGATGCCAGTTTATTTATTGCTAGCTGTATCTGTCGATCGCATGTTGATGTATTAGAGGATGTGCAAGCTATCTGGAGATCATCTACATAGACAGAATACATCACGGACCTTGGGATTATTTCCCTGATAGAATTCATTTTTACAATAAAGAGTGTTGTGCTCAAAATACATCCTTGAGGTACTCCGTTTTCTTGGATAAACTTCCTTGAAAGGGTTCAGCCTAGGCGGACATGAAATGTACGGTTAGACAAAAAGTCTTTAAGGCAGTTCAACATCCTGCCGCAGATGCCCAGTTCAGCCAGGTCCTGAATAATACCAAACCTCCACGTTGTGTCATACGCCTTCTCTAAATCGAAGACAGCGAGACAATGCTGTCTGTGTATAAAAGCCTCACGAACAGTGTTTTCAAGACGAACCAGGTGGTCGGTGGTGGAGCAGACCTTTTTAAAACCGCATTGATGGACATAGATGCTCCCGGTTTTCTAACACAAATGACAGTCTGATATTCAATACACTTTCAAAAGATTTAGCTAGACAGCTAGTCAGAGCTATGGGCCTGCCTATAGCTGCTAGGAAGGGTAGAGGGTTTTCCGGGTTTTAATAGTGGAACAATACCGGCCATCTTCCAGGCTTCCGGAAGTTTCCCAGATACCAAAACTTTGTTAAAAAATTTTAAAAGTGCCTCCACAGCCGGTTCAGAGAGACTAGCCAGCATTTGATAATGTATTTCATCTGGACCAGGTGCAGTTTGCTTACCAGCGGACAGTACTTTATTAATTTCTTGTATTGTAAGTAGGTTATTATAGGATTCATTTGAACTGCCACTTGTTGGCAGTCTTTGTTTTTCAGCTGTGTTTTTGTATTTGAGGAATGATTCTCTGTAGTGAGATGAACTGGAAACTGCAGAAAAATATTCACCCAAAATATCTGCTTGTTCTTCTAAATTTGTCTGTATGCCAGAGGTTGATAGAAACGGAACTGTGAATGGGAAGTAGCTGCCATTTATCTTTTTTACCATCTCCCGCATTTGTTTTGACGTAATAGAGCTGTTTACTGAGGACACATAACCTTGCCATGAACTTTTATCTGCATTACGGCGAATATATCGAGCTTTTGCTCTGAACTTTGTGAACTTTATAAAATTCTGCTGCGTTGGGTACCTATGGAAAATTCCTCAAGCTTTGTTTTGTTTCTTTTTTGCATCTCGACATTCTTGTGTACACCAAATTTTGTGATTCTGCTTTACTACTCCAGATGACCAAGGAATTGCTAGGCGTGCAACGGTTAAAATAGTTTTTGATAGCTTCATTCCGTTCATCTATGCTGAGATCGTCTGAAACTATTTATCTAAACTGGCCCTTTCTCTAAAAAGTGCCCAGTCGGCTAAATGTAACTTCCACCGTCGGGGTTTGATTGGGGTGACTTGCGGTGGGGATGTTAGGCTTATTATTACAGGGAGGTGATCGCTGCCATACGGGTTATCGATGACATCCCTTTTAAAATCACAAAAGAGAGAGGGTGAACTAAAAGACAAATCTATGGAACTCATTTTTCCCGTGCTCAGAGAGCAGTGTATATCTTTGACGGTGTTTACAAAGCAAACATTATTACTTAGAATAAAATCTTCTAAAATATGACCTCTTGCATCAGTGTGTGCACTTCCCCAAAAACCGGAGTGGACATTAAAATCACCACCTAGCAGATATAGCTCTATTAGCTGTTCTAGAAGGGATTCTAAATTTACTGTTAGGTGTGGCTCAAGATATATGGTACATATTGTGAGTGTTTTAAAATGAAGGATGGTGACTGCGACGGCTTTGTATTTGGTCTTAACTTTGATCTTGCGGGTTGCTACACTATTCTGGATGACAATAGCAACACCTCCAGACAGTTTGCTTGCTTGCTCTCGGTCACACGGAAAGACATTGTACTTGTTTAAAATATTTTTTTGTTTTGGACCTAAGTTGGTCTGTAAGCATAAAGCCATCTGGGACATTGTGTTTAAAAGTTCTTTTATGTCACCGTAGTTATTGATTAGTCCTCGGCAGTTCCACTTTATAAGGAACGCCATGTTTGATGAGTGTAGTTAAAACTTAGGATACCGGTTTTCGGGGTGCCAATGCTGGGGTCTTTTTTCTTTTTCGCTCCATGGAGCTGTGCCTCTGCTGCAGCAAAGGCGACTTCTGAGTTGTGTCCATCGCCTCACTAGAGGCTCTGGACTTCTGCGGTGAACCCGTGGGTGTACGGTTTGTGGGCTTCTCCCGACTGGGGGGAAGCCTTGCGGGTAGCCGACTGAGGGGCCGGCGGGCCCTTGTTCAGAGGTGGTAGGGCAGCCTTCGCTGCGTCTGCCGGGGGGCGGGGGTGGCCCTGCCTCAGGCTTCGCCTGGGCAGTGGCTGAAGCCTGGTGTGGTGTTCCGCCCCTGCACACCACATCGGCGAAGTTTGTTTTTGCTGTGAACTGGAAGGCTGAAGGGAGTCTTTTTCGTGCTTCTTGATAAGTTATGTTTTCCTTTGTCTTTATGGTTATTATTTCCTTCTCTCTCTTCCAGGTCGGGTACGACCTCGAGTACGCGGGTTGATCCCTTTCGCAGTTCGCACACAGTGGTGAAGCACTGCAGTCCATGGATTCATGATTGTTTGACGAACATTTGGCACATGTTTGGCGGCCACGACAGCTCTGTGAGCCATGGCCAAATATTTGACATTTGAAGCAGCGTCTGGGGTTTGGGATGTATGGTCTTACATTTATTTTAAGAAATCCTACTTCCATGGTTTCGGGAAGTTGGCTGGAGGCAAAGGTCAGGACTATGTGTTTTGTTGGTATTTCCTTGTCGTCTTTTCGGATTTTGATACGATGGACTTCAGTGACGTTCTGGTCTTTCAGACCCTCCAACATCTCTTCTTCAGAAAGGTTCAGGAAATCATACTCAGATATTACTCCTTTGGCTGAGTTCAGTGATCGGTGGGTAGTTACGGTTACACGGATGTCTCCGAAGGACACTAAGGTTGGGAGTTTTGAGTATTGTGCTTTATCTCGGATTTGGAGGAGGAGGTCGCCACTTGTTAACTTCGTCACCTTGTAGCCAAGGCCCAGGGCGTCAGTAAGAGATTTGGAAACAATGAATGGAGAGATTTTTCTGGCTGGTTGCTCTGCACCTTCACTATGTACAACATGATACCTAGGGAAATGTTCTTTTGTTTTTTGGAAACACAGGGCAGTTATGTCTTCGGTCCGCACTCTTTTTAGAGCGCGATCATTTTGTGAGGGAGGGGGAGCCATAAAGTGTGTTTAACGTTCGGTCATGATGCCAGCCACCCACCATTGAGCCCAACATTGGGACGGGACAGGAACTTGCAAGCAAGTCTTGCCCACGCCAGCTGTACACCCCAACTATAACCCAATATGACACAACTCAGGGTAGTTGGTCACACAAGGTTAACCCTCGCTGCAGGAAGAAGGAAAAAGTAATTAAGAGAGGAGAAGACAGGAGAGTTGTGAGAAGATAGGAAAGTGAAAGATAGAGGGGAGGACAGGAAAAAGCGACTGCCGATTTCCCCCGGTCGGGTCAGGCCGGAGGTGTCGTCTACAGGAAGGTAGGGCCAAAGTGGTGTGTTGCCTCCGCCGAGGGGCCTTAAAGGTCCAAACGCTCGGCATCGGCTCAACCACCAGGATCCCCTTTTCCCCGGACATGGCGATGCCACGCACGGCTAGGCGCAGGTGCTCGGGTCCGTGGTGATGCACTGTTCACCACCATCCCCCCGCGGGGATGTCCCTGCGGATGCTCGGGAACCCGTGGTGTCGCCACTCACCAATGCCTGCAACCTGCAGACGCCCCCCTGCGGGGAGGTAATCAACGCAGAAACGCCAACTGCAGTCTTTCTTTTTGACAAGGACGACGGGAGAGGCCCAAGGACTGGAGGACAGTTCGATGAGGTGGTAAGCTGGTGAACTCAGCAGTACAGAGACGGTGCACAACTGGGGCAGGTGGTTCTAAAAGGAACGGTAGATCCAACTCAACAACACTTGTAGCGCAGTCAATAAGGGCTGCGTGCTCACTAAGGAAATCAAGGCCGAGTATGATTTCATGAGGGCAATGGTTGAGAACGGTAAAGAGCATGGTGATTAGGCGATCAAAAATCGTCACACGAGCAGCACACAGGGCAAGGACTGGGGACGTTGTGCCATCGGCAACTCGAACAACAGCTGTAGGAGCAGGCGTCAGTACTTTGCGGAGGTCGGAACTCATCACAGAAATGTGGGCGCCTGTGTCAACCACAGCAGAGACGGCAATTCCATCGACTTGAATGGTCAGTAAATTTCGTGGGGCACGAAGAACTAAACGAGAATTTTGGGGCCGGGTCGTCACTGCAGCATCACCTCTAGACGCTGCAGAAGCTAGTTTTCTACCTGCGATCGTCCACAGAGGCTAGGAGAGGAAGCGCGTGGTCGTTGCGGCGAACGGGACTGGCGGCGCTGTGGGGATGGTGAGCGGCTGAAGCGGGGCGGCGAGACGTCGGCGGTGGGGCTTGATGGGTCCAAGGATCGCGAGAAAGAGCTTGAGCGGGCAGCGTCGGGGCGATAAGGGGGAGTCAAGGAACGGGTCCGCTGGGAGGAGTACCATCGACTACAGCAATGACGGGTGATGTGGCCTACACAGGAACAATCGAAACATATGGGCCTGTCGTCAGGCCTGGAAGATTGTACGCATGTTTCGGCTGGGCTGCTCTTTTTGCCGCAGCAGCCTTATGCCGGCACCATGAGTCGGCACCCTGAGGACAAAGTTCATGATGAGGCGCTGCTTCAGTTGAAGTGACATGGTGGTATGATGCCATCACCGCACGCTGCATGGCAGCCACATCATTCAAATTGTTCCTGAGGGCCCAGCCATAGTAGCCTGTTAATTTGTCAATGAGGGCCTTTGTAAGCCTGCCCTTGCCTCCTAATGGCTTCTTACTTTTCTGGACAAGGTTGCGCAGTGCAGTCCCCATCCTTTCCTGGACGTGGTTCAGGAACTCTTCTTTTACGATGGGAACAAGGCCATAAACGTTCTCTTGTACAAGGGCAGAGAAAGTGGCACTGTCACCGTCAGACACAAGTGTTACATAACGGAGGCTGTGTTTTCTGACAGAACGTCCAAAGAGAATCAGGGCTGCCTCCACCTCCATCCTCCCGGATTTTGCATCAGTGATATTTTGGCACACATGACTCTCATGCCAGCTTAAGTAATAATTCGAGTCCCCAGAATTCAGTCCTATCTGACAACCAAGGCACTGGTTTGATAGGACTACAGCATCCAAGATGAGGCCTGTGTGGTATTAAATGATCGCCCCAACTCCAATGCGGGATGTGTGACTACGCTTGTGCCAGGTCCCATCATACATGACAGTAATGTCCCTGGAAAAGCCTCGGTCCATTTGCTTGTAGGCTTCTTTTACCGCAGTTGCAGATTTGGCGTAGAACTTTTTCATGCACTTAGCCTCTGGGTCCCTGAAGGTCTTCTTCAAGTGCTTTTGAAATGTCCGATGGTGAAGACCTCTGTGCGACATGTTCATTGCTGCCCAGAAGTTATTGAGAGCTGTCTGGCCCTTCCCTACTTGTTTCATCGCCATAATTGCTCGAATATTGACTTCAAAAAGCCTGTCCTTCGTTCTGGTGCACAGAATTCCACGCACTTGCAACAATCCCACAACGTGGGCACATCAACTCAAGTTTTGTTGCCAGTCCAGGTTTGGCGCCTTCTTGAATTTTCAGCCCACTTGCAAGGCAATGCTGGCACAAGGTGCTGGAGAGCAGGTCGCCCAGCACATCCATTTGCACAAGGCAAAATTTCGCACCTTCAGTTGTAGCGCTGGCGGGTCCGGGATCGGACGTCATGGTTTCAAACTTTCTGTGTGTGGCTGGCATAGCACCAAGTTGATCCTGAATGGCAGCATGTCGTGCCTCCGCCGCCTCTATCTCCTCGGGTATCAAGAAATGTGTTGTCAAGCGAATGGTGGACAACGTGTTCTCGCCCTTAGGAGGAGATGCAGGACCGGAGCTGAAGGCCGCGGTCGCTGATGTTGATGGGCTCGGGTCACCAGGCGCACTTGAAACCACGCATTCTTGTGCCGATGAAGCAGAGGGTAGTACGTTGCTGGATGCGGCGACGCATTCGTCTTGCACCGCTGTAGTAGATCCTAAGACGCTGGAAGCATCAGTGCAGTTGTTGGCAGCGTGCTTCGCCTTGCGGATGGACCTCTTAGAATGCTTCCAAGCACCGAACGCGTGTCGCATCTTGAATTTCGTCGTAGGCATTGTGAATGACCACGCAACAATCAAGAGGCTGCACGAAACTGATCAAAGGGCACGGTGACAGACTGTAAAGACTGCGATAGCAAAAATGGCGAAAGGCGAACACACCGCACAAGGGAGAGCAAAAGGTGCAGCAGACGACGCGCAGGGGGCACCAGCGGAGACCATTGCGTCAGCGCGTGCAGCAGCCAATAGCAGCCGCCTGTTACCCCGCGTTCTCAAGGAGCGCGTGCTTGGTCCAATCGTAGCCTCGGATTTCAGACGCGGGAAACTCAAAAGCTGCCGCGAGGCCCCCAATGAAAAGCTAGCCACGCCTCGAGCACGCTGCCGCTACCGCCAGCAGCAAAGAAAAGCGCAAGGATTCACGAACAAAACAAGACCAAAATGGCGGTGCTCGGTTCAGCGGGAGAGGAATGGCGCGCTCGCATAGTTGGGGCATTTTCGGCGCTTGTTTGCGGCTCGGGGGCCGCCGTGGCTTGTTTTATATTTAATTTCCAATATTTTCATGACGAATTAAACATTGATAATTACAGAAAAGGTAGTTTATAACACATACAGCCGGAATATCTACTTTTCCAAAAATATACTTTTTCGCGATTTTTTCGGTTTTCAAAGGTCGCGTCCCCACTTAATGCCCACGATATAGTGCCAGGCCTTGATCTATTCAGCCTCTGGCTGCTGGACAAAGTCGCTGTGGCCAAGCAGGCACACAAAATCTTTTGCTTTCCACTGCAGGACTGCATCACCGATGGGGACGTTTTGTGCCCAGGTTGACACGAACCACTTGAACACAGCTTTGTATCGAAATCTTCATATGTCGCCACCTTCAACCTCTTCAGCTGGCCACTCATTCCTTTCTTCAGGGAGTCAATGATGGAGAGCGAGCTCTGCGGTATTACGAACCGGGCGGCGACGTCCTTTTTGCCCTTAATGACAGCTTCTAGTATGCTGGCCTCCTCTTCTAGGGACAGGACCTTGCCCTTTGCATTCATGCTGTCGGAAGCGCCATACAAGTGTGCAAGCGAAGTGACCCGACACACTACAGCAGCACAACACAGACCACACACACAAACACTCATTACACTCATGCCAAAGCATATTGTGCACGCCTATAAAGAAGTTTAGGTTTAGTTGATGATGATGATGTGGCTACATATCCCCTTTGCAGCGCAGCGGGTGGGCGCAAGTCCTTTTGTGGAAACCCATCTAGAACCTTCGTTGAGACCCTTTGGACGTCTTCCACGGTGTCGTATCGGTGTCCTTTCAATGCGCTTTTCATTCTCGGAGACAGAAAGAAGTCACAGGTTGAAAGGTCGGGGCATATGGTGGTTGCGGAAGTGTAGTTATGTCTTGACTGGTCAAAAGCTCTCCAACAGCAAGCAACAGAGGACGTGGAGATCTCTGGACACACAATCAGGACGCGCTGTTTCAGTCTCTAGAGGATTTCCACATAGAAATTTGCATTTACCTCCGTCCCAAAGGAAACAAATTCCTTATGAACGATTCCCTTGCTGTCTTGAAACGCGATTAACATGAACATCACTTTGGATTTTGACATCTGCGCCATCCTCGGACGGGGAGATTCACTGATTTGCCACTCTGAGCTCTGTCTCTGTTTCTGGGCAATACAGCTCAGACCATTAAAAATGTAACCGCTTATAATGCGGGGCCACATTGTATCCTGCTTTTTGTGACAACCGCTTTGCTTCCCATAGAGTTCAATGTATTGGCGTACCGCTTAATACGCAACAGCGCGTAACCGAAGACCGCGTATAGTGCGGTTTATTGAAAGCCTGGCGGCCCGCGTACCGGCGCGGGCCCGTGGGTACCGGCGGGGTGGGGGAGCATTTTCAGCGTGGTTCAAGGCAAGGCTGAAGGCAGGAGAGGATAAAAAAAAAATTGGCAGTGGCTTACCTCCGCTATTCCAGGATATACGATGCGGGAGGTACGTTTTCCTGGCTGAGCTTGTTGTTGGCACTGTATGTTTAGCAATGAGAGACATGTCCGCTTGAAATGTCCGGATCGCAGATGCAATTTCGGAAACTCGAATGGTGTGATCAGTCACATGATGGGGCTTCACAACCTCTTCGGTTGGTTCCCGTTGACTGACGCCTTCCATAGGCTCCACCTCGGCGGCTATGCGGCGTCTATTATGCTCGGCAGTCTGGCGTCGCCGTTTGGCAAGGCGTTCGTTCCTCTCTGTTCAAGCGTCTCCGCTGCTCTCTTCGCCTTCTGACGCTCATTCTCTCTTTGTTGAGTAGACAACTGCCAGGCAACAAGCTCAGGATCGGATGAGTTATTGTTCCCTTGTCCATACTACCGTTTAGCAGCGGCTGGACTCTCCTTCTGTGCATCCATATCAAGCGTTGCGATACAGCCGCCGATTACATCTCCACCTTTTATACGCAATGCTGCACATGCCACGACGCGCGGTCCGGGTGATGAACGTGGTGTGACGTCATACCAAGCGGCGAGCCGCGCGGTGTGACATCATGCCATGCCAGATGGCACTGCGAGCGCGCAAGGCACAGTAACCATCTCACATATCTCGGTGGACACCCGAACCGCATGTAAAGGAAGGGATAAAGGAGGGCGGGAAAGAAGAAAGAGAAAGCTGAAAATTGAAAGTTGCATTTTGAGGAAAGGCGCGGCGCACCCACTCCTCCTCCCCGGTTGTCATGGAAACTGCACATGCTTTGCCTGTACCATGAAATGCTCGACTGGTAGCCTAGTGTGGCTCCCGCAACAAAAAAATAGAAAGCAGGTGTTTTTCCTCTCTCTTCAATGTGCCTCCACTGGGCACACTGATTGGACAAAACTTGAAAGCACGTGATGGTGCGGCCAGACGAGCATACTGGAGAGGCAGCCCCGATGGCGGAGAGCGCAATGCACGCACGGCTTGACGCTGCAAGTGCTGCTCATACCAAGCGCACGTGCGGCAGCGTCTTGTCGGCCTTGTCACGCCTGAGCCCATGAGCGAGATGTGTCGTCACGTGTAGCAGTAAGTTGACAACGTCGGCAAGTCTACCAGCCTTGGTTGTCTTCAGTTCCGACGGCGTCTGTTCCTCCGAAAGCCAGGAAACGGCAAGCTCTCGAAACCAAGCAGAGCATTGTGAAGGGCGTCGAGAGCGGTTTAAAAAAGGCTATGGTGGCAAAAAGGTACGGTGTCACCGACGTTACTGTGTCCACCAGCTGCAGGAAGACTCAACGTCGCTTGCAAGGAAGCGGATTCGTGCGTCAAAGTGCGATGATGCCGCCGCTTTGTTTGAAGAGTTTCGCGAGATCCGAGCCAGAGCGTTCCTGTGAGTGGCTCGATATTGCAAGCCAAGGCCAGGTGCCTTGTAAACATTTTGCGGCATGATGATTTGAGCACACTGACCGGTTGTATTCAGCGTTTCAAGGACCGGCACAAGATAAGCTCGTCGTCATCGACTCCGACAGCATTGTGTGTGTGGTTTCTATCCGCGGATGAGCCCGACAAAGTGAGTGAAAGCGCAGAAGTTTCATGCAAAGACACGTTTGACTGTTGCAACAAACTGCACCTCTACTGCGCTCAGAGAAAGCTCATCAAGCTAGTGCTTCACTGTTTTTGAAGATGAAGCCACTAGCAACGCAGTTCAGTTGCAGCGCCAGACTAAAATAATGTTATTTCATTCATTACGACGGTTCGACAAAAAGATCAAATAAACGCCTTTGTTACCTGTGATTGCAGTGTTGTGGGTCTGATGCGTGGTCAGGTGCACTTTGAGAGGTAGGCTGGACATTCTGAAAACGCGAATGCATGGAAAAACTACGTTTTAGTTACAGTGCAGTACCGCTTATAATGCGGATTTTCCCGACTCCCGCGGTATGCGTTATAAGCGGTCTATGGTGTATTGAAACACCCATATTTTATCTCCAGTGATGACTTGATTTAGAAAATTTCAATCACTGCTGACTTGTTGCAACAATTCGGCGGAAACATTAATTCGAGTCTCCATTTGCACAGGGCTCAAAATTTTCGGGACGAGTTTTGCGCATGCGCATTTCCAAATGTGCAGTGGCAATTTCATGAACCTGCATTTTAGGAATCTCTAAGCCACATGCTATCATACGGACACTTAAATATTACCGTTTGTAACCACTGTTGACGGCCGCCCAGACCGCTGCTTGTCGTGCACATGTTCTCGGCTGTCTGGAAACACTTTGTGCTATTTGAACACTCGCGATATGCACACTGGATCTTAGCTGTATGCTGCCTTGATCATGTCGAACAGCTCATTTGGGAACTTCCTCAGTTTAAAAAAAACTTCACCACGTAGCACAGTTCGAACGCTCGCTCCATTGTTTCCTCAAAGGGGCTCTGAAAGGGGCTCTAATAAAGTTGCGGTATGTCTGGGATGTTAAAGTACTCCGATTCATGAATATTGTAGAAGCTTGTATGAGCTTTGTAGAATCCGAGTTATCTGTAGTCAAAATTTGAACTTGAGCATCTTCGCGCCTTTCCCTCTTCTCTCCCCCCTTTTTGCATGCTGGAATGTCGGCGCTCCTCCACCGGCCCCACCTCCAGGAGCGGAGTTTCCTGACCAGCAGGAGCTATGCCGCTTATTGGTCGCGGCCGTGGTAGCTGCCTGACATCTGAAAGAATCTAAGCAATGGCCACCTCTCAACTTGTATACACAGGTGCGAATGACGGAGGAGGGTGCGAGCATGAAAAAGTTGCCAGGAAGGGCTCGCCAAATTTCACACGTGATTGTGGGTCCTCTGCTGGGTGTAGAAGTGTATTATTTGGCAGACTTTTCATCATCATCATCATCATCATCATCAGCCTGACTACACCCACCGCAGGGCAAAGGCCTCTCTCATGTCTCTCCAATTAAGCTGTGCCCACCCTACGCCTGCAAACTTCCTAATCTCAACCGCCCACCTAACCTTCTGTCGCCCCATGCTACGCTTACTTTCTATTGGAATCCAGTCCGTTACCCTGAAGGACCAGCGATTATCTTGGCTTCGAATTACATGCCTTGCTCAAGCCCATTTCTTCCTCTTTATTTCAACTAGGATGTCATCTAACCCACGTTTGTTCCCTCATCAACTCTGGCCGCTTCCGGTCTCTTAACGCTACACCTATCATTTTTCTTTCCATCGCTCGCTGCAATGTCCTTAACTTAAGCTGAACCCTTTTCATTAGCCTGCGCGTTTCTGCCCCGTATGTGAGTACCGGTAAGATACAGCTGTTGTAGACTTTTTCTCTTGAGGGATATTGGTAAACTGCCATTCATGATCTGAGAGAACCTGCCATATGCACTCCACCCCATTCTTATCCTTCTAGTTATTTCCCCCTCATGATCCCGATCACCCATCACTACCTACCCTAAGTAGACAGGGGTAGAAGAGACGTATTCCTTTACCACTTCCAGCACCTCGCTGCCCACTGTGAACGGCTGTTCTCTTGCTGGACTGCTGAACATTACTTTGGTTTTCTGCACGTTAATTTTTGACCCAGCGTTCTGCTCTGCCTTTCTAACTCATTGATCATAATCTGCAGTTCACCTCCTGAGTGACTTAGCAAGGCAATGTAATCAGCAAATCGCAGATTATTTACGTATTGCCCATTAACTCTTATCCCCATCTGTTACCAATCCAGGCCTCTGAATACCTCCTGTAAACAGACGGTGAATAGCATTGACGAGATCGTGTCTCCTTGCCTGACGCCCTTCCTTACTGGAATTTTATTGCTGAATTTATGGAGGACCATGGTAGCTGTGCAGGTGCTATATATATCTTGCAGTATTTTGACATCAGGCTCTTCTACACCCCGATTACTCAATACCTGTATCACTGCTGAGGTTTCCACTGAGTCGAATGCTTTCTCGTAATCAATGAAGCTTATATATAGGGGTTGGTTATATTCTGCGCATTTCTCTATCACCTGATTTCCACTGAGTTGAATGCTTTCTCATATAATCAATGAAGGCTATATATAGGGGTTGGTTTATTCTGTGCATTTCTCTATCATCTCATTGATAATGTGAATAAAATCTATTGTGGAATATCCTTTACGAAAACCTGTCTGATCATTTGGTTGATTAAAGTCCAAGGTTGACCTGACTCTATTAGCGATTGTCTTGGTATATACCTTGCAGGCAATGGATAGTAACGTGACCGGTCTGTAATTTTTCAAGTCCTTGACGTCTCTTGTCCTATGAATTAAGATAATGTTTGCGTTCTTCCAAGCTTCTGGTACGGTCGAGGTCATAACGCATTGTGTATACAGGGTGGCTAGTTTTTCTAGCATGATCTCCCCTCCGTCCTTCAACAGATCTGCTGTTGCCTGATCCTCACCAGCTGCTTTTCCCCTTTGAGGTTTTCATGACAGCACAATGTGGTGATTAAGAGAGTTGACGTCCTCTCCTCGGAAGGTATTTCAGATCCCCTTTAATGCAGCGGAAAAACAGGTGAACACACTTAAGCACGCCCACTCGCTTCGACTGTTCGAAACCAACTGAGCTCATCACGCTGTGAGGCTGAAGGTTCCCCCCCTTTCACCTGAAACCGGTTTCACAATCAAGCGAATGCGCGCGCAACGCCAAGACTTGTCTCCTTACTTTCAGGACAGACCCTGTACATGGGTGTTCCATGAACCCGAGGTAACAGAAACTAATTTTATTTGTTACATCTTTGTTAAATTGAAGTTTGTCACATCGAGGTTGAACTGTAACATTTTCTATTTATCGCTTTCAGCTTTTTATGTGCAGAGACAAGCTGCAAACAGATTATGCACTAGTGGTCATCACTGACATAACAGCAAAAGTTGTTACAGTCACAATTCATAATGCTACTAGCTTAAGTAGATTGGTGACAAGAACCATTGTGCTGCATGCCAGATTTTCAAAGAATTATTCATATAAAGCATACATTTAATGTGTGAAGGAAACTCGGCTGCATGGCCACATGCAGAAATAGTTTCTAAGCTCTTGTGCTCACCAATGTTTCTTTTTCCTTGCTTTTAGAATTTTCCAGGAGAATTTTGTTGCCCAAATGTTCACTGCTAGTATAAGATTCTCCCTGTAAGAAATCTAGCGCATCCTAATATTCAATGCATTGAGGCCATGACTAAAAAATTATCTTTTGAGTAACCGTGCACGACTGATTCTGCATTGCGCGCTGTAGCATGATAAATTACAACCCTAAAATTGTGGCCTCTGCTTCAGCTTCACTTGTCAGCTTTTAGTTGCAACTTTTAGTTAGTGCTCGAGACAAGGTAAACAAATCAGTTCGACATGTGTTCAACAGATACTGATAAAACTTGTGTCATAGATCAAACAAAAGTGAAGGCTAGGGCAATTTGTGCAAATTTAGGAGTACTAACCTTTCCATTCTAGGCTATAACTGCAAGCACCACCGGCTGGTGCTGTAGTCAGTTGCCCCAGAGATGCTCCTCGCAAGTCAGCCCTTGTCCGGGGTTGGCACTGCACCTGAAAACAGGACCGGCAATGCACAACAGTAAAATGAGAATTTGCGACGGAAAGCAAAAGCTTCCATTAATTATACCAAGTCCAGTGTCCTCGGACATCGATTTTAATTGTGAAGCAACTGTGCAATATTGTAAGGTACTGCTATGGAAATATTGAAGGTAATGCTCCATTCTTTAGATACATAGTAAAACCTTTCTTGTAAAGTTTGTCCACCACTCGCATTAAGTAGTTAAGACTGCCATAGAAAGCCAATGGGGAATGTTTTTGATGATAGCAAAAACGTTAATAGCACAAAAAATGCAAGCCTGCCAAGGGGAGGTCTGTGAATATGATGACTGATATAGCAGAGTCTTAATATATATAGAAAAAAAAACTGCATTCATAGAACAATTTCCCATTGAAAAATGAGCTTGTTCGGAAAAATACGATGTGCCACGGTGCTCTTTGGCCGCAGATACCCTTGCACCATAAAAATTCACTATTATCACCATCAAAATTAGTATTGAACCTTCAATACGTGTTTCAAAAACATGACTTCTGACAGCAAAAAACACAAGAGGCAACACAAAGAATAGAGATGCCCCAAGCACTTTTATGATGTCCCCATTCTTTGCATCACCACTTCTGTTACTCACTCTACAGCTTAATAAATACCAACTATCCCGCACCTTAATGTATCAAAAAGAAATGGAGAATAAGGTTAGTGGTAGCACATACACAAGTCTATTCATGGATTTCATGCTCGAAGAAAAGCTCAACAAAAGACACGAGTGGAACACATGCACCAAGAGAGATAGCCATCATTCCCTGTTTTGACAGCACAATGCACACACCGGATGTCTCATCTAATTTGTCCTGCACTTTTTAAAAATAGGTTTATTGAGTTAAAATAGCACTTTCTTCAGAATAGCATTGTAAACGGTGTAGTGCATCATAATACAGCTACAACATGCTAACTAGTAAGGTAGTTAACAAATATTGATTAGTAAGCTTTTTAACTATTACTGTTAGTCTACTTACTTGAGGTGCGTGTAGCCAACCGTAAGTAGTATCTATATGAATATTTAGAATTCAAAAAAATTAAGCTACCCTCGGCGCTGTGGCCCAACAAATTTTGGCCATTTTGATGAGTTACATGCACTGGAGATTTTGCTTTGCATGCAAGCTTCTCGAAAGCGCATGCATACTAGAGCGAAATAGGCAAAATTGTTGGGCCACAGCGTTGAGGGTGCGTTTTCAAAATATTAAACAGTGATTTGGATGGCGGTCTGCACACCCTTCAATAAAAATGGAGAAAAACAATAATAGTTAAAAAGTTAAATAATCAATACTCGTTGACAATCTTACTAGTTAGCACATCTTAGCCGTGTTCTGATGCGCTACACCATTCACAATGCTGTGCCAAGAAAAGCACTTTTCTAACTCAAAAAGCTTATTCTTAAAAATTGTAGAACATTTTAGGTAAAACACACATGCAAGCGTCAAACAAAAAAGTTAAAAATAAGGTACTCTGTTTATTGTGGAAATCACAGAGCATGCAATGTAGCTTCGGTGCAATGATGCATGAGTTTCTATTAGCATTATTTCCAAAAGACAGATTTCATATAGTGTTAAACATGTTAAACGACAGCTTGAAAAGCTGCAGTTCAACGTGGAAGTAGTACAATTATCTTTGAGTCCTTTACAATATACAGTGCATTATGAGGCAAAGGAAGGAGGCAACTAGGCAACTTCAGGTTACTTTTCATTACAACAGCATAAAAGTGTACCCCAAAACAGCTCACTCTCGCAAACAGTTTTGTGCTCAGACCACACAAAGCAAGGAGAGTCATAAGGGGTGTTTGCCATAACACACATTAATTTCAGTTTAAAACCATGTATAATATTTAAAATGCTAACCTGTAACCTGTAACTAAATAATATTTAAAATGCTTAAAATGCTAACCTGTAGCCGCTCAATTAATACTGAGCATCAAAGTGGCAGTATTTGATGATCTATTGAGTTCAGAACCACATATTATTTCAAGTAGAGGCATGCCAACATATGCCACTGACGTCCTGGTTCAAAGGAGTGTATGCAGTGACTAAACATACTGAACAGTCTACAAAAAAAAAACATAATACATACGTGTACTCAGCAACACGTTCATTTGGCACAAAAAAGGAGAATGGCCCCAATTCTGGACTGTGGAGGCACTCTCTCTGCTGACAGCTCTTTTCAGGCTTCTTTACTGTGGAACAGCAGCCACTTGACCTGCATAACATCATAATCTCCAGCTGCGCTTTCTTTGGAAGATGCAGTACACACCATGCCTTGCATACCATTTACTGGTAATTATTTGTAGTCATTATTTTCTCTCGCAAGACGAGGCTGCTGAACTTGAGAACTTAAAAAATTAAGCAAGTGCACCACGTCAGTAGTAATTGCACTTTTTGAGTCTCAACCTCTCACGGTACAACACACTCTCGAGCCAGCTGGCATTTCACACAAACACAAGACAATGTCCAACCCATATATACATGGCATCCTACGTATAGGCCACCATTTTTTTGCCCCGTAACTGTAAAAGTTTATTGCTTAAAAGCTTGCACCGGCTAGCGTAGGTGCAACAGGCTCTAAACTTTTCCTGTGCAACTGTTGCGTTGTGTGCTTTAAGATAAAGAGCGCTGCCAGTCATCTCTGGAAGCAGGGAGCAGATTCGACCACACTGTGATTTTGCAATAAAAAAAATAAGATTTGCACATTGTCATAAGAAAACCACAATGAGAAATGTGATTTTAAAGTCGATGTCAAATGTCCGAATCTTCACCACGCGTAATAGGTAGTGCTTTTCTCTAGTATCCTAATTGCAGGACAGCTTAAAAGTCAGTGTTCGCAAATATATTGCCATCAATAAAAGGATGATTCTGAATTCTGAAGTGAAACACACATTTCATATCAGGCGATATGTTAATTTGTTAAAATTCCTGAAGTTTCAACATATATGGGTTAAACAAAGTGTAAACACAGAACACCACTTGCTCACACTAGTATTCAAATATAAGCTCTGCACTCCTTAGGGCCATTTCACATGCTGCAAATACAATGAAAATATTTGGTGGAGTCAATGATGTCGCCGTGCAATTTTCGGTCAGTGCTTTCACATTCGTACCCAGTGAATTGATTGGAGTGACACCCATCGTTTCCTGATGTTTGCATAGGCAACACATGATTAAATGCATCAGTAATGCAATGCGGAATGAATTGATGTTGCTATACTAGTGTAGTTTTTAGATGCAAGGCAATATTTTGAGTGTTTTGATAACACAGTTTTTCTTCTGCCGCGGCAACTCCTCACACATGACTGCATGTCACACCCCCCTCAAGTGAGCACACAGCTGAAATTGAATTCCAACCGGACAGAAGGCCATCGCAAGCCGTCTGCAGCTAGGCTGATGCTCTCTCCTGTCACAGACCGAGGGAAATCGTAGCGACAGAAGGCGAAAATCTCAGCATGTGAAACAAGCCTTAGGAATTTTCAAAACCATTTAATTTGAAAGGGCTGTATTAAAAGGTTACAAACCACTTCTTTTCTCAGGCTAGTTCTTGACAGTACTCAGCCAGAAGGTCTCAGAGGTCTGCTTGTTGTTCGTGTAATATTTTCATTAATTTTGATTTAGTTCACTTGTGGAGCAATTTCACTGCTCATTTTCTCCCGCTTTGTTACCGTTTTCTTTAGAGTTTAATTGAAACTCGTACCTTTTGCATAACGAGGGATTAAAGCAAATTATTTTTGCAAACATTTTATTTACATTTAGTTACTTTTACGAATAGAGAAATTGAGAATACCTAAATAATCTGTGATTCGCTGATGACATTACCTTGCTAAGTCACTCAGGAGGTGAACTGCAAATCATGATCAATGAGTTAGAAAGGCAGAGCAGAACGCTGGGTCTAAAAATTAACATGCAGAAAGCGAAAATCTCAGCATGTGAAACCAGCCTTAGGAATTTTCAAAACCATTTAATTTGAAAGGGCTGTATTAAAAGGTTACAAACCACTTCTTTTCTCAGGCTAGTTCTTGACAGTACTCAGCCAGAAGGTCTCAGAGGTCTGCTTGTTGTTCGTGTAATATTTTCATTAATTTTGATTTAGTTCACTTGTGGAGCAATTTCACTGCTCATTTTCTCCCGCTTTGTTACCGTTTTCTTTAGAGTTTAATTGAAACTCGTACCTTTTGCATAACGAGGGATTAAAGCAAATTATTTTTGCAAACATTTTATTTACATTTAGTTACTTTTACGAATAGAGAAATTGAGAATACCTAAATAATCTGTGATTCGCTGATGACATTACCTTGCTAAGTCACTCAGGAGGTGAACTGCAAATCATGATCAATGAGTTAGAAAGGCAGAGCAGAACGCTGGGTCTAAAAATTAACATGCAGAAAACCAAAGTAATGTTCAACAGTCCAGCAAGGGTCCAGCTCACAGTTGGCAGCCAGGGGCCGGAAGTGGTAAAGGAGTACGCCTCCTTAGGGCAGGTAGTGACAGCTGATCCTGATCATGAGAGGGAAATAACTAGAAGAATAAGAATGGGGTGGAGCGCATATGGCAGGTTCTCTCAGATCATGCATAGCAGTTTACCAATATCCCTCAAGCGAAAAGTGTACAACAGCTGTATCTTACCGGCACTCACATACGGGGCAGAACGTGGAGGCTAATGAATAGGGTTCAGCTTAAGTTAAGGACAACACAGCGAGCCATGGAAAGAAAAATGATAGGCGTAACGTTAAGAGACCAGAAGCGGGCAGAGTGGGTGAGGGAACAAATGCAGGTTAATGACATTAGTCAATATCAAGAGGAAGAAATGGGCTTGGGCAGGGCATGTAATGTGAAGGCAAGATAACTGCTGGTCCTTAAGGGTAACGGAGTGGATTCAAAGAGAAAGTAAGCGTAGCAAGAGGCGGCAGAAAGTTAGGTGAGCGGATGAGATTAAGAAGTTTGCAGGCATAGGGTGGATGCAGCTGGCAAAGGACAGGGTTAATTGGAGAGACATGGGAGAGGCCTTTGCTCTGCAGTGGGCGTAGTAAGGCTGATGAGGATTTTTAAGAAGTCTCTGGCACACCAGCCCGTTCAGACTGTTCAGAAACACCACGTACCTTTGCCCTTGATGTCAAGAGTATTATAAAACAGTGGTTTTGCGAATAATGTCACACACGTTAGAAATGCCGATGCTTCATTTCACTGTGACCAGTTTTACGTCAGATACCGTCGAGCACACTGGAAGAGCTTGGGGATCACTTGTTTCAGGGCTGCGTCATAAATTGAGAAAAAAATAGTCTTTAAAAATTATTTCTCTACTTTGTATAAAACGATGTATAAAAGATGCCGCCAGCTGCTTTCGCTCCCTTCCTTTTTATTTCCTTCACCTGTGCTCAGTTATTCGAGCACAGGTGGAGCTCACAAGGCTGAGTCTGAGTCGGTTTTGGATGCTAAACCCCCATATACCAAATTGCTTTTGTGGAGCCAGACATTAAACACTGGTTCTTCATCAACATCCAGCAATAATTTTAGTCGGAAAGCACTACTCTAGATTTATCAATCCTGAGCAAGAATCTCGTCATCTTGTATTGTCTTCTGCTCCAAACTAACATGAGCTTACCCAAGTTGGCTCAGGTAAGTTTGGAAAAGCATCGTGCCAGCTGCAGGAAGTTCAGGCAAGTTCAGAAGGTCGTCGCGAGAGCTGCAGCCCATGGGAGGAAGCTCGGGTAAGTTCGGAGCAGCGTCATGCCAGCTGCAGCCAATGGGAGGCAGATGGCGGTTAAATTAATGATTGGTTGCGAGAGGTTGCTCGGGAACTGCAACTGGGTCGCACAGTCCCTACCAGCAGCTCTGAAAGAAACAGCCACCTGCCGGTGCAGTGGCACATCGCTTAACTGCTCGCCACTGTGCTGGTAGCGGTATGAGGACTTGCCACGACCTATAAATGTTAAGTAGAGAATGACCAATTCTGCATATATCGTCATTAACCTACTAAAGCTATCGCACCATACCCTTAAGTCGGAGCTTAAGTGGCCCCTCCAATTGAAGAATGAACACTTGCTTTTGCCTGTCTACTGGGTTTAGGGTAAGGGGTGGTAAGTTAAACCCCTACCGCTTTTTTTTTAATTCACTGCCACCTGCCACGAAAAGCACTTCACAGCTGTTGACAACGTTACCAAGGCACCGATGATTGCGCAGGTGGTTTCCTCATTGACGAAGCTGCGTCACCCTCCCTCTACGCAAATATGTGCCCATATAGCCACATGCTGTCACTTTTTAAGCTTGCACAACACCTCTGCGAGTTTATTACACCGACTGTGGAACCCTAGGGGTCCCTGTAGTCACTTAGTTGGGGTGGGGATGGCTCTATCTTCTGGTTCCCATTGCGGGGATCACGGCTCAGAGCCAGGGGTGGGGGAGGGGGCGGGGAAAGAGGAAGTCCGCGAAGGAAGCCATAGCACAGACCCAACATTCACTGTTCACTCTGCTTTCACCCGACTACCAGCCCGCCACGGCCGTCGGTAACGCGCATCGCTCGGTCTGTTTGCTGTTGCATAATCCGCTGCGCTAATAGGCGTTGAAGAAGAGTATCTTGATATGGCTTCTTAAGCATGGAACGTACCGATGGGAGCCGATTGCACAGGCTGACGAGACCCGAGGCGTACTCGTGTAGCGGATAGAACGGCGCGCCGCTGCGGCCGGATAGTCAGTTGAAAAAGATGCGTGCGGAGAGCAGCGCACAATCACGTTGAATAATGAACAGGAAGATATCCACTTCAAAGAATGCAAAAATATTGTCACAAGGTTCGCTGCGTGATATCCAATTGTCATGTTTACGTTATTTTAGAAGTCGCGTGCCTGGAATTCGGTGCAAAAGCATTTACGCACACACCATGGCGTTCGTGTCGCAAAGCTAGCCCACATTCTAAACACAGACAAGACAGCAAGTTAATGACTCGATGTAGAATTCATTTGATACCGCGCAAACAAACGTGCACAATGCTAAGAGGAAACGAACGGGACAGCACCTCGTCCAGTCAGTTTCTTCCCGACTTTGTGCTCATTTATTTGCGCGCGCATTCGTGCGCAGCACTGTGGGTGCCTCACCTAGAAATGAAGACTCGACGCCTTGCAGTTACCGGTTTCTTCCTTTGTTTTGCGGTTCCGGTGTTGGACAACTGCTGCAGCGGCTTCCACCGTTGAAGTATAGACGAATTGTCAGGACGCACAGCCTCCATGCTTCGCGCCGTGGTCACTTATGCAGAAGCAGAGAAAGCTGGATCACTCAAACGCAGACGTCAGAAAAGTGCATTGCCACTTTCTCATTTCAAAGGAACTGTAAGGCACCTTCTGTGTCGAGAGCGGTGCACAGACGATCATTCCTCCTCCTCTCGTGCTTCGGGAATTTGCAGATAAAATTCTAGAGCTTCATGGTTCTCGGAACACAGAGAGAAAACAATAAACAAGGTTAGAAATGCACAAAGTTCTGAAAGCCGTAGAAGCAGCGCAAACACGAAACGCCCTGTTAAACGGTGCCGGCAGTCAAGAATCCGCGCCGTTGCTGCCGATTGATTACCACCATCGCTCTTGTAGACATGACGTCATGACGAACAGCTCCCGTCCTGCTATCGGCGCTGGTATCTGGCAAAAATATAAAATTTTGGTTTAACACAAAGCTGAAAAACAAAGTTAAAAACAATAAAGCAATGCATATAAACGTATTACTATGGTTCGCAATTTTTTTTTTGTAAATGAACTTTTCTGCAGCTTTTTAATCTAAGCATCAAAACAGTTTTTTTTTTTAATGTTGTTGAAAACGTTTTCTGACCAAATTGAGTGTGAGCCCCGTGGTTGTAGTCCCTATTTCAGGATAACATTGGGACTCGAAGCTGCTACGGCGGCAGTGGTTAGAGCGCTCGGCTACTGATACGGAGTTCCCGGGTTCGAACCCGACCACGGCAGACGCGTTTCGATGGAGGCGAATCGCTAAGACGCCCGTGTACTGTGCGATGTCAGTGTATGTTAAAGGTTCCCAGGTGGTCGAAATTATTCCCGAGCCCTTCACTACGGCAGCTCTTTCTTCCTTTCTTATTTCACTCCCTCCTTTATCCCTTCCCCTACGGCGCGTTTCAGGTGTCCGCCGATATGTGAGAAAGATACTGTGCCATTTCCTCTCCCCGAAAACCCTCCCCCGTGGTCTTACCCGTGCAGAGGAAGTTGCGCTTCGGAGGATACGGGTCGGGGTTGCCCTAACTCCAGCTGTGGCACGCAAGTGGCCGTATATCCCCGCCCTGGGTGTCCAGTGTGCAAGAACAGAGACTGTGAGGCGGATATCCACCACCTGTTGTGGGACTGCCCGGCTCTGATGGATGGATGGATGGATGGATACGGCTGAACCATTTACATCGGGCGGTGGCTCAAGCCACCTAGCCATGTCTTGTGAAATTTTACTCCTGTCTTGCTTTTAGCCACCAATCAGATATATCCTTCGCTTGGTTACTTCTAACCTCTTAAAATCCACTTTCCCTTCACTATCCCTAAACCCCAATGCCTTGGGTAAGTCAGCCCCGCCGCCTTCCACTGTAGGGTGAAGCCCTTTACAGAAAAGTATCAAGTGTTCAGCCGTTTCCTCCTCCTCTCCGCACGCAATGCACAAAGTGTCTATCTCCTGGTACCTGACTCTATACGTCTTAGTCCGCAAAACTCCAGTCCTGGCCTCAAACAACAAAGAACTTCCCCTACAATTATCATAGATATTTTCTTTGACAATTTCCTGTTTAAAGGTCCGGTATGTTGCCAGTGCCGATTTCGTCAGCATCCCTGTTTTCCACAAAGCTCTCTCTGTTCCTTTAACCTTTTTCTTAACCGATAATTGCTGATTTGCCCCCTTACTGCTGTCCAGATATTTGCTTGTCAATTTTCTAGTTCGCTTTCTCCATTTCGTGTCAACATTCTTTATATACAGGTATCTGAAAACTTTCCTAGCCCACCGCTTTTCCTCCATCCTTCTCAATCGTTCCTCAAATGCTATCTTACTGCTAGCCTCTCTGCTCTCGAAAGACGCCCATCCCATATCACCCTGTACCCCCTGATTTGGTGTATTGCCATGTGCTCCCAAAGCTAACCTCCCTACTCCCCGTTGCCTAATTTCCAGCCCTGCTTGAACATCTGGCCTCATACACAGGACCGCATTCCCGAAGGTCAGGCTAGGGACCATCACCCCTTTCCAGATCCCTCTTACCACCTCATACCTATTGTAATTCCACAGTGCCCTATTTTTCATGACAGCTGCATTCCTACTAGCTTTATTCATTACATATTTTTCATGCTCTGTCAGATACTCAACACTGTTATTTATCCACACCCCAAGATACTTGTACTCATTCACTACTTTTAGCACGAACTCCTGTATTCTATGCTCGCCGCCCTCTTCATTAAATATCATGACTGCAGATTTTTCCTTACTATACTTGAAGCCTAATCTATCTCCCTCTGTACTGCATATGTCTAACAACTTCTGCAGGTCTTCCTTGTTGTCAGCCGTTATCACTATATCGTCCGCGTATATTAGTCCCGGTAATGTCTGTTTAATCAATTCCCCTTGCTTTAAAAAAGATAGATTGAGGCCTAGTCCGCTCCCCTCTAGCTTGGCCTCCAAACCTTGCAGGTACAACATGAACAACAAAGGAGACAGAGGACATCCTTGTCTAAGCCCCCGCTGTATCTCTACAGGCCCTGATACATTTTTTTCCCATTTTATGAGCACTCTGTTACCTCTATATATATCTTTTAAAAGATTAATTACTCCATTTTCCACATCCAATGTGCCCAATATGTCCCACAAATGCTCCTGAGTAACGTTGTCATAGGCTCCCCTAATATCCAGAAATGCTAGCAATAAGGGCCTATGTTCCTTTTCCGCAATTTCTATACACTGTGTCAATGAAAATAGATTGTCCTCCAACCTCCTTTGTTTCCGGAACCCATTCTGTAGTTCCCCTAACACCCCCTCGTTCTCCACCCAAGCCTGCAGTCTATCCTTTATAATTTGCATCACCACCGTGTAAACCACAGATGTCACTGTTATGGGGCGATAGTTACTTACGTCTGCTTTGTCCCCCTTTCCCTTATATATCATGTTCATTCTACTTAATCGCCATTCATCGGGGACTTTCTCATCCACTATCATTTTGTTCACTACCTGTATTAATGTTTGCTTGGATTTTGGTCCTAACTTCTTTATCAACATAATCGGGATACCATCTGGTCCTGTTGATGTGCCACTAGGAACCTTCTTCTCTGCCCTTTCCCACTCTCCTTGCTCAAGTGAAGCTATTGCTGTAACCGGTCTATCCTCCTTCGATAAATTATGTACCACGTGCTTTGCTGAAAATTTTTCCGTCATCCTTGTTCCTATGTGTTTTATTGCTTCATCCCCTTCTAGTCGAATACCCTCATCTGTAACAATAAACCTTTGTTCTAGCCTAGTTTTATTACTCATTGCATAAACTCATTGTTTTTAGATGTTTCCAGAATTTTTGGGCTGCTTTTCTATCCTTTTTATTTACTTTTGACATCCACTGGGCACCCTTTCTTCTAATTTTCTCATTAATCAAATAGGATGTGTCCCTTCTACACTTTATGAAGGTATCCCATTTTCTGTCTACTTCGGGTTTTGGTTCTCCCCTCTTCTTGGAATATCTGTGTTCCCTGGATGCTTCCTTGCTCTTTTCTATTGCCCTCTTGACCTCCTCATCCCACCAACTCTTGGGTTTGCATCTTTTCCCTTTTAGCTTTACTCCCACCTTAGCTAGCTCTAGCTCCAGTAATCGAGTTAATTTGGTATAAGTCCATTCTGTTTCACTATCCTCAAAAATTACTTTCTCGATTTGTTTGGCTGCTACTTCCAATTGCTTTTCTGAGTAAAAATTTCCCCCTGATTGTTCATCTTGCTTCAGTCCTACATTGCTTTTTCTTCTGAAGCTCAACTTGATACGCTTGTGGTCACTACCTAGACTTCTGGAACCATCTTCATCTATGCTCATTACCCCTAATCTGTTATACATCCTCTGTGACATTAGTGCATAATCTATCGTCGAGTGCAGACTCCCCGCCTCCCATGTTATGAGCCCTTCACACTTCTCGGTGCTGTTGTATACAACTAAATCATGCCTGTCACACATGTCCTGCAGCATGCTTCCTGTCGAATCCGTGTACCCATCCAGGTCTTCTATGTGTGCATTCATGTCACCTAATATAATTATCTCGCTCTGTCCTCCTATCTCATCAATGTCGCTTGCAATACATTCTAACATTTTCCTGTTTTCCTCTTTGGCATTAACCCCTGTCCACAGGTATACAAAGCCAAGGAGTGTTTGCTTGCCTGCCACTGTTCCTTTTCTCCATAAATGTTCCCTGCATCCCAGTCTAACCCTTTGAAAATTCATACTTTTATGAATGAATGCCCCAATTCCACCTCCCTTTCTGCTGCCCTCTGTTCTATTGCAATATTCCCATGCGTAGTCTGGGTTACAGGGTGGTTGCTCCATGTCTCTAAGATGTGTTTCCGCTAAACCATGTACCATTAATTCCTCCTGTCTTAACTGTTCTTCTATTTCCTCCCATTTCAGTCTATTCCTGCCACCTTGCATGTTAATGAAACCTATATCTGAATTAACTTGGCCCTGGCGCTTGCGTATCTTTCTTCCCCTATGGTTCCATTGTCCGTTTGATCTTAATTCTTCCTTCTCTACACTGGTTTCTTCAGAGCTCTGGGTCCCCCCAAAAAAGCTGTTGCCTGGCGACCTATCCTACTACCCACCTTCTTGCCAGTGGCACCACCGTAGTGGATGCCATCCTGTGCAAAATGGTGGGGCCTAACCTCGTACACTTCCCTGTTGACCTCCATCACCTCGTATCTTAGTCGTGGACTCAATAGCCTAATTACCCGATTAGTCTCCACGACCCTCCTTTCCGTTTCGCGAGCCTCCCTCTGGACCTCTGGGATTGTGCATATGGTCACATGCACACTCTCAGAGGCCTCTCTAAGCCTACGCATCCCACCTCCAACTGCGTCTCAAGATTCTGGCTCCTCCCCTGCAGTACATCATTGAGACCAGCATGGATGACCACAAGGTGTTCGCCATCCATGCTGCCCACCACCACCTCCCGGGCTCTGGCCATTGCATCCACCATGCACTTTCCCGACTGAGCCTCCACCTGCACCCGCCTGTCTGCCTTCACTGCCGTCAGAACGCCTCCCTCAACCCTCGCTACATTCGAGTCCCTGACCACCAGAACTCTCCTGCGACCCAAACGTTCGCTTCCTAATTCCATCTGTTGGCCTCCGGATCGCTCTAGCTGACTCTCCTGCCGCTGTACGCTATTGTCGCGAGTTTCCATGCCCGCTTTAACCTTTTTCATTTCGTTCTCATTTTTCTCACTCAATGCTCGCTGCACTACAGCACTGTACGATCGACGAGCCTCGTCGTCGAGCCGACGAGAATTCGGCACCTGGCGGCAGTGGGACTCTCACCGGACAATCCGGATTGCTATATTGCCTGGACACAGGGTCCGTATCGTCGTTCACTTCTTGATTTCATCAAATCAGCCCACCTTTTTTCATTTATTTAAGCATCTTATCTCTCACTTCATAGTTTTTATTCTGAGGCTATAAACATCGCTTAAAAAAACTAATTTTAAAGGAAGAAAGAGGAAAAAAATGAAAGTTGGTTTTTGGGGGAAAGCCCCGCCGCGGTGGCTCAGTGGTTAGGACGCTCGACTACTGATCCGGAGTTGCCGGGTTCGAACCCGTCCGAGGCGGCTGCGTTTTTATGGAGGAAAAACGCTAAGGCGCCCATGTGCTGTGCGATGTCAGTGCACGTTAAAGATCCCCAGGTGGTCGAAATTATTCCAGAGCCCTCCACTACGGCACCTCTTCCTTCCTTTCTGCTTTCACTCCCTCCTTTATCCCTTCCCTTACGGTGTGGTTCAGGCGTCCAATGATATATGAGACAGATACTGCCCCATTTAATTCCTTTTCCCCAAAACCAATTATTATTATTATTATTGGGGGAAAAAATGGCGCAGTATCTGTCTCACATATCGGCGGACACCTGGGGAGGCAGGGATCATACGGGAAGGTGTGTTAAAATCTAATGATGCACACTTATGACTATGTTGGGGATCTTGGACTTGTTAACCAATTTCTCTCATGTAAAGGTGCAGGGCATATCGAAAAATTAAGATGCACGAGAGCTGCTCAAAGCTTTTTGTGTAAATAAAAGGAGCATTGACTATAAAAGTAATGCTTCGTG
Source organism: Amblyomma americanum (assembly GCF_052857255.1). NCBI lineage: Eukaryota > Metazoa > Arthropoda > Arachnida > Ixodida > Ixodidae > Amblyomma > Amblyomma americanum. The sequence continues at coordinate 299,206,371 of NC_135497.1, read as the reverse complement.
ATTGCCTATAGTGGCAAAGCGACTATTTCAACTACTTCATTATAGCATGTACTCTCTAGTTTCAGATAAGGTGTTAAGTAGCACTTGTCTCATTTTTAATTCTTTGCGCTTCAATTTCGTTTCTATTTTATATATGTGGCCATGAACAGCACAGGCTATGTACTCCTTTGTCGTTTCTTACAAGGAAACAGTTGCAAGTCCAGCAGCTGCACTTGTGTGCTGTTCGTTGTCAACTAATTTTATGCTGTTGTTATGCCTGAGAACCAAATCGGCTTGCCTAAAAACGCTGCAAAGAAGGGTGTGTGACAAATGCAGGTAACAGGAGGCATAAATGTGAGTGATCCTACATGCCTGTGCCTAAATGGAATTAGTTTTAAATTGACTTGTAAGTTCCCACTTCTCTTTGCTTTTGCTCAAGAAGGCACCAAGTTGTTAGCTTGTATCGATAGCTCAATTAATGCTGTCACATAAAGTTTCATTCACTTTGGACTGCAAGAAATATACACAAGTGACTAGCATTTTAAGGACGTTTTACATTACTGCAGGTTAAGCAGCATTAGTGCCTTCCTTGATAAGGGCATCTGCAAGAGCTTGAATTACAGAATTGCTCTTAGCGGACTCTGCCCCTCGCGTGAAATACAGGCAGTGCTCCTACTATTGCATACTATTTTTATTTTTTACTGTTTGCTACTACACACACTAATCTGGGATTTTCATAAGCATGAAGTCATTTTCTAAATTATTTGTACAGTTAAAGTTGCAAACACAAAAAGGCAAAGCACGCAGTTGCCTTTTCTACTTCTCTCTGCTACCAGAACCTACTACTATTGCATGACATCATGAATGTCAAGATGTAAGTTTTGTGTTATTTGAAACTATTAAAAGATTGTTTACTTCTGTCTTTCAACAAACATTAAACCATATAGTGCCATATGGCACTATGCAATCAATGCTATTAAATGAAACTGGCTGTGAATATAGCATCGAAGCTTTATGCATGCATTTTTTCCTGCAGGTGCATTCATTTATTGTTTCGAGATGGAGAAGGCTATATACGCACCCTGGACAGAATCCAAAAGGATGCAGTATTTCTCAAAAGGGCCACCACAACTGTCTTGTCAAGAGAAGCAGCTTCATTGGTAACTGCTCAGGAGGGTGACAGTAGAAGGCAAGGGGGAGGCTTTGTAGAAGGCACTCAAGTGAAAATCGATGCACTCACAGGTGATTACTGGTTTTAGCTGGATTTAGCACAGAAGGATATATTCACTCCTTCAGTGTATTCGAGAACTGCAACTCAGGTTTTGTTAGTAGTTTATTAGGAAGCTCAAAACAAAGGATAATGACAAACATATGGGACGGGAGCTAGTGACTAATTCATTGTTGGTATGTCATCATTTTTTGCACACGGGGTTAATTGATGGGCACAATTAGTAGCCCATGTGAGGGATAACAGCTTAAATGATGAAGCTCTGAGAGCAATGAGGAAGTGCATGAGCAGTGGAATTAGTCAGTAATTAACAACTTTCCATCAATACCTAGCTGTCATGCTTTAGAAAGAAAGCTGATGGTACTTGGAAGTCATGTTATGTGAAGCTTAGTATTTTAGAACTGTTGCGACCTAAGGGATTCTGATTCATTGCAGTCATTCATAGGTGTCGCATTGGCCATCCTCCTTTAATGCTGCAGTTGTCATCACTTAATATATGACAAAAATTATTAAACCATGTAATTGTAGCTATCGCTAAGAGCATTTTACAATAAAATTAGCTTGAAATGAATGTTGGCTGACCTGTTATCTAGCTCTTATGCATGCATTGTTGCAATTCATGTTTTAATTACTTGGGCTACTTCAGTTTACATGTCAAAAAATTTGCAGCTAGGTTTTACTCAATGTTAGGTGTGCTCAAGCCAATGCTTGCTATACTCCCCCACAGCTTTTTGTGGCTATGGACCCAAGGCTAGGCAGGAAAAGAGAGGGACAGGGCTTTGTTTCATTGTCATGAGGAGTGGCCTATATCAGCCTTGGGGAGCCTACACCCATCTCCAACCCACCCCTCGGTTTGTGAACAAAGGCGAGCCTCTTTCCCTTTCCTGCCTACCTTGGCTGCATACCCACAAGAAGCTGTCAGCAAGTATAGCTAGTTCGCCTGAACGCTTTGTGAATAGTTTATGCCTTTAAATATGACAGCATATCTTGGCCACTTTTGCTACACTTAGCAGGGACGTCCCAGTGCGGTTCTGTAGAGATTCAGCTGGAAGCGCTTGGGATACCTCATGTACATGGTGGGAGGGGTAATGCTACTTTTGCGTCATGTACTTAGCATGGCAGTAATAACGGCTGCCTTGGAAAAGGCGCCTGTCTGCCGTACAATGTCGGCGCAGGTTAACGAACCACCGGTGGTCTAAAGTAATCCAGAGCCTTCCACTGCGGAATCCCAAAGTGACACAATTTGCAGTTTTTCTATCTGCCTTGCTGTAGGATGCGCCTCCTGCAAGTGATCTGCCTGCTCAGAACAAGTCACCTTGTTAAGGTTATTCACGTAAGTTGTAATCCGTTCATACATCTTTATAACTCAAGCCTTAGCACATGGGTGGACAAAAAGAAGTGCATCTTGCGGCAAGGCAGGGAGTGCCAGGCACCATAGTGAATAGTGCCCAGTAAGCATAGTCTGTTGTGGGGTTTTGTATGTGTGCAAATGTCTGCAGGTACTGTGCAATGAACTACCCCATGTGCTCTTGATGTGCACAACAGGCTATACCTAAGCAAAATTTGTGTGCTCAGACAGCTTTGGTTTGCATATACTCATCGTAAAAAATAATCTGTCGGCTTTGGTTTGTACATCTGCTGTGGTTTTCCTAGTACCAGAATTCAGAGCAGCTTGCTTAATGTGCTTTCAGTTGCGTAGAAGCAAGGTTTCCTTTTAACTGCTCATCATTTTAGCCTTGTTTTGATTGTGGCACTATGCTTAATATAAATTTGCACATATTTACTTCCACATTCCTCTAGTCAACTCTTTATGCTTCTCTACCAAAGTAGCAATGAAGAATGGTCTACTAATAGAAATAGCCAGCCAGCACTTAACTGTTCAGCACCCTGTGCTGATGGAAAAATTGTCAGTTGATGGAATTTTTCACCTTGAAATGTACTCATATCAAATCTTCTGTCTAACTCAAACTATAGCGTATATTAATTTGTGAACACCCTATGAGTGTCTTTTAATAATTTCCGTAATTTCCCCCAAATTTAGTGCACTGCAGGTGTTTTTCTACGTCAGTTTATTTCTGCAGGTCACAGAGCATTACAACCGGTGGGCCTGGTAGTGAAAGTAATTATCTGATATGCTAGAATGTTTTCCATTGTCTCAGAAAGCTTAAATATTCTGTTGGAAGGACTGTGACATTCAGAATGAGTTTCAACATCATTAATATGGCAGACGCTCAGTTCCCGAAGCAGTGAGAACCTGTAAATACAGGTATATGCAATTAGCTGTGAATGCAAAGAAAAAGACGCACTGAAATCAAGTTGGGTGCATTATGCGAGAAGCATTGATTTACTATAAAGCTGAAGGTTCAATCGGTTCATAGTATTCATATTCAATCGGTTCAGTCATATTGAGTGTGGGGTACATGTTTGCACTGCTGCGCTAAATTTAATGGCAGCATTTGCTAGTTGCCTTTGCGCTGTGATCATTTTAGAGGTGATTTCATAATAAACATAAATTTTGTCTATTAATCTCCAGGCATTGTGGATACACACAGCTGGATTCAAGATGCCATCAAAGCAATGAAAGACATTTGACTTTCTCAGAAAAGATGCACGCTACGACGCAAGGGCCTCCAGCGTGACTCACCTGCTGCTTTCATCTACCAATAAAGCTATGGATGCTCTTGGACAAATATGAGCGCTTCTTTCTTATTTCACTATGTGCTTCCTCTTCGTCCTTGGCAAGAACACGAATCACGTAATTATGTGGTTACTCCCATGTACTATCGTGCTCATGGTTAAGAGACCCCTGTGAGTGTGTGCCGAACAGCGCCAAACTGCATGCGGGTGCTGCCTGACGAAGCAATTTTGTTGTCGAGACCAACGCCCGTATGGAATTTGGCACGTTGCATTTGCAGCACTCTTTTAATTTTGGTCACGATAGTATGTCCAAACATTTAGCATCACTATGAAGACATATTAGGCAACAAATTTCTTTCTGGATGCTTTCTTGCATTGACATCATCACCGGAATGGTACACTGACCACATCAGGAAACAGTAAGCAAAAGCACGCCAGAGCTGGTGTCAGCTGGACCAGTCACACCAGATGAGAACACACTACACCATGTCACAGAATTCATGACTGAAATCCCGGTCTGGGAACACCAGACACGATAACTTGCCAATTTTTTTTTGCAAGAACATCACAGTATTGTAATTTTAAGATCAGTTTGTCTTGTAAGGATGTTTTCTACAGTCAACGCTGGTCTGGATCTCGTTGCCTTCAACATCTTTTAGTTCACAATGGTTCCAGAACACACCGCTAATGAATTGTTCTCTTAAACGAAGTTTCGAACCAAACACGAAGTGAACACCAAAGAGCGAGCACACCCAATTCGTATTTGGCCTAACCATGCTAAATCACCCGGCACTTTTTTATATTTTGACCAACCTATTTTCAGGAATCTTTAAAGTGTTCGCTGGCACACCAGATATAACTAAGGGTGGCGTGAAAGAAAACACTGGATATAAACTAACTGCACTGTAGAATATTTAATATGTCATGGAACGGTTCTTGTTACATTTCACAGAAATGAGGCAGCAAGTATTCAAAAAATATTTAAAAAACTCAAGAAACTTGAGACAGAAGTAGAAAAGGGCACAAGAAAAAAGAAAAAATATGGATTGGGGTGTTGATGGGGTTATTGAGATGGAAATGTATGGGAAGAGTCACGCTCAACGGCCTTCTCTAAAACGGCCAGTTGCTCAGAAGTTGTCATAGTTTCTTGATTTCGACGTCAGTATCATACACCTCTGGTGTCACCCAGCACAGCCTAGTTAACTTTCGGACCAAGTAGACCGAGCTCTTCAACTGGGCGCTGTTTCGCCACACAGCGGCACAAGCTTCTCTTAGCATCTCCATCCCGGATACCAACACAAGGTGGTTGTTTAGTCTTCCCAGCCTGTAGTAATCACTGACCCGTTTCTTGGTGTCCTCATATAGCGCTTTGTGCATGGCCAAAGTAAAGCAGTCCAGGCGTATCACCTGCAGTACTGTTCATGGCGGGTACGGACGAGCCAGCAACTGTGACATCGTCAGACGGGGTCGGAGGCATAGATACTGTCTCTCTCTCCCAGGATTCCTATTCTTCGGCAGCAGAAGCAGCAGCCGCCGAGCTGCCGTCACCTCTGGTCCCTGCAATTGGGTCGAAAGCAAGCATTACATTTTGTCCTCATTTCTGTTCGTGCATGCTCCTTGCATCGCCTCTGCCAGGTATTGAAACCTGCAGCCACTTTTGAACCATGGGATAGACATCTTTCGCTTGTCTGAAGAATGGGACCTGTGGTAGAGCAAGATGGGCCTGGCGTTCCAAGCGACCCGTACCCTCAGCTGCTACTCAATCGAATAAGGTGATGAACTCTGCTCCAGTTCCTCCAGTCTTCACATCGTCTCCAGCGAGGTGAGGAACAGCGAGGAACAGATGTCCATCTTCTTCACAACCCTGTTGGACATCCGCCCAAGCATCAGGGCCATTCAACAAGAGTAAAACAGAAGTAGCAGTGTGGCAGCATTCGGAGTGTTCAGAAGCAAGGTTTCCAGAGTCAGGCGGGAAATCTTGAAAGCCGCTCTCCTTGGCGAGGATGGCGTGCTCCAAGGATTTCGAACTCTCGTACAGCAGGCAAGTTTCTCAGTCTTCTTGGGCTTGTGCTATGTGGTGACGTGAAGCACCAGAACAGCCTTCCTTTGTGGCAGCCATGGGCAAAGCTAGGCCGACTTCAAGTTTCCCCTAAGTGAAGGACAAGGAATTATTCGGTTCTTGCGTCCCTGATACTTGTCTCGAAGTAGTCCTAGAGGGTGCGTTATTCCTCTTCTCCACTGTCTTTGTGCCTTGCCACGACTTGATGCCTACAGTGGAGCTTAATAGGGTAGAACGTTGGGCCGGTTGATGTAGCGACATATTCAGGAAAGCAGTTGCTATGCTTGTGTTTTTGAGTTAGCAGGGGCATGCGATTTCGTCGCTCCCGAGTGCCTGTGCGCCTTCCTGCTTACATGGGCACAACGCTTAGACTTTCCACTCGGCCGTGTGCTAATGCTGTGGTCGCATCGGACAACGGGAAGCGGTCGCGCAAGCCACCCTCGTTGTCCATGGTGGCAGTCGTGGAACTCGGCCGTGTGCTGCTACGGTGGTCGCATCGGACGACGGGAAGCGGTCGCGCACGCCAGCCCTCGCTGTCCATGGCGGCCGCCGTGGAACTCGGCCGGGTCTTGCCGTTGTCAGATGGGAGGGGGAGTGGCACAAGAAGTGCCGTTCCCCAAGGTCTCACATAACCTATCAACCCATCTTGCTGCGTTCTATTGCTTCCACGTCACCTGTTCTTCAGCTTATGGCAGGAATCCAAGCAGCGCGTGCCGCCTGCATTGCACCCGCCACGCACTGCGAGTGGAAGTCGTCTTCCTCATGGTTGTATTATGGGTTAGGTTCCGGTTTCAGTTCAGTGGTTGTCTTGAGTCTTGTCATGGCAGATGTTGATTGGTTCATGAGGTTGAACGTCCCAAAGAGGCTCAGGATTTTTGCAGATGTGTTTTTGTAATGGGTTACTAAGTGTGGTGTGACTAATAGTTATAAATATCGGTGTCCTTGTGAAATAAGGGGCGTTCATCGTTCCGCGCGACCAGTCAACCTCATCTTCGTTCCGCGATACTACATTGTAGACCATTACCAGTTGCGAAACATCCATAGGAAGGAAGGAATAAGCATTCATTAAATATGGCAATCTGTCGTATCATGCGGCCGATTGATTGATTGAAAAAATTTATTATCCAACAGAGGAGGATGGGATGACCAGTCAGCTTAGACGACGCTCTCGGTTCCGGGCGGCGTCTTCAGCGAGTTGTATGAGAGCAAGTTGAGTACAGGGACTTATGTTTTTATGTGCCGGATTTTTAAAAATTCCTGTGCGCAAAATTATGGACTAATCGAGAGCAAACACCGCTCACAAGGTAGAATATTATGGCCCAGGTTGTTTGAGAGAAAATAAACATCGGTACTTAATTGCTTGTATTTGGTGGAATTAGTAATATTAATAAATAGTAAATGGCTTTTTGGGGAAATGAAATAGCGCAATATCTGTCTCATATATCGTTGGACACATGAACCGCGCCGTAAAGGGAAAGGATAAAGGAAGGGGTGAAAGAAGAAAGAGGTGCTGTAGTGGAGGGCTCCGGAATAATTTTGACCACCTTTAACCTGCACTGACATATCGCACAGAACACGGGCCCTTAGCGTTTTTCCTCCATAAATACGCAGCCGCCGCGGTCGAGTTCGAACCCGGGAACTCCGGATCAGTAGCTGAGCGCCCAAACCATTGAGCCACTGCGGCGGGTTGGTGGAATTTGCGAGAATCTGTTTTCGGCTACGAGTACAGTTTTTGCAGATGCGAGCCAAGCAGCCGGTCTGACAGGCTGCGCCATCTGCCGGACGGCGAGGCAAACGTCGTCGGCTCGGTCACAGCCGGTCTCGGGAGAAGAAAGCGCGCGTCAAGACCGGCCATGGCTCGGTGGATGCGAGAAGCGCGCTCTCTTCGAAGATGGGGCACGTCTGCCTGCCGGAATTAATCTCACAAGAAACATCACTGCTTCTGCTACTAAATACCGCACTGAAAACGTGACAACAACAACACTGCACACACTAGAAACTGATGTCGACGCTTGGGAGTTGAATGTTCATCCGGTAGATGTCGCAGCTTGTCAGACTGGCTGCTTGGTTCGCGTCTGCAAAAACTGTACTCGTAGACGAAAACAGTTTCTCGCTAATTCTACCAAATACAGGCAAATGCCGATGCTTATTTAGATCTCAAACAATTTAGGCAATGAGATTCTACCTTGTGAATGGCGTTTGCTCTCGATTAGGCCAGGCCAGTATTTTGCGGGCACATATTTTTAAAATTCGCCACATAAAAACTTCAGTCCCTGTAGAGTCCGAGCTGAGCGTCAGTCTCCCAGGAGGCCTGGGAGGCCTGCATGCGAGAAGAAGACGCGCTAAAGCTGGTCAGGAGCATGGTGATCAGCCGAGTCACCTACAGTCTCCCATACTGCAACCCAATCAAAAGCGAAATCCAACAGACTGGTGCGATTATACGCAAAGCATACAAAACAGCACTCCATCTACCACAATGCACATCAACAGAGAAGTTTTTAGCACTAGGACTTTATAACAACTATGAAGAACTGAGAGAGGCACAACACGCCGCCCAGTTGAAGAGAGTACAGCAGACTCCGTCTGGCAGGGAGCTAGATCTGCAGAAGTTGGGATGCAACGAACAAATACACGAAATCCAGCGAACCGCGACTATCCCGGACGGCATACGGGGCACAATTAGAGTAACCCCCATTCCCAAGAACATGGACCCCAACCTACACGAAGAACGCAGAAAGGCGAGAGCCGAGTACATCCAAAAATCACTAGCCCCCAGGCAACAACGGTGTATGTGGACGCAGCCACATACTCCAGAAGGATGGGACAAAACAACCCCAATGCGGTAGCGGCTGTGATAAACTCGGAAATGCGGGAAATAATCAGCGAGTCGCTACGGGACTGCACGGTAGTCGAGGCTGAAGAAGTGGCCGTCGCTCTAGCGGCAGCGGAGGGCTACCGGACTAAGCGATCCTTAACAGCCCTAACTGACTCTCAAACGGCATGCCGAAACTTCATATTGGTGGAAAACAGCGCAACGACGCGGACAGATTGGAAGAAAATACAGGACAAGCGCTGTCCGCGTCGTTGCGCTGTTTGCCACCAATATGTACCACCAACTCGCCCGTTTGGCTATTGTGCGAAACTTCATGTTAGGCAGAATAGGTCACAGAGCGCTCCGCATACCCCGCTCTGGGGACCGACCCAAACAGTGCACAGAAGAAGAAAAACCAATAAAACATACGATAGTATGGACACCGGGACACGCGAGAGTGGAAGGCAACCAAGCGATCGACAGGGTAGCTCGAGGGTACACTTAATTTTTACCGAGCTCCCCCCACAAGCGACCTAGAGGAAGCCGAACCTGTCCCTAGAGATTACTCGGCAATCTTAAACCACTACAATGGCTGCAGGGAACTGTACCCCCACCACATAAATCTCTCTCCAGGGAAGACGCCGTCGCCTGGAGGCTGCTACAGACGGGCTCATACCCGAATCTAAATACACTAAAAAAAATACAACCCACACAATACACAGACTAATGCCCATGGTGCCATGAAACACCCACGCTATATCACATAACGTGGGCCTGCCAGAAAATAGAGGTGGCACCAACAATACCAAACCCGAGTGCGGAGCAATGGGAAGGAATGCTCTCCAACGACCGTCGAAACGTCCAACTTGGGCTGATCCGGCGACCACAGATGGCAGCGGCATCCAGCGGAGCCCTGGACTAGGGCAGACGACCATTGCTAAGATGGAAGACACCATCCGACTCCGCCAAATTCCTCACCTACTCTCTAGAGCTGAACAAACGTTTTCCTTCCTTCCAAGAGGCCTCTGTTCTTTCCTTCCAGACCTTAATTGTGAACCATGTCTGCTGTGTTTTTGCACCTTATGCATGTGTCTTCGTAATGTCCTGGGTACCACCTACTCATGAGCAGGAGGATGGGATATCTTGTTTGTAGGCCGACAGATGGAGAGAATAAACATTTATTGCGTAAAAGGAGACCGGAGTAGATTTTGGGTATTGTCCTCAATTCAAAACTGCAGTCGCTTTCGCCGATGCTTTGGCGATGGCGACCGGCGTCTCCTGGTCTTCCAGGGTGCCGCTGGCCAGCGTCACCTCCTACTGCTCCAGCGCTGCGTTGGATGGCTTTGAGTGGTTAGGTTTAGCTGTGCACGTGTATGTGCATGTCCATTACATTTGCACACATTACAGGGACGCAGCACAGGTATACGTAGCCACTCCCAAATCATAGCAATAACCACTCCCAAATCATAGCAATTTGGTCCCAGAAAACTATAACTGGGTACAACGTTTTGGGACCAATGCTTGTCAACAAGTAATAAGAATCGACTCCCTTTCCTCCCTCTGTCGCGCCACAGGCTGCGGGGAGAGGTTTTGCTCTTGCACTCGTCGTTTTGAGAGATCAAACAACAGTTGTTCGAACAGCCGAAGGAAGCGGCTACCCAGCCTCTCTCTCCGCGCATGCATTTCTCGCGCGTGGGCTATCGGCTCCATGCTGTAGGCAGGCTACGGCGGGCTGCCTCTTCATAGAGCCGCTGGAAGCGGCTGTCACCAGCGTGCCTGTCTTCTAGCGGTTCCCCAGCTGATACACAGTTTCAAAGTGGTGCGGCGGTTCATGCAGGCCTCTCCGACTATCGGCAGTCCTCCCTGCCCCGCTGTCTAGCAGATGTGCAGTAATGGCTAAGCACGAAATATTGTATACGAACGCACTGTTTTTTGCAGGTGGACACCACCGTCACGCACTTGAAAGCGCGATTGAGGTGCCCACTGACACAAGAAGCCAGTTATGCACCTTCCACTTATTTAAAATCAGCGGTCTAAACCTTCCGCTTGGTTTTAGAAGACGAAAAGCGCATATTCGTCTCCATCTGTAGGTAGACACCACCACCTATTCACAGCCTCATTGAGGCGTCCACTGACTCAGTGAGCGAGTTACACTATAGCTACTTACAGGCTTCACACACACAGACACCGCTCAAACCCGGGGAGTGGGGCCAGAAGTGCATTCGCACTAAAATGAGTGACGGCACATAAACGACCCTCCGCAGGGAACACACCAGTATACGCACAATTACATGCCCAGGGGCAGCGTCACTGTAAAATGCAGTCGGGCAGTTGAGTTGAGTTGAGTGGTTGTAAACTACCGGTGGGATTAGCCTTGCTGTTGCTGCCGGCATTTGCTCCACCGTAGCGACACTTAAATAGAAATCACAGAAACACTGTCCGCAAAAACCCAAATAGACACTCCTGAGGTCACCAAGTGGAGGCCAAATCCGTGTCCTGCAGGTAAAGTAGAAGAAGGCGAGAAGCATCCCTTCTACTCGACTGGCTCCCGCGCGGGAAAACAATGTCCTGAAGAGAACTGTGAGGAACTCCTGCCTTCTTAAGGGATCCGAATAACAAAGCCCGTTCCGCGTTGTACAAAGTACAGCACAAGAGGTAATGTTCTATGTCACCACACACACCACACGTTGAACACAATGGTGACAACGCTAGGCCAGTATTATACAGCCACGCCGGCGTACGAGCAGAATCCGTGCGAACGCGGTGCAGCAAAGTGGCTTGGTACCTTTTGAGACCCTTGGTCACACATGGCTGATGAGGAGAGCTCCACAAAGAACTGAAGTGGCACAACACAACACCACATCTCTGAACATTTGCTTGACTTCATGAGGGACTCCATGTACTGGAATCCCGGAGAGAGCTGTATGGGCGAGGTTGTCTGCTATCTCATTGCCTAAGAGACCTATGTGCGAGGGCATCCATTGAAAACGTATAGTGAAGCCTTTGCTATGTAGGTTCTGCACCAAACGTAGGGATCTAGGACTCAAGGCATCAGTGGGGAACCCGTACTCTAACCTTTGAAGGGCAGATTTTGAATCCGTAATTATGACAGTAGGTTGAGGCGTACAACACCGTAGCTTCTTTAGAGCTGCCTCAATGGCAACGCTTTCGGCCATTGTGGAGGACACGACTTTAGTAAAACGAACAGACCAATCATACTTCAAAGACGGAATATGAAAAGCAGCTGCACTAGATCCTCTGACCTTGTCAACAGAGCCGTCTGTAAAAATTTGAAGATGACTGGCATATTCGGTCTCAAGATGTTCCAGTACGAGCGAACGCATTGCTGCTAAAGGAGAATTCCGCTTAGCGCGAACGTGTGGAATTGTCAAGGAACAATCGAGACTCGGAAAGGACCAAGGTGGCTTCAACGTCTTAGGTCGATCTCGAAGGTCGAGACCCAGAGAACAAAGAGTATTTAAAGCCAAGTACGCCCGGGACTCACATCTCTTTCGAAGGCGCTGTAGAAGCGCTCTCCCGGCAACAGTCTCTTTGAGGCGGCCAATTTGCAGCAAAAGTGCGGCGAGCCGAAGATGTTTCGATTGAGACTCATACAGTACTGCATTGTTTGGAGCAGCCTGCGGAACGCCGAGAGCCCTCCTTAGTCCCATTCTGTGCAAAACCTCAAGGCGTTCCAGCTGCGATACCGAGGGGGAAATTAAAGGGAGCTGGTACATTATGCGACTTGTCACCAGGGCATCGTGAAGCCTGATCATTGAAGCAGGATGGTTTCCCCATTGCTCACTAGCAACTCTACGAAGCACATTGAGACGCGAAGATAGTGAAGCCACAATCGAGTCCACAGCTCGTCGCCACTGTAGACGAGTCAATAGTGACGCCCAAAAAACGTATGTAGTTAACCTGACGAAGGCAAGACTGATCAAGGTCTATGCTCAGCCGCGCATACCGTCGTCCCCTACCTGGCAACAGGACGAAGCCAGATTTTTCCACCGAGAGAGTCAACCCAACACCTTGAAGGTAACTTTTAACTGAAAGCACGGCCTGTCGCGCTAATAGAGCTAAGCGTTTGTGTTGATATCCGGTTAACCAAAGACAAATGTCGTCTGCATATATCGACAATGGACATGCCTACAATGTTTTTGCACTTTTGCGGGAAGACCAGCCATGACAACATTAAAGAGCGTTGGGGGCAGGACACTACCCTGAGGTACCCCTCGCGATACCACCCTTTCGGAGCTCATTGTACTGCCTAACCGCACTCGAAATTTACGATCACTGAGAAATGAGTGAATGAATCGCAGGAGATAGCCCTGTACGCCTATGACTTGCAGACTATTCAGCATTGAGCTCTGGAGGACGCTATCATAAGCCTTTGATACGTCTAGGAAAATAGCTAGTGTTGAAAGTCCAAAAGCACTCTGATGTTCAATGTGGCTTATCAAGTCCAGGACGCTATTTTGCGCGCTTAAACCTGTGCGGAATCCAGTCATGCATGTTGGTAGTGCCCTTCTATCCTCAAGCCACCAAGACAAACGCTTACTTGCCATCTTCTCCATGAGCTTAGCCACACACGACGTCAGCGATACAGGACGATACGAGGCCGCGTCTGTCATCTCTTTGCTGGCCTTCAGCAGTGGGACTACACAAGCCACCTTCCATGAAGGGGGAACGTCACCAGACTCCCACACTCGATTGAGATAGGTTAGGAGCATCTTCCGGTGTTCCAGAGGCAGGTTCTGTAACATTTGATTGGTAATGCCGTCAGGACCTGGTGCACAGCGACGCCGCAGGCTGCGGAGCGTTGTCTGTAGTTCTCGAAGTGTGAACGGGGCGTCCATAACAGACGGAGACGTAGCAGGCAGAGCGCAGGGATGAATGCCTGGACTGGAATTTACAAATGTATCCGGAAATTCCTCTGCCAAGCACACGAGATGTTTCTGCGTGCGCAATGCAAGCGCCTCGAAAGGTTTACTCGGACGAGAGCCACCAGCAAGACTGCCAACGACACGCCAAATTCTCGTTATCGGTGAGAAAACAGTAAAACTAGCGCAAAAGGATGCCCACTGGGACCTACAGAGCTTGTTCGCATGACGTCTAATGGCAGAGTTGAGCCTGTTGAAAGTTGTCTTCAAGGCTCTGTCGTCCTTCTTCCGCAACAGTTGTCGCTCCGCCCTTCTGCGCGCTGCGCAGAGGTTCCTGAGTTTTAAATCCGGAGTCGGAAAATGATCAGGTAGCTTGAGCGCCGTGGTAGCAGCCATCTTAGCATAAATCATTTTGTCTGTCACATCACCGGAAACACAGGCTAAGTGCTCCCTGTATTTGTCCCAATTAACAACATGACAAATCTTAGGACCACGCAGATGGAAGTCGGCAGTAAACACAAATATCGGGTAGTGATCACTTCCCATTCGATCAGCTCTAGTTGACCACTGCACACGGACGTCAGGTGAATGTAAGGTTAGGCCTATAGATGTGGGTGAGGTTGGAGGCCGAAAGAAAGTGGGACTTCCGTCATTGACCACGCACAGGTCCAAACTGTCGATGACTTCTACAAATTGGCGTCCGAAGGATCTGTGTTCCTGTCACCACAGGCAGGGTGGTGGGCGTTGAAGTCACCGCAGATGATTCTGGGTGCTGGGCAGCGGTCACAAAGCTGCTGGAGGAACAAAGCCATATCGACCTTCTTCCGCGGGGACACGTATACTGATGCAATGGACAGAGTTCGGAAGGCGAGCCGAATCCTCACAGCCACTACCTCAATACTGTCGGTGCAAAGATCGGTGACGTTCAAAGCCACATGAGGAATCTCCCTTCGTATGTAAAGGGCGGCACTTCCTGCGGGAAAAGACTTTATGCTGCAAATCTTGTGGGTGACGTATCTCAGCAAAGACCTCCCGCTTGGCAATCCAGCCTCCGAGAGGGCCAGTACTGGAACACAGGTCTCTTTCAAGAACAATTTTAGTTCTGCTAATCGACTTATAATCCCAGCGCAGTTCCATTGCATGATAAACGGCACTTTTCTAGGGTTTTTAGTTGCAACATGTTGAAGAAAACTAGCCATCTAGGAGTTGAAGTTCTCTGCGAAGGCGGTGATCAAGGTCTCAAAGGAAAGCACCAGCTGTATAAAGTTCTTCAAAGTGCCAGGCTGCATCGCTTGGCTATATGAACGCAGGACATCAAACAAAACGCGTAGAAGTTCGGAGAGATTCCGGCTTTTGGGCCCCTTATTTTGCTGCACGCACTGGTGCACCACTTCGACAAAAGACGGGGACTGGGACCCACTCTTGGCCACGGTAGCTGGTGTCTGCATCTCTTTTAAGGCAAGGGTATGTCCTCCATGTTGTCGAGTCTTGCTGTGATGTGGTCGGTGAGGAACATGGACACTTTTTGCAGAAGCAGATCGAACAGCCAGCTCACCCTCGGAGGCCGTTGAAGACTTGCTCGGATCAGGTCGTGCAGCGACGTCGCTTGCTACCACGTCCCGAGCCTCCGACTCGAGAGCAGGGAACTCTTCACTTCCATGTATCGGCTTCTCAGTAGGTTGTGGTTTGGGGCCACTAATGAAGGACTTGCGACGGTGTAAGGTGCTTACACGGAATGTGCAGCCACTGAAACTCGCTGGATGGTCACCTCCGCAATTAGCGGAAGCAAAATCTGCCTTGCACTCTTTGTAATCATGGCCACCACCACACCGCTTGCAACGTTGATCTTTGGTGCAAACTCTCGCTACATGTCCAAAGCATTGGCACCTGAAGCACCGGGGAGGAGTTTGAACGAACTCGTGGACTGCATGTTTGGTGAAACCAAGGTCAATTATTCCAGGGCGCTCGGTGTTGGGAGCAAACGTTAGCACAATAGAGTTTGTAGGCTTCGCTGCCCATTGTTGTTCTCCAGGCTCCACCCGGCGCATTAACCGTCGCACGTGCAGAACTCCTTGCGGTTTCAAGTAGTCAAGAAGGGCACTTTCCGAAGTCGGGCAGTTGAGAAGACTGCCTCAGGTGTTCCTGTGGCGTCGCATAAAAATAGTCTCCGCTGTTGAGCGAACCATATAAGTAGCGCGGTACTGCATGGCAAGGAGCGTTTTTAACCACTCGGCAAGGTCGCGCAATCGGTAGGTCCTGCTGTTCCAGCAAATTAAATAATGATTCAGACGGTCGGATTGAACTTCGGCCGAGATGAACGGAAGTCTCTTCAATCCTTTCGTGTTTGCAGCGATCAGGGCTAGAGCTAGCAGCACCTATATTTCCGACATTCTATGCCGCGTGAAGGGAAGTTTGAACCCGAGACGTAACAAAAAATTGCTGGTGGCTTAGGATTTCTAATAACGAAATAATGCGCGAAACCAGTTTTTCGCAGGTGGACACCACCGTCAAGTACCTGAAAGTGTGATTGAGGTGTCCACTCACCCTTGGAGCCAGTTATGCGCCTTTCCTCAAATTCCCGGGAGTCAACTCAATGAACGCCTGCGGCCTATTAAAAAAATAAAAAAATTGTTTTGGGGTAAAGTAAATGGCACCTGAACCGCGCCGTAAAGGAAGAGATAAAGAGGGACTGAAAGAAGAAAGGAAGAAAGAGGTGCCGTAGGGGCGGGCTCCGGAATGATTTCGACCACCTGTGGATCATTAACGCACCATGACGTCGCACATCACACGGGCGCTTTCGCCTCCATCGAAACCGCAGCCGCCGCGGTCGGGTCCGAAGTATCAGTTGCTGGCATCAGTACGGCATGTGGTGCATGCCAGGAGCCAAGGGGGACTGTGTGGACTGCGAAGGTGGTCACGGGGACCGACCTAAAGGGCATTTTGACTCATCGTTGACGACGACCGTTCGTCCCTTCATGTCAGCCGCTTCGAACCAGCGGCGGCGCGATCAAAGCAGTTCTGTTTCTTGATGCCTTATAGCATGTCCGAATTGGCGTTCCGGATCAAGTTTTCTTGCATTAAGAAACCGAAGAGTCAGCGAAGGTTAATGGCGCATTCCAGCGTTCTGAGTAGCGACTTTGTCTTCTACCTCGTAAGACATGGCGCCTTCTAGTGCAACCTCTGCTTCTTCGGCACGTCCCTGTTGCTGGTTACGGCATCGCTACATATCGAAAGTGGCGAACCAAGTGGAGAGCGTTGTGCAGCTAAAAAAAACGTGTGGGGGGACTAATCACGGAGGCTTGTCAAGACTCCAGCGCATCTACCAACTTGTATGCGCGGTCTTTAGAATGCGCTTCGCATTTCTCACATTCAAATTCAAAATGGCGGCACAGTTGACGCCATACCAACGAGCTTTTACACGGCTACATGTCAAGGCAAGAAAGTGGGCAACGCGTCGCTGAAGCCAAAGAAAACCGGACGGCAACAAAAATTTACATGACCTGGCAGACACAGATCAATGGAGTACTGCTTGTAGCGCATATTACTCTTCCCAGAAATGTATCACGCCTTCTTGTAAAACATTCCATACTCGCACCTGGTGTAGGACGAGACACACTGCATGTTAATTTTTTTACCTTTATTGACAGCACACTGAAGTTACAAAAAGCACACACAAAATCGTTACTGTTCACTCAAGAAATGAAGGTGTGCTGCTAAACGCAAAAAGACAGAAAGGCAAAACGATCGAAAGGCAAAGAAAAAATAGAAAGGTCAATGCGCCGTGAAGAGCCTTGCCGCATTCTCCTTTTCCGTGTGCTCGATCCCGACAACCGCAATGTCGACACTTTCTTCGACACGTCAGTTTCTCTCTTGCCATGTGTGTCTCTGCACATCCCTGATCACGGTTCCACACGATCACGCATTCCTGGCACTCAGTTGTGTCCAAGGTCATAGAAAAAAAGGAAAGTGCTCTCCCGTTGCCAGGCGCACTAGGCGCAGTCCTCGTTCCACACCCGCTCTCGAAATATATTTCCACTCCGCTATGCGGGGGCTCCCACGCGGCGGGCACGAAGGACTGTGCACAACGACTGAAGCCAATCAACGAACTGCGATGGGGACCCCAGAGCCAGCAGCGACGCGGCCGCAGCCGAAGCAGAGGCGGGGCATGGAGACCGCGCTGGTTCCGGAACGAGGACCAGGAGCGGCAAAGTGACTACCGGAGCGAATCCAGGAGTCGCAGCCGGGGTCGCAGCAGCAGCCAGGGCAAGGCCGGAGCCGGGAGCGGGACGAGTCCTACCCACCCCTGGGCGGCCAGCAGCCCTGGGTGAAGCCGAAGCAGCAACAGAAGAAGAGCGGCGGAGTCAAGGTGAACTGGGGAGCCGGCCCACCCAAGACGCTTTTTGCTCCGCACAACAACACAAACACACAAACAGAAAATGAAAAAAGGCTTACTGCCGAAATTAATAACACCAGGAAGGAACAAGAGCAGACCCGAGAGGAAAACAGATAGCTTAAGAAACACATAAACGAATTAATAGCGGAAATGCAAGAGATGCGAAAGGCAGGCTGCTCGCCTGTCGAGGCACCCTCACCCCCACAACAGAGTGTAAAAAGTTTACAAACTAATGAAGGAGGAAACTCAACAATAGACGATCTAAAGACATTCATGCAGCAGCAAATGCAGCAGATGCAGCAGCAGATACAGCAACTAAATCAAAAAATAGCCCTGCGAGATCAGAGCTTCCGCAACTATGTAAAGAGGCAAAACACACAGAAGACAGTAAATTACGCTGGGGACCGCCTCTACAATGATCGCCGGTTTTTATCAGAATCCCAGAAAACAAACGACAGTACCAATACGATAACATGGCAGGACAACATCTAGAGATATGGCAGTGGAATTGTCGGAGCTACAGGCGTAAGCAAGGGCTCTTACAGCAATTCATTAACACTAGAGGAAACCCACCAGATCTAAAACTTCTACAAGAGACAAATTGCACCCCAACCCTAAAAGGATACTCATGTAAGGAGAACGGAAGAACAGCAACTCTCATTAGCAACAAAATCACAACCATAGCTCATAAGGAGTTTGAAGACACACAGCTAGAACACATAATAACAGAAGTGATTCCCAAGAGAAAAAGAAAAGCTAAAAGAACTTTTATAGTAAATTTGTACAGCCCACCTAAAAATAAAGGAGACTTCATTAGGCTTTTTGCGGAAGCAAAGAAGCTTGCAAGGCAGAATACCCTAATAATAGCAGGGGATTTTAATGCGAAAAGCCCACAATGGGGCAGCACGGTCGAAGATAAAAAGTGGCGCGGCATCTGCACAGCAGCGGAAAACATAGGCTGCGAGTTACTCACAGATGAAAGTCAGCCTACTAGACAGGGTAATAGCGTAAGCGTGGACACATGTCCCAACCTAACCTTTGTCAGGGGCGCTAAGCAAGTCGAATGGGAGAACCTGCAAGAAAATCTCGGCAGCGACCACTACATCATTAGGGTCAGCACAGAGGCTGAAAGCATCAAAAGGAAGATCGGCAAGGCAAACCTAACTGACTGGGATGCCTTCCGCACCCAGTGCAAACAACTTAAGGACGACATAACTTCGGCAGAAGATTGGAGCCAACAGCTTAGACAAATCAGTGATCTCTACACTAAAGAAATGGATCGAACAGAACAAGTGGACAAGCGACTCCTCAGGCTCTGAGAGGCAAGACGAGGCCTGACCAAGCGGTGGAAGCGCCAAAAGCTAAACAGAAAGCTAAAGAAGAAGATTGCCGAAATCACCAGGCAAGCAGAGGAATATGCAACGCAGCTGGCAAGACAAGGGTGGCAGCAGTTTAGTACCTCACTGAATGGCACCCTCAGCACGGCTAGAACGTGGCAAAACCTCAGAACACTCATCGCTCCGAGCAAAAGCAAGGCGGAAAGCAGCAAATCCATCCAAAGGCTAATTCATCAGTACGAGGGTACAGAAGAACAGCTGCTCCAGGCAGTACGAGAGAAATGCTACGGGAAGGACCAGGTAGACGGCTACCAATGCGACTACCAGGGCGAAGAAAACCCAACCACGGACAGACCCATCACAAGAGAAGAGGTCGTCGAGGCCATAAGGGCAACAACGAAAAATACGGCAGCAGGGGCGGACAAGATTCATAGCTCGTTAATCCGAAATTTAAGCGACGAAGCAATCAGCCAACTCACCCTATACCTAAACAAACAATGGGAAGAAGGGACGGTCCCAGCGGAGTGGAAACACGCCGTAGTCGTCTTGATCCCCAAGCCCGGCAAGAAACTCCTAATTGAAAACCTCAGACCGATCTCGCTAACATCATACCTAGGCAAGCTGTACGAGAGAATAGTTACCCGACGAATACAAACGCATCTAGAAGACGGAGAATGGTACCCCAACACCAAGTTCAGATTCAGGAAAAATTTATCAGCCCAAGACATCTTGCTACAACTAAAAGAAGAGGTACTCGAAACAATGCCGAAGAACGGGGAGAACGTTGTCATGGCCATCGATATTAAAGGGGCCTTTGACAACGTATCCCATGCCGCCATTATGGAAGGACTTAACACCACCAACTGCGGGAAGAAGGTCCATGACTACGTTAGAAGCTTCCTCACGGACAGAACAGCGATGGTAGGCCTAGGAGACCTGCGGAGTGACACCTTTCAAACGCCATGCAAGGGCACTCCGCAAGACTCAGTAATCTCGCCAATACTCTTTAACATAGCGATGGTCAACCTCGCCAAGAAACTCAGCAGAGTCCAGGGGATTAGTCATGCAATGTACGCAGAAGATATCACCATCTGGACCGCCCAAGTCTCAATGGGGGAGAAGCTGAGGCGTTACAAGAGGCTACCACCTGCATTGAAGAATACACATAATAAAGAGGACTTAAATTCTCCACGGAAAAATCTGAGCTCCTCAGAGTGGGTAGGCACCCTACGGATGCTCCACTTGAAATAAAACAAGAGGGCCAGAACATTTCGGAACAAAAGATTATCAGAATCCTCGACATGTGGCTGCAAGGAAGCCGGAAGTGCAGTCATACACTCAGCCTGCTAAGCAAAGCGGCAGTACAAGTAGGCCGGATGATCAGCAGAGTAGCGCACAAGAGGTATGGCATGAAGGAGGAGGACACACTCAGGCTAGTCAACAGCCTAGTGGTCAGTCGGGTAGCATATTCATTACCGTACCATGTGACTATCAAAGCAGAGAAGGAGCAAGCGGAGACAATACTCCGGAAGGCATACAAAACAGCTCTTCATCTCCCAAGAAATGCATCCAACGACAAGCTCATGCAACTCGGAATCAGCAACACCTTCGAAGAATTAAGAGAATGCCAGCTCAAGGCACAAATACGAAGACTTAGCAACACAACGACTGGAAGGGCGCTCCTGACAAACCTAGGTCGGGAAATAGAAAAGCCACAAAATAGCAGGGCCGCAATACCAGACCCGCTAGAAAGAAGCTATGCATACAACCTATCCCCGAAACATGGATACAAACCTCCATGCTAACAGGAGACAGGTTAGGGCAGAATTTTATGACAGGAACATGGGGCATCGGGAGAACACAGTCTACACTGATGCCTCCCTATACCCCCAAACATACAAAAATAGCGCGGTAGCAGTAGTTGTAAATTACCACGGAGAACACATCACGAGCCTCACAGCCGAAGTGTCTAACAGAACGGAGGTAGAGGAGATTGCTGTCGCCCTGGCAGCGAATGAAGGATATAGGACAGGGAGATCTCTTAACATCTTAACGGATTCACAAGAGGCGTACCGGAACTATACTAGAGGCTGAATTAGCAGCACGGCACTCAAGATCCTCAGTAGAGCTCTGATCCCTGAGGGACGACCAATACACAACATAATCTGGATACCGAGTAACGCAGGGATCAGGGGCAACGAAGGGGCAGACAACCTAGCTCGAGGAATGACAAGCCGAGCAGGAACGTCATTAACCCCGGAGGGGCCCCAGATTAATTTCGGGGACAGCTATCCGGAATTATTAAACCTATATAAGGGGCTAAGATTCCAATATCCCCACCACATAAAGCATTATCCAAGGAGGAAGCCACAGGATGCCGAAGACTGCAAACAGGCTCCTTC
Source organism: Amblyomma americanum (assembly GCF_052857255.1). Taxonomy (NCBI): domain Eukaryota; kingdom Metazoa; phylum Arthropoda; class Arachnida; order Ixodida; family Ixodidae; genus Amblyomma; species Amblyomma americanum. The sequence goes on along the minus strand of NC_135497.1, from coordinate 299,184,641 downwards.
CCAAACTTTACATATTAAACAAGATGTTCCCCACACAGTATAGCGCCAACTGTCCGTGGTGCAGAGCAAAACCAACACTATATCATGTCACATGGGAGTGCGGAAGAAATCAAGCGTTCCACAAACACAAAACACCAAGTGCGGAGCAATGGGAGAGCCGGCTCACCAGCTGCGAGCTAGGGGTCCAAAGGGCCCTCACAGCACACGCAAGCGAGGGGGCCCGACTCAGTGGAGCCCTGGACTAGGGGCCCACCCACGGCCAAGGAGGACCCAAGCTTCAAGACGAAGACTTCGCCCTCTACCGCTACTACTTCCTAAAGGAACCAATAAAGTTTTTCATTCATTCATTCCACTCCGCTAGAACGAAAACCCGCCGCCGCATTCCGTCGCTGATTATGATGAGAGGTCCGTTCTGGTTCTGGCAGGTTCGCTGAAGCCGCGCTGTTCTGCATTCCGTCGTTGATGACACACACTGATTCCGGTAGCATCGCTTAAGCCGCTCTGCGCCGCATCAGACCTCTGCGTGGAGCTTACAGTCGCAGCTCTTTTGCTGGCAGCTGCGGCCTCTGCAGCTCCCCAATCGCGCCACCGTGAATCACCTTGGGGCTGCCGGTCTGTCCTTGCCTGCTTCGCTTGCGGTAACCCGGGCCACCGTGAATCACCTTTGGCACCCGGTTCGTGGCTGCTTTCTTCGATTCTGGTAACTTGTGAATTGCCGCCGCAGTGAACGCATCACAGGCAGCCAGGCTGACGAAGAAGTCGCCTCTGCACACTTGTGCAGGTTACGCAGGTTAGAAGTGGTGGACCTATATTATTCTTTGCCACACCGTGAACTGATGAACGCTGTGAAGAGGTTCATTACCGAGGATAACGATGAATGGGTGTTTATTGACCAATGCAGACTGTTCATTGAAAGCTTTTTAGAAATTCTGTCGTTTTATTTGTCTGCGACCGTGGTAGAATGACAAGGAACATCATATGTACAAGCAGCCGGTGTTTGCATAGGATCTAGAGTTGCACCCATTTTGGCTGATATCTTCCTTAGCGGTGTTGACACTGGCATAAACAGCGCGTAAAAAGACTTCGTCACTCGTATTTTCGGGTACGTAGATGGCTACCTGGTTATCACCCGTGCAGGCAGCTTCCCAAAAAGGCTGGTTGATGTTTTGAAAGCTTTCAGCGAATATGGATGTGGCCTCAAGTTCACTATGAGATCCCCAATGAAAACCAGCTTCAGTTTTTGATGTGACTTTGTTTATCGAACGTGAACATTTTTGCTAGAGTTTTCGGCCGATGTCTGCAAAACCTTTGCTGAACATTTCATAGAGTCACTCCAAGCTAATCAAAGAAGGCATAGCACTATCATGCCTGAAATCTGCTCTGAAAAAGTCATGTCACGAAAGGGTTGCTGACGGCATTACTGCACAAGTGTGCAGGTTACGCGCTATTGGTTATCCAGACCGCGTCATCTCTAGGGCTTCAGAAAAGCTGCTTAAAAGTGTTAAGAGCGGTAACTCCAATGAAAGGAAGGAGAAAAGAAGACTTGCTGTAGTCCCCTACAAGCATGGCATGTCGCACGGCCTCAAGAAGGTTGCAGGCAGGTACGACGTCAATGTCGTATTTTCTGCCCCTGGAAAACTGAATGCCATGTGCAAACAAGTCTCGCAGGCACAACAAACAAAGAAGGTCGGTTGGCAGGTTCGACATGTGTCACCCTCCGTTGACTGCAAAGAAAACGTTCTATACAAGACACCCTTCAAGTGCGGTGCCGCCTATGTTGGGCAAACAGGCAGATGCCTCAATAACCCAATGCAATGGGCATTGAAACCCCCTTGGACGTCCCATGGATGTCCTAAACGTCCACAGGACGTCCGAGGCAGTTTCAGTGCCCATTGGGAAGAGGTTAATGGAGCGCGAATGCACAAGAACAAATGACCCTCTTTGCCATGTTGCCGCTCATTGCACTAGTCGCAAGTGCAAACACGAAAAAGAACATAAAAGAAAACAGAGAAAGATGGCCCGGCTCCTGGGACAAAGTTTCGTTGCAAAAAATGCGAATACGGACCGCTGTACGAGAAGACAGCAGTGCTGTTCCACCATAAGAACAAGGTGGTCCGAGAAATGATGGAAGCATTTCACATTCATAATCTAGGAGAAAAGTGCATCAGCAATCCTTCTGTGACATTATGTGACAAGAAAAATCAGTATCTGGACTTGCACATGGCATAGGTTGTTTACCCCCTTTTGTCGTTTTTTCTGTTTTTATATATTATTGTTTACGTTCACTATATATTACCTATTTTCGTTCTTCAATAAACTTAGTTGCTAGTCAGCGCTTGTCTTGCCTTTGTCCTGCCTTTTCTGCGCTGTTCAACCGCCAATCCGTAGACGAGCGCTACTGAGCCACCGCGGCGGGCTCCTATCCAGTTTGCGGAACGCACTCAACGTTACAGGCGCCAAGTCGCTGCCACCTGGCAGGGCGGGCGCGCTGCGTATCCAGTGTGCGGAATGCACACGACGTCACAGACGCCGAGCCGCGTTTACTTAGCCGATACACTGATAGTATTATTTGGTATTGGAGGAAAGGAAATGGCGCAGTATCTGTCTCATATATCGTTGGACACCTGAAACGCGCCGTAAGAGAAGGGATAAAGGAGGGAGTGAAAGAAGAAAGGAAGGAAGCGGTGCCATAGTGGAGAGCTCCGGAATAATTTCGACCACCTGGGAATCTTTAACGTGCACAGACATCTCATAGCAGATGGTAGTAAAAGCAGGCAGAAAATAAGCTTATTCGTCAGGCCAATATGACAAAATCAATTGGGTTAAAATAACTTCGGACGATAGCGCAATAATTGAAGGATATATGGTGTGCGCTGAGATCTCACTGAAATTGGGCAGATTTTGAAGAAAATACTTTTAAAAAACCAGTGCTTCTGCGAGCGCCCGGCAGTATTAAATGAAGGTAACGGGTGATTAGAACCTTTCGACTAAATAAACGATAGGCCGTATGTACCTGGAAGATAATGCCAATATCCGAGAGCTTTACCTTTACAATAAATTGGTTCACAAGTGGTGGTGGTGGTAGTGGTTTTGTTAAAAATAATAGTAAAAAGGAAGGAAAGATTTTTGCTAGCCCCGGCATCTGCCATCGATACTGAAGCACCTGAGCTGGGGCAGCGGAAATAAAGGACAGCAGGCAGAATGGAGAAATGAAATGAAAGAGGTGAGGGGACAGGAATAGAGGACAGGGGGAGAAGTAATATGTACAAACTATTTACACAATAAGTAATGTGTCCAGGTTGTGCGCGTGATTAGTTCATTTTAGAGGAATTAAATCACACACGCGCACAGCACTGTGTAGGTTACAACTGGAGTGGGGCGTCCAGTTATTAATCGTTCAAGGTAGAACTCGCGGAGCGTTCGGTCACTGCGTGTAACTACCTGACGGAGAACAGACGGGACGTCAAGCCCGTGTGTTCGAGGAATGCACAGAGGCTCACCAAAGTTCGCTCACGAGTGCGCGCACTGCCCTGCGGCCACAATAGCGTCTTGATGGAGTCTGGTAGTATGCCCTGCGCCCTATAGGCCGCGAGCATATCGCGACGAGCATCGGCGAACGCGGAGCAGCGAAGGAGCAGATGTTCTAGTGTTTCCACTGCACCGCATCCGTCACACACATCACTCGTCGCGATTCCGTGACGCACCCGTCGTTCCCCGGGCCACACGCAGCCAATGCGCGCGCGGAGGGTCATTGCACGTTGCGACCGTGTAAGTGCGCGACAGCCGGTGACACTGTCGGTGCGCTCACCTCCCGCGATGCGTGGGTCGGGGTGCTGCTTTCGGAGATGGTCGTGAATGGCCGCACGCACGTCCTCCAGCACAAGGGGCAGATCGCTGGCAGGTAGTTGGTGTGCAGCGGTCGCGAGGTCGTCAGCTTCTTCGTTGCCGGCGATGCCGCAGTGACCGGGCCCCCACTGTGCACGCACGGCACAACCTCTCTGCGCGAGGCGCTCGATGCGCGAGCGAATTTCCCGCACTAGTGGGGTACCGCGGCCGTTAGATTGCAGGCGGCTGAGGGCGGCGCGGGAGTCGCACAGCAGAGCACTCCTGGGCGGCGGAGGGCCGAGGGTGAGCAGCAGGTCCAGCCCGAGCCGGATCCCCATCAACTCCGCCGTGGTGGAGGAGCCCAGGAAGGTTGCGTGTTGCTGGCTGTGCAGTCGCAGGGCGCGGATGGTGGCCGCCGCAGCAAGGGAGCAGCTGTCGCGGGCCACTGAGCCGTCGGTGTACACGAGGAGATGGTCCTGGAGCTCCTCGTGTATGACGGCTCTGGCCAGCTGCTGCACAGCGCAGAGGGGTGTGCTCCGCTTTCCCGCGATGCCGACGATCTCTCGCTGTACCTCCGAGGCAGCAGGCCAGGGCGCGCAGGAGCCGTAGGGGGGTGGGCCTTGGGTCAATTGCTCATACTCGAGCAGCGCCGCGCCCATTCGTGAGTGCGGGTGCGAGCGCATACGCTGCAGCAGCGAGCCGCCGTCCGGTGCGCGGTGAAGCCGGTCGATGTGATTCAGTGCCCTGCGCGCTGCTTGGAGCTCAAGGGGCCACGCTCCTGCCTCGGCCAACGTTGCGGCGCACTGAGAGCTTTTGGGCAGGCCTAGGCACACGCGCAGGGACTTGCGGTGCTGAAGCTCGAGCTTCTTCCAGCACGGCTTGCGCACCGTGACGAGCGGCAGCGCATAGAGCACCGCCCCCAAAGCTGCGGCATTGTATAGACGCAGCGCGGCTTGCTGGGAGATGCCCTGGCCTCGAGCGGTGAGCTTGTGCACGGCGGCGGTGATCCTCTTCATCTGCAGACAGGCCTTGGTCGCCGCGGGGCGGAAGGAAAGGCGCCAGTCGATGTCCAGGCCAAGGCACCGCACCGATTTACGCCAAGGAATCGGAGTCCCGTCCAGTGACAGTGGCGCAAGGTGCGCGTGCGAGCGCGAAACGCAGGCCATGGCCACCGATTTGTCCGCGCTCAGCGACAGACCAAGGCCGCGCAAGCTGGCATCGATTGCGGTCAGGGCTCCCTGAAGGCACCCCCGCACGCGGAACGCCTCGCCCGGTGGTCCCCGGCACCACAGAGCTATGTCGTCTGCATATATGGACATGTACACATGGTGTCGCCCGCTCGTGGGGAGGGAGGCCGGCACCACCGACATGGCCACATTAAACAGAAATGGTGATAGGACAGAGCCCTGCGGCACGCCCATGTCGACCGGGCGAGGCTTCGAGAGCTTACCCCCTACTCGTACGCGCATGGTGCGCCCGCTCAGGAAGCCATGAACGTATCGCAAAAGGCGCCCGCTCACACCGGCCCCCTCAAGCACCGCGAGAATTGGTGCGCGGTGAACGTTGTCAAAATCGCCCGAGACGTCCAGCAGCAGCAGCAGCGCAACCTGGCCTGCCGCCCTGGCATGCTCCAGCGCTGTAACAACGTCCGATATAGAATCAGCCGTGCACCGCATCCCACGGAAACCCGTCTGCCGCTCGTCAAACAAATCAGCCTCCGCAGCCCGCTCGTTCAGACGCTGCAACGCCATATGCTCCATGAGCTTACCTGCCGCCGATGTTAATGCCACTGGGCGGTATCCGCTCAGCTCCGTAGGTGGGCGCCCTGCCTTTTCGATTTGACAAACGACCGCGGTTCGCCAATCCTCCGGTAGCTCCCCGCGTTCCCACACCAGGTTGATCTGCTGCAGGAGGATCTGTCGTTGCTGCGCATCCAGGTTTCGCAGCATTTGGTATGTCACCCCGTCCGGTCCGGGCGCCGAGCGGCGGCGGCAGCGCTGCAGCGCATTGTTCAATTCCGCCGCGGTGAACGGCGCATCACATGGACCTTCCGAGGCGACGGGCGAGGGACTGGCGTCGCTTCTGGGGCTCTCAGGAGCAGCTATGTTAGCGGCGTTTGCGGGGCTGGGCGGCGCGAACCGATCGGCAAACCGCTCTGCCAATTCTACAAAGCTGAGCCCGCTGGAGATTGCGAGGGCGGCCAGCGGTTGACGGTTTGCCTGTGGTTCGGTGATGCGCCGCAGGGTGTCAAACAGCCTCCGCGAGCTGACATCTTCCTCCATCCTTTGGCATAGTGAAGCCCACTGCCGGCGGTATAGCTTGTTGGCGTGGCGGCGCGCTGCTGCGTCCAAGCGGTTGTAGACAGTCCAGTCGGCGGCTCTGTCATTCCGTCGCGCCCGTCGCTCTGCGCGATCTCTCTTCTCGCGCAGATTGAGCAGCTTCATATCAGGTGTGGGCTGCCCTGGGTTCAATTAGGATGGAGTAATGATCCGAGCCCCAGAGAGATGGTGATCGGCGCCATGTCGCCCCGATGCCTCTGGATGCGAAGGAAACGTCGATGCAGGAGCCGGTTGTTCCGCGTCGTCGAAAGGTGGGCTCGCCGGTGTTCAAGGGGGTGAGTCCCAGCTGCGTTGCTGCGTCGTGCAGGTCGTCTCCCCGCGCGGAGTGGCGCGCACTGCCCCACGCACTATGGTGGGCGTTAAAATCACCACAGATGATTTGGCGCGGGGCACAGCACGAAGACACAGCACGAAAACACAGCGCGTTCCACGCGACAGCTGGACACACATAAACACTGGCCACCGACGTGTCAACACCACCAACGCGCACTGTCACCACCACGCACTCCTGGGCGTCAGATGTCGCCGCCGCCGAGCCGACGAGGGTGTGCTGGACGTCCTGCCGCACGTATATCGCGCACCTTGATTTCCCGGGGCGATGAGATGTGACACAACAGGGCACTGCAGCACAGGTGGGTTCCTCGCACGTGGTGGCTGAGTGGTAGCCAATGTAGCCAGATAGCCGCATCTGGGGCTCCCCGTCATGTGAACGTACGTACGTCTCCTGCAGCGCGATAACTTCCGGCGAATCCTGTGCGATGCGAACTCGCATTTCGGCGTACCGCGCCGCAAGCGAGCGCACGTTCCACTGCAGGATGGATGGTATGCGGGAGGGAGTCCGGCGGCTAGCCATCATGCTGGCTTATCTGTGCGGGAGCACCCGCTGCTTCTAAGCAAGGCCGGTGTCCATCGGTGCCCTCCGGGAAAAGTGCGCTGAGTGCGCGCAACGCCAGCTTTAGGCGCGCGATCTCCGCGTCCCGTGCGTCAGGGGGCTGGCCGTGAGAAGCGGCCGCAAGCTCGGGCCGCGCTGTACGGGACGCCGGGCAACCGGATCGCCGCTGCCGCTGCCGGCGCTGCCGTTGCTTCTGTGTCTGCTGCTGCTGCTGCTGCTGCTGCTGGGGTGTTCCCCTGACGACCTGCGCATAAGAAAGAGCGCGCGGCGTCTGCTGATGTTGCTAGGCTGGGGCCGCTGTCTCAGCCTGGACGACGGCTCGGACAACCCGCCTGGACATCGGGGCCATGGATGTGGCCATTAAAGTGGCCACGTGACGCTCTCGCTGCCAGTGCGGGCACGCTGGGTCAATGGCTGCGTGCCGCCCCCCGCAGTTAATGCAGCGGGGCTTGCTCGCGCAGGTACCAGGCTCGTGTGGCCCGCCGCAGCGCGTGCATCGGGCAGGAGCACGACACACCTCAGTGGCATGCCCCAGGCTGGCGCACTTGGCACACTGGAGCAGCCGGGGACGGAAGGGGCGGACCGCGAGCCTGCGCTTGAATATGGTGATGAACGCCGGGGTTGTCGGCGCCGCAAAACGGAGAGCGAGTGTGCTGCCCGACAGAGACGCCGACACCATCGGTACCGTTGACTCCGCCGCCGCTAGCAGCTCCTCCGCCGTCCTGCGCCCGTCCACACCGAAGACCAGGCCGGAGCTTTGATTCCGAGGAGGAGGCTCCATGGCGCAGACCGGCACGCCGCGGATGACGGCCGTGGCTAGCAGGGCCTGGAGAGCATCGCTGCTCCCCGCGTCCACTGCCACCACATTCCGCCGCATGTTTACCCAGACGGCGAGGACGCCCGGGCGGGATCCGATCTCCTCGGCCAACTCCCAGCCCTGTTCCCTGGTGAAGGCGGTGCCCCGGTTCGCCGGCCGAAACAGCCCCGTCCCCACCAGGCTGGACGGGACCTCCACGGCAGCCGCGGCTCGCTCCAGGGCAGCTCTCCGACGCCGCTGCGCCTTGGTAGTGATAATGCGCCACGGGGCCAGGCTGGCAGCAGCATCAGCGTCGCCGCTGCCTGCGGGGCATTGCTGCAGCGCGCCGCGGAGTTGGGCGCGCTCGGTGCCAGCAGACGAAGCCCCAGCCGCAGCCTGGTCTCGTGCGGCGGGATTTGGTGAGGTCGCACCCATTTTCTTCCGGACGCCGTCGCCCCCGCAGCAACAGCAGCAGCATCAGCAGCAGGCTGCAGGTGGGCTCCATGGGGCTCCTGCTGGGAAGGCCCTGCTCCTTCGAGTGTGGAGGGAGAGGGAACAGTGACGGTGGGGGGCCTTCGAGCTTCCCGCTTGGCCACCGCGATGTCCCTTTTGGTTTCCGAGTCCCTCTCCTCCTCGGACCCCGTTGAGCGTCGCCGTTTCCGGAGAGCAGACTCGTCCATTGGGGTGCACATGCTCTCCTCGGCTGCAGGTGTCCGCGGTGAGCCCGCAGCAGCAGCATCAGGGGGAGAGGGCATCACAGCCGGTTCCCCAGAAGCAGCAATGGCGGCAGGAAGCGCAGGGGTGGCCAGAAATGGCGGGGAGGGAGCCGCCATGAAGTTCTGCGTCTGGTGAGCGAGCGCCATGGCGTCCCGCAAGGCTAGAACGCGTGGGTCCGCCGGCGACACGTCCAAGGTCCCGATGACGGACTCAAGGTTCTCCGAGGTGGTGATGAGCGCCGCCGTCAGGCACCTCACCGTGTCCCGCAGATCAGCGATCTCGGCCTGCATTCGCCGAATGGTGCTGGACGACCTTCCTCTGGACGGCGTTCGTCTCCGTGATCGTGAGCGAGAGCGGCCTGCCCTGCGTTGCTGATTGTCACCGCCAAACACAGGCCTTCGCTCGTTCACGGTGTCTGTGGCCTCCATGGGGAGACCCCGCAACGCCGCGAAGCCTTAGGCCCAGCGTCCGAAGGAGCAGAGAGCTAAAAAACACGTCCGCTCGCTTCGAACGCCCACCGAAGAACCGCCGCGTTTCGATGGAGGCGGAACGCTAAGGCGCCCGTGTGCTGTGCGATGTCAGTGCACGTTAAAGATCCCCAGGTGGTCGAAATTATTCCGGAGCCCTTCACTACGGCACCCCTTTCTTCCCTTCTTCTTTCACTCCCTCCCTTATCACTTCCCTTACGGCGCGGTTCAGGTGTCCAACGATATATGAGACAGATACTGCGCCATTTCCTTCCCCAAAAACCAATTATTATTATTATTGGTCCACGTTCGGAACCGACCTGGGACAATGCCAAAATTGGCTTGGCCCACCCCTGGAAATTCAAAAATAAAGTGACCCACGTTCGGAAAGTACCTGAGACACTCCAAAAAAGGGTTTTGCCCAACCCCAAAATTCGGGTGACCTAGCCTGCTTTCGCAGAATATGTCGTGCGTAGGAATGCTAAACCACCAGCCATATTTGTTTACTCCTTCGGAGAGTACATGTGTGAAGTGATTTCGCCCAACGCCAACCGCAAGCTCATCGACTTCGGTCTATATCCTCCGAACCACGTCAGGCACGAATAGCAAACAACGAGTTTTAAGTGTGCACTAAGCATTTTCCTCAGCCATTTCCTGCGTCTTATTAAACCCCATGGCTACTTGGCACTGTATCAGATAATAAATGTGGCATCTGTCATAAAATTCTCCCATTGGCTAGAAGAACGGACGTCACCGGACCGAATGATTCTCATTGGCTGGAGACAAGTGGCGTCATTTGAAGCTGGTGCCTCAATTGGCCTGCGATCGTTACGACCGTGCTCACTCAGTCCCCTTGCTAAAGCAAAATTCACCGGTACACGCCGTAACACACAGAGCGAATATCCGAACACTACAAAGAACACCAGGGAAAGTTCCGCTATCTTCTTTCTGAGGAAGAGGAACATTTGTGGAGCTGTGAATTTGTAAGCTAGGTATTTAAGGTAGCTTCTAACAGGGAGCATTCGCGGAGCTGTAGAACGCGCATGCACACACCCACAGGCTCAACACGCTGCTGCGTCACATGCGTGACTTCGCAACGGCGTTCGAGTGCCCGCCTACCAGCGCGATCGACCTGCAGCCGCCAGAATACTGCGTGCCGTGGCCGTACACGGAGCGTTACATCATACGGCCCACCGGCGCGTTCTCCACGACCGCCGGAGACGTCACCGCTGCGACCACGTGATCTGTGCCAGGCAGCGCCGTGTGGTCACCAATTGCAGTGGCTATTGGAGCAATACTGTCAATTTCGTACATGAAATTAGGTTACGCTTTGAGGAATCACTTACCAAGCTAAATAATTTAACATCACAGAACAGAAAGATCAGAAAACCTAACTAACCCTGAAATGATATAATATAAAATTTTGTTAAGTAATACAGAGCTCCCATGCTTTTGGTCCCCCGTGTTAAAAATGTAAAGGGCCCTGAAACAACTTTAGAGGAAAGTAAGCTCGCTCAGTGGCTACATCCTGTTCTCATTAACATCTCAGCCATATAATGCACATCTGAAGTGGACATACAACCTACAACCGCGCGGGAAAGTTGGCGAGCCCTTTCCAGTGACATTTTGAAACACTAGCCCTCCTCCGTGTCGCACGTCTGCGTATGTCCGTTAAGAGCTGGCTGTTGGTTAGATTTATCCAGACGTCATGGTGATAACGGTAGAGTCCAGTCAGCAGCGTCCCTCCGGTGGGCCAGGAAGCTCTGCCATCCGGGCAATTCCCGCGCGCGTCGGCAGCCCGCGGTGGGGCCAAGTGGGTGGGACCGGTGTAAATAATAATAATAATAATTGGTTGTTGGGGAAGGGAAATGGTGCAGTGTCTGTCTAACATCTCGGCGGAGTCCTGGACCGTGCCGTGTGGGAGGGGATGAAGGAGGGACTGAGAGAAGAGATGCCGTAGTGGAGGGCTCCGGAATGGTTTCGGCCACCTAAGGATCTTAGACGTGCGCTGGCGTCGCACAGCACACGGGCGCCTTGGCGTTAGGCCTCCTTCGAAACGCGGCCGCCGCGGTGGGGTTCGAACTCGGGAGCTCCGGATCAGTGGTGGTGGTGGAAACATTATTGCCAAATACAGAGGGGGGCAAGCCCCCTAACATGGCACGAGGCAGCCCTTAGGGGGCTGCCCTTACAGGGAAAAGGACAGCCCTTGGAGGGCTATCCGCTTCAGGGCGTCGGTAATTATCCGGCGCTGGTCAGCAGCAGCGGAGCTGGCCAGGAGAGTCTCCCTGTATGACTCCGCCATGGTTGGGCATGGATGGTGTGGGAAGGTAGGACATGGGATGAGGACATGAAGGAAGTCTCTCGGTTTCCCGCAGAGCTTACAAGAAGAAATGAATTGATCGGGGTAGCCGGCATGAAGGAGAATAAGGTAAGGAGCAGTTCGGGTCTGGAGTCGGCACCAGTGGGAGGCCTGGATTCACTAGCCCAACGCCCTAACCACTGAGCTACTGGGGCAAGTCGAAAATGAAACTAAAATTGAAAATTTGTTTGAGGAAAAGAAAACAAAATTGAAAATTAGTTTTGAGGAAATTAAATGACGCAGTAACTGTCTCACATCTCGGTGGACACCCGAACCGCGCCATAAGAGAAGGGATTAAGGAGGCAGTGGAAGAAAGGGAGAGGTGCCGTAGTGGAGGTCTCGGTAATGATTCAGACGACCTGGGGATCTTTTAACCTGCACTGATATCGCGCAGCACGCGGGCGCCTTATGCGTTTAACCGCCCCTGAAACGCGACCTGAAATGGTACGAAACACGTATATGGCTTAATATAACCCTAATTATTATAGGCCCCTGCTACTGTTACCTGGAAACATCAGGCAGAATTCTCAACCTAAAACCAAGACTCTTGATACATGAAACAGTGCGTGTGGTATGGGTGCTACGCCACGACGTGCTATGAAAAAAGCCCTTTACTACACAAGATAACTAGCCCTAGTTTAGAGCAATAGGAGCCCTCCTGACTGAGAAAAAGAATGAGTTCATAGACAGTTAATGCTGGTGACTAGGTTGGCCACTGAAACTCCAAATATATCTCTCCCCCACCCGTATGCCTTTTCTCTTCCCAAATTAACGTGTTTACTTCTACTACTTCAAGAGCACGAACACAGAAGCACAGTTGCGCGCACAAGTGCGCAGACTTTAATGTTTCAAGCCAAATGGTTTTTGGCAGCGAACGTCTTGCGTCGAATCGTTCGAGCAACGACAGCTTAAAAAATATGGCAGCTAGCAGCCACCACAAAATTCTCTCATAAAACTGGGGGCTGTCGGACCATATGCCCCGCGAGACCCGTCGGCGCCAGTGTCAACGGATCCTGGTCGTCACTGCCACTCCGGCGTGCCGGTGGCCTCGTCCAGGACGTCACTGCGCCGTCAGCACCAACATTCGCACTCGCATTCGTAGACGCACTTTTACCGGCATCTTCACTCTCACCCCCATTTTTACGGGCAGCCCGCTGGTCACTGGCCTCGAAGAAGCCGCACCGTAGCGCTGGATTCATGGGCGAGGCCACGGGACACGTAAATGCGGTGGCGAACTCGCGGAAGTTCTTCAGCGGGAGTGTGCAGTACAGCTGTTGTCGCTCGCTGGACCCGCGCGCGCAGGACGCTTGGCAGAAGGCGACGAAGAAGGCCTGATCCTCTGACAGGCCAAGGAAAATGCGCCGCCTCTGATGCGTCCGCGTACCCTGGTCGGCGATAGAGCGCGACGCGTTGAAGGCCTGGTACGCTATCTCGGTGGCAGCGACCCCCACGAAGGCCTGCACACCTCCATCGGCTCCACTGGCGGCAGTCGCTGGGCACGCTCTCCTCCGCTCGTAGTCCCGGTACGAGGACTTTCCCCACCAAAGACCGGAGGTGGAACCGCGACCGTCCAGGAGGACGCCTCGTGGGTCGAACGCCCGGGCCAGGGCAGCGGCGTAGTGGGCTCCGAGGCCTCCCATGTTGACAGCGAGGCCCACTCCCTCCACGAACAGCGGGCTGCGCAGCGCGTGCAGCGAGACAGCCAGCTCGTTTAGGTAATAGTGGTAGCGGAACAGGGCCCGCGGCGGCTGCAAGTCTCCAGGGTAGAAGGCGTCGGCCACATCCCACTGCCTGCCAAGGAGCGCTCGGCGAGCCGACAACGCGTCAAGCCAGTACCGCAACACAGCACCGTCCTCTCTGAGCTCAGGGAAGTTCTCCAATATGGCAGCCACCTCCGATGCATTGAGGTAGGAGTCGGAAGGCCAGAGGGAGGTGTTCATGCGGCGCAGCTTGTCGACGGCGGCCCCTCGGCTCTCAGCGTCGATCCAAGATGTCTTCAGGAAGAGGTTGATGGCCGTCGGAGTGATGGTCATCAGAAGGGCGTCCACTGAGGAGCGCCAGTGAAGCGGGTAGGTAGTGTTTATGTAGCCGGAGAGGAGGGTTACTCCGAACGCTCTGTGTGTGGCCCAGAAACAGTCGGCGCTCCGCATATCTCCCATCTCGTACGCCGTGGGTCGACCCGGAAGTGCCGAGTCGGCCATCCATCCGAGCATCTGCACCAGCGACCATGCCAGCTGGTGTAGCACCACCTCAGCAGGAAGCGAACTCAGCAGATAGTCGACTGCCTGCAGCAGCTTCACATTCGTGGCGATGACGCGGTCAGCCTCGGTCACCCTGAGAGCTTTGTTGAACTGCCAGTTGAGGAGAGTGACCCACTGGGCGGTGGCCAGGCGAGGAGTGGCCAAATTCTGCATCTGCTTCAGCGGGAAGGCCAGTTCGTTCTGGCCACCAGACACCGAGCCGGACAGGGCACCGACGATCGTTGACTCATAACGGCGCAGCTCCTCCACTTCCTTGTCGCTCTTGGCCGCGAAGCTTCTCGCACGAAGGGCGTCGTGAAAGCGACGCACGCGTGCTTTGTACACTCCCCGCGTTACCATGGTGTCCAGAGCCCGCTTCCAATCGCTGGACACGATGCCGGACCCCACGCGGACCTGCCTTTGGTTGCGGCCCGGTATGGGTGAGACACGAACCCAGGACCACAGGCCCAGGTTCCAGTTGATGTCCAGGTCCAGGAGTACGTCCAGAGGCTGCGCGGGCGCCGTAGTGCGCTCAGGCCAGGACAGTGACCGGTTGGCAAGGAACTCGGTCAGCAAAGCGGCATCCCTGGTACTGCTACCACTGTGCAGGCAGACCTGGCACGCCCGCTCAGCTCGGTTGATGCGCAGGACCGGACGGGAATCGGGCACCAGGACTTTCCCGGTTGGCAGCACCATTTTGTTTGAGGCGTCGTTCACGGCCTCCAGGTACCGGATGGCGTCTTGCTGGGCCACGGCCAGGAGGTCTCGGAAGGCGGTCTCTGACTTGGCTGCGCGAGGATGCCAAGCGCCACACGCGAAGCGGTAAAAGTCGCCGCACGGGGCCGTGCTCCGGTTCAGGGAGTCCTTGAGGCGACGGAAGTGCGCCATGCAGAGCTTGGAGTTGCAGGTGTTCCACGAGCTGCGTCCCATGCCAAAGACGCCGCTTCCTTCGGAGCCTCTCTGATGACGGAGCAGAGACAGGCCGATGGTGATGGCGCTGAGCGTCAGTGCTACTCCCAGTAATGATGACAGCAGGTGACCTAGAGCCACCGCCCTTTGGCGCCGGTCTAGTCCTCCGCTCGTCGTCGAAGGCGCCTCGCAGCCTTCGCCAGCCATTCGAGACTACATTCTTTGTGCCCACCACTCGTGACGACGTGGAACAGCCATCTGTCCGTTCATGGCTCCTCGGGGCTTCAAATCGCACGTGTGATCTGCTCGTGTGCGCGTGGCGTCCCTCGTGCTGCCGAACGAAGCGCTTGCATCTCGTGCCGGTTCCGCTTCTTTCTTTCCTGTTCCTCACGTGGTACGCTCACATTTGCTGCATTGATATGTCGTACGATGCGATGATAATCAACCGACCGTGGCCAAACATTAGTTCTTTTTTGCAAAGCGTGTTGGTGAACCACAGCACGGTTTCCTTGATGATTTTGGGACCGGGTGTCGCAGAACGCGATATCCATCGGTGTTCCATCTAAATCCGCCGCGTTGGCTCAGTGGTTAGAACGCTCGGCTACTGAGCCGGGTTCGAACCCGACCGTGGTGGCCGCGTTTCGATGGAGGCGAAACGCTAAGGCTCCCGTGTGCTGTGCGATGTCAGTGCACGTTAAAGATCCCCAGGTGGTCGAAATTATTCCGGAGCCCTCCACTACGGCACCCCTTTCTTCCTTTCTTCTTTCACTCCCTCCCTTATCCCTTCCCTTACGGCGCGGTTCAGGTGTGCAACGATATATGAGACAGATACTGCGCCATTTCCTTCCCCAAAAACCAATTATTAATATTATTGGTCCACGTTCGGAACCGGCCTGGGACAATGCCAAAATTGGCTTGGCCCACCCCCGGAAATTCAAAAATGAAGTGACCCAAGTTCGGAAAGTACCTGAGTCACTCCAAAAAAGGGTTTAATAATAATAATAATTGGATTTGGGGGGAAAGGAAATGGCGCAGTATCTGTCTCATAAATCGTTGGACACCTGAACCGCGCCGTGAGGAAAAGGATAAAGGAGGGAGTGAAAGAAGAAGGGAAGAAGAGGTGCCGTAGTGGAGGGCTCCGGAATAATTTCGACCACCTGGGGATCTTTAACGTGCACTGACATCGCACAGCACACGGGCGCCTCAGCGTTTTTCTCCATAAAAACGCAGCCGCCGCCGTCGGGTTTGAACCCGGGTAACTCCGGATCAATAGTCGAGCGCCCTAACCACTGAGCCACCGCGGCGGGGCTAAAAGGGTTTGACCCAACCCCAACATTCGGGTGGCCTAGCGTGCTTTCGCAGAATATGTCGTGCATAGGAATGCTACCCACCAGCCATATTTGTTTACTCCTTCGGAGAGTACATGTGTAAAGTGCTTTTGCCCAACGCCAACCGCAAGCTCATCGACTTCGGTCTATTGCCTCCGAACCACGTCAGGCACGAATAGCAAACAACGAGTTTTAAGTGTGCACTAAGCATTTTCCTCAGCCATTTCTTGCGTCTTATTAAACCCCATGGCTACTTGGCACTGTATCAGATAATAAATGTGGCATCTGTCATAAAATTCTCCCATTGGCTAGAAGAACGGACGTCACCGGACCGAATGATTCTCATTGGCTGGAGACAAGTGGCGTCATTTGAAGCTGGTGCCTCAATTGGCCTGCGATCGTTACGACCGTGCTCACTCAGTCCCCTTGCTAAAGCAAAATTCACCGGTACACGCCGTAACACACAGAGCGAATATCTGAACACTACAAAGAACACCAGGGAAAGTTCCGCTATCTTCTTTCTGAGGAAGAGGAACATTTGTGGAGCTGTGAATTTGTAAGCTAGGTATTTAAGGTAGCTTCTAACAGGGAGCATTCGCGGAGCTGTAGAACGCGCATGCACACACCCACAGGCTCAACACGCTGCTGCGTCACATGCGTGACTTCGCAACGGCGTTCGAGTGCCCGCCTACCAGCGCGATCGACCTGCAGCCGCCAGAATACTGCGTGCCGTGGCCGTACACGGAGCGTTACATCATACGGCCCACCGGCGCGTTCTCCACGACCGCCGGAGACGTCACCGCTGCGACCACGTGATCTGTGCCAGGCAGCGCCGTGTGGTCACCAATTGCAGTGGCTATTGGAGCAATACTGTCAATTTCGTACATGAAATTAGGTTACGCTTTGAGGAATCACTTACCAAGCTAAATAATTTAACATCACAGAACAGAAAGATCAGAAAACCTAACTAACCCTGAAATGATATAATATAAAATTTTGTTAAGTAATACAGAGCTCCCATGCTTTTGGTCCCCCGTGTTAAAAATGTAAAGGGCCCTGAAACAACTTTAGAGGAAAGTAAGCTCGCTCAGTGGCTACATCCTGTTCTCATTAACATCTCAGCCATATAATGCACATCTGAAGTGGACATACAACCTACAACCGCGCGGGAAAGTTGGCGAGCCCTTTCCAGTGACATTTTGAAACACTAGCCCTCCTCCGTGTCGCACGTCTGCGTATGTCCGTTAAGAGCTGGCTGTTGGTTAGATTTATCCAGACGTCATGGTGATAACGGTAGAGTCCAGTCAGCAGCGTCCCTCCGGTGGGCCAGGAAGCTCTGCCATCCGGGCAATTCCCGCGCGCGTCGGCAGCCCGCGGTGGGGCCAAGTGGGTGGGACCGGTGTAAATAATAATAATAATAATTGGTTGTTGGGGAAGGGAAATGGTGCAGTGTCTGTCTAAAATCTCGGCGGAGTCCTGGACCGTGCCGTGTGGGAGGGGATGAAGGAGGGACTGAGAGAAGAGATGCCGTAGTGGAGGGCTCCGGAATGGTTTCGGCCACCTAAGGATCTTAGACGTGCGCTGGCGTCGCACAGCACACGGGCGCCTTGGCGTTAGGCCTCCTTCGAAACGCGGCCGCCGCGGTGGGGTTCGAACTCGGGAGCTCCGGATCAGTGGTGGTGGTGGAAACATTATTGCCAAATACAGAGGGGGGCAAGCCCCCTAACATGGCACGAGGCAGCCCTTAGGGGGCTGCCCTTACAGGGAAAAGGACAGCCCTTGGAGGGCTATCCGCTTCAGGGCGTCGGTAATTATCCGGCGCTGGTCAGCAGCAGCGGAGCTGGCCAGGAGAGTCTCCCTGTATGACTCCGCCATGGTTGGGCATGGATGGTGTGGGAAGGTAGGACATGGGATGAGGACATGAAGGAAGTCTCTCGGTTTCCCGCAGAGCTTACAAGAAGAAATGAATTGATCGGGGTAGCCGGCATGAAGGAGAATAAGGTAAGGAGCAGTTCGGGTCTGGAGTCGGCACCAGTGGGAGGCCTGGATTCACTAGCCCAACGCCCTAACCACTGAGCTACTGGGGCAAGTCGAAAATGAAACTAAAATTGAAAATTTGTTTGAGGAAAAGAAAACAAAATTGAAAATTAGTTTTGAGGAAATTAAATGACGCAGTAACTGTCTCACATCTCGGTGGACACCCGAACCGCGCCATAAGAGAAGGGATTAAGGAGGCAGTGGAAGAAAGGGAGAGGTGCCGTAGTGGAGGTCTCGGTAATGATTCAGACGACCTGGGGATCTTTTAACCTGCACTGACATCGCGCAGCACGCGGGCGCCTTATGCGTTTAACCGCCCCTGAAACGCGACCTGAAATGGTACGAAACACGTATATGGCTTAATATAACCCTAATTATTATAGGCCCCTGCTACTGTTACCTGGAAACATCAGGCAGAATTCTCAACCTAAAACCAAGACTCTTGATACATGAAACAGTGCGTGTGGTATGGGTGCTACGCCACGACGTGCTATGAAAAAAGCCCTTTACTGCACAAGATAACTAGCCCTAGTTTAGAGCAATAGGAGCCCTCCTGACTGAGAAAAAGAATGAGTTCATAGACAGTTAATGCTGGTGACTAGGTTGGCCACTGAAACTCCAAATATATCTCTCCCCCACCCGTATGCCTTTTCTCTTCCCAAATTAACGTGTTCACTACTACTACTTCAAGAGCACGAACACAGAAGCACAGTTGCGCGCACAAGTGCGCAGACTTTAATGTTTCAAGCCAAATGGTTTTTGGCAGCGAACGTCTTGCGTCGAATCGTTCGAGCAACGACAGCTTAAAAAATATGGCAGCTAGCAGCCACCACAAAATTCTCTCATAAAACTGGCGGCTGTCGGACCATATGCCCCGCGAGACCCGTCGGCGCCAGTGTCAACGGATCCTGGTCGTCACTGCCACTCCGGCGTGCCGGTGGCCTCGTCCAGGACGTCACTGCGCCGTCAGCACCAACATTCGCACTCGCATTCGTAGACGCACTTTTACCGGCATCTTCACTCTCACCCCCATTTTTACGGGCAGCCCGCTGGTCACTGGCCTCGAAGAAGCCGCACCGTAGCGCTGGATTCATGGGCGAGGCCACGGGACACGTAAATGCGGTGGCGAACTCGCGGAAGTTCTTCAGCGGGAGTGTGCAGTACAGCTGTTGTCGCTCGCTGGACCCGCGCGCGCAGGACGCTTGGCAGAAGGCGACGAAGAAGGCCTGATCCTCTGACAGGCCAAGGAAAATGCGCCGCCTCTGATGCGTCCGCGTACCCTGGTCGGCGATAGAGCGCGACGCGTTGAAGGCCTGGTACGCTATCTCGGTGGCAGCGACCCCCACGAAGGCCTGCACACCTCCATCGGCTCCACTGGCGGCAGTCGCTGGGCACGCTGTCCTCCGCTCGTAGTCCCGGTACGAGGACTTTCCCCACCAAAGACCGGAGGTGGAACCGCGACCGTCCAGGAGGACGCCTCGTGGGTCGAACGCCCGGGCCAGGGCAGCGGCGTAGTGGGCTCCGAGGCCTCCCATGTTGACAGCGAGGCCCACTCCCTCCACGAACAGCGGGCTGCGCAGCGCGTGCAGCGAGACAGCCAGCTCGTTTAGGTAATAGTGGTAGCGGAACAGGGCCCGCGGCGGCTGCAAGTCTCCAGGGTAGAAGGCGTCGGCCACATCCCACTGCCTGCCAAGGAGCGCTCGGCGAGCCGACAACGCGTCAAGCCAGTACCGCAACACAGCACCGTCCTCTCTGAGCTCAGGGAAGTTCTCCAATATGGCAGCCACCTCCGATGCATTGAGGTAGGAGTCGGAAGGCCAGAGGAAGGTGTTCATGCGGCGCAGCTTGTCGACGGCGGCCGCTCGGCTCTCAGCGTCGATCCAAGATGTCTTCAGGAAGAGGTTGATGGCCGTCGGAGTGATGGTCATCAGAAGGGCGTCCACTGAGGAGCGCCAGTGAAGCGGGTAGGTAGTGTTTATGTAGCCGGAGAGGAGGGTTACTCCGAACGCTCTGTGTGTGGCCCAGAAACAGTCGGCGCTCCGCATATCTCCCATCTCGTACGCCGTGGGTCGACCCGGAAGTGCCGAGTCGGCCATCCATCCGAGCATCTGCACCAGCGACCATGCCAGCTGGTGTAGCACCACCTCAGCAGGAAGCGAACTCAGCAGATAGTCGACTGCCTGCAGCAGCTTCACGTTCGTGGCGATGACGCGGTCAGCCTCGGTCACCCTGAGAGCTTTGTTGAACTGCCAGTTGAGGAGAGTGACCCACTGGGCGGTGGCCAGGCGAGGAGTGGCCAAATTCTGCATCTGCTTCAGCGGGAAGGCCAGTTCGTTCTGGCCACCAGACACCGAGCCGGACAGGGCACCGACGATCGTTGACTCATAACGGCGCAGCTCCTCCACTTCCTTGTCGCTCTTGGCCGCGAAGCTTCTCGCACGAAGGGCGTCGTGAAAGCGACGCACGCGTGCTTTGTACACTCCCCGCGTTACCATGGTGTCCAGAGCCCGCTTCCAATCGCTGGACACGATGCCGGACCCCACGCGGACCTGCCTTTGGTTGCGGCCCGGTATGGGTGAGACACGAACCCAGAACCACAGGCCCAGGTTCCAGTTGATGCCCAGGTCCAGGAGTACGTCCAGAGGCTGCGCGGGCGCCGTAGTGCGCTCAGGCCAGGACAGTGACCGGTTGGCAAGGAACTCGGTCAGCAAAGCGGCATCCCTGGTACTGCTACCACTGTGCAGGCAGACCTGGCACGCCCGCTCAGCTCGGTTGATGCGCAGGACCGGACGGGAATCGGGCACCAGGACTTTCCCGGTTGGCAGCACCATTTTGTTTGAGGCGTCGTTCACGGCCTCCAGGTACCGGATGGCGTCTTGCTGGGCCACGGCCAGGAGGTCTCGGAAGGCGGTCTCTGACTTGGCTGCGCGAGGATGCCAAGCGCCACACGCGAAGCGGTAAAAGTCGCCGCACGGGGCCGTGCTCCGGTTCAGGGAGTCCTTGAGGCGACGGAAGTGCGCCATGCAGAGCTTGGAGTTGCAGGTGTTCCACGAGCTGCGTCCCATGCCAAAGACGCCGCTTCCTTCGGAGCCTCTCTGATGACGGAGCAGAGACAGGCCGATGGTGATGGCGCTGAGCGTCAGTGCTACTCCCAGTAATGATGACAGCAGGTGACCTAGAGCCACCGCCCTTTGGCGCCGGTCTAGTCCTCCGCTCGTCGTCGAAGGCGCCTCGCAGCCTTCGCCAGCCATTCGAGACTACATTCTTTGTGCCCACCACTCGTGACGACGTGGAACAGCCATCTGTCCGTTCATGGCTCCTCGGGGCTTCAAATCGCACGTGTGATCTGCTCGTGTGCGCGTGGCGTCCCTCGTGCTGCCGAACGAAGCGCTTGCATCTCGTGCCGGTTCCGCTTCTTTCTTTCCTGTTCCTCACGTGGTACGCTCACATTTGCTGCATTGATATGTCGTACGATGCGTTGATAATCAACCGACCGTGGCCAAACATTAGTTCTTTTTTGCAAAGCGTGTTGGTGAACCACAGCACGGTTTCCTTGATGATTTTGGGACCGGGTGTCGCAGAACGCGATATCCATCGGTGTTCCATCTAAATCCGCCGCGTTGGCTCAGTGGTTAGAACGCTCGGCTACTGAGCCGGGTTCGAACCCGACCGTGGTGGCCGCGTTTCGATGGAGGCGAAACGCTAAGGCTCCCGTGTGCTGTGCGATGTCAGTGCACGTTAGAGATCCCCAGGTGGTCGAAATTATTCCGGAGCCCTCCACTACGGCACCCCTTTCTTCCTTTCTTCTTTCACTCCCTCCCTTATCCCTTCCCTTACGGCGCGGTTCAGGTGTGCAACGATATATGAGACAGATACTGCGCCATTTCCTTCCCCAAAAACCAATTATTAATATTATTGGTCCACGTTCGGAACCGGCCTGGGACAATGCCAAAATTGGCTTGGCCCACCCCCGGAAATTCAAAAATGAAGTGACCCAAGTTCGGAAAGTACCTGAGTCACTCCAAAAAAGGGTTTAATAATAATAATACTTGGTTTTGGGGGGAAAGGAAATGGCGCAGTATCTGTCTCATATATCGTTGGACACCTGAACCGCGCCGTGAGGAAAAGGATAAAGGAGGGAGTGAAAGAAGAAGGGAAGAAGAGGTGCCGTAGTGGAGGGCTCCGGAATAATTTCGACCACCTGGGGATCTTTAACGTGCACTGACATCGCACAGCACACGGGCGCCTCAGCGTTTTTCCTCCATAAAAACGCAGCCGCCGCCGTCGGGTTCGAACCCGGGTAACTCCGGATCAATAGTCGAGCGCCCTAACCACTGAGCCACCGCGGCGGGGCTAAAAGGGTTTGACCCAACCCCAACATTCGGGTGGCCTAGCGTGCTTTCGCAGAATATGTCGTGCATAGGAATGCTAAACCACCAGCCATATTTGTTTACTCCTTCGGAGAGTACATGTGTAAAGTGCTTTTGCCCAACGCCAACCGCAAGCTCATCGACTTCGGTCTATTGCCTCCGAACCACGTCAGGCACGAATAGCAAACAACGAGTTTTAAGTGTGCACTAAGCATTTTCCTCAGCCATTTCTTGCGTCTTATTAAACCCCATGGCTACTTGGCACTGTATCAGATAATAAATGTGGCATCTGTCATAAAATTCTCCCATTGGCTAGAAGAACGGACGTCACCGGACCGAATGATTCTCATTGGCTGAGACAAGTGGCGTCATTCGAAGCTGGTGCCTCAATTGGCCTGCGATCATTACGTCCGTGCTCACTCAGTCCCCTTGCTAAAGCAAAATTCACCAGTACACGCCGTAACACACAGAGCGAATATCCGAACACTACAAAGAACACCAGGCAAAGTTCCGCTATCTTCTTTCTGAGGAAGAGGAACATTTGTGGAGCTGTGAATTTGTAAGCTAGGTATTTAAGGTAGCTTCTAACAGGGAGCATTCGCGGAGCTGTAGAACGCGCATGCACACACCCACAGGCTCAACACGCTGCTGCGTCACATGCGTGACTTCGCAACGGCGTTCGAGTGCCCGCCTATCAGCGCGATCGACCTGCAGCCGCCAGCGTACTGCGTGCCGTGGCCGTACACGGAGCGTTACATCATACGGCCCACCGGCGCGTTCTCCACGACCGCCGGAGACGTCACCGCTGCGACCACGTGATCTGTGCCAGGCAGCGCCGTGTGGTCACCAATTGCAGTGGCTATTGGAGCAATACTGTCAATTTCGTACATGAAATTAGGTTTCGCTTTGAGGAATCACTTACCAAGGTAAATAATTTAACATCACAGAACAGAAAGATCAGAAAAGCTAACTAACCCTGAAATGATATATAAAATTTTGTTAAGTAATACAGAGCTCCCATGCTTTTGGTCCCCCGTGTTAAAAATGTAAAGGGCCCTGAAACAACTTTAGAGGAAAGTAAGCTCGCTCAGTGGCTACATCCTGTTCTCATTAACATCTCAGCCATATAATACACATCTGAAGTGGGCATACAACCTACAACCGCGCGGGAAAGTTGGCGAGCCCTTTCCAGTGACATTTTGAAACACTAGCCCTCCTCCGTGTCGCACGTCTGCGTATGTCCGTTAAGAGCTGGCTGTTGGTTAGATTTATCCAGACGTCATGGTGATAACGGTACAGTCCAGTCAGCAGCGTCCCTCCGGTGGGCCAGGAAGCTCTGCCATCCGGGCAATTCCCGCGCGCGTCGGCAGCCCGCGGTGGGGCCAAGTGGGTGGGACCGGTGTAAATAATAATAATAATAATTGGTTGTTGGGGAAGGGAAATGGTGCAGTGTCTGTCTAACATCTCGGCGGAGTCCTGGACCGTGCCGTGTGGGAGGGGATGAAGGAGGGACTGAGAGAAGAGATGCCGTAGTGGAGGGCTCCGGAATGGTTTCGGCCACCTAAGGATCTTAGACGTGCGCTGGCGTCGCACAGCACACGGGCGCCTTGGCGTTAGGCCTCCTTCGAAACGCGGCCGCCGCGGTGGGGTTCGAACTCGGGAGCTCCGGATCAGTGGTGGTGGTGGAAACATTATTGCCAAATACAGAGGGGGGCAAGCCCCCTAACATGGCACGAGGCCGCCCTTAGGGGGCTGCCCTTACAGGGAAAAGGACAGCCCTTGGAGGGCTATCCGCTTCAGGGCGTCGGTAATTATCCGGCGCTGGTCAGCAGCAGCGGAGCTGGCCAGGTGAGTCTCCCTGTATGACTCCGCCATGGTTGGGCATGGATGGTGTGGGAAGGTAGGACATGTGAGGAGGACATGAAGGAAGTCCCTCGGTTTCCCGCAGAGCTTACAAGAAGAAATGAATTGATCGGGGTAGCCGGCATGAAGGAGAATAAGGTAAGGAGCAGTTCGGGTCTGGAGTCGGCACCAGTGGGAGGCCTGGATTCACTAGCCCAGCGCCCTAACCACTGAGCTACTGGGGCAAGTCGAAAATGAAACTAAAATTGAAAATTTGTTTGAGGAAAAGAAAACAAAATTGAAAATTAGTTTTGAGGAAATTAAATGACGCAGTAACTGTCTCACATCTCGGTGGACACCCGAACCGCGCCATAAGAGAAGGGATTAAGGAGGCAGTGGAAGAAAGGGAGAGGTGCCGTAGTGGAGGTCTCGGTAATGATTCAGACGACCTGGGGATCTTTTAACCTGCACTGACATCGCGCAGCACGCGGGCGCCTTATGCGTTTAACCTCCCCTGAAACGCGACCTGAAATGGTACGAAACACGTATATGGCTTAATATAACCCTAATTATTATAGGCCCCAGCTACTGTTACCTGGCAACATCAGGCAGAATTCTCAACCTAAAACCAAGACTCTTGATACATGAAACAGTGCGGGTGGTGTGGGTGCTACGCCACGACGTGCCAAGTCGCCTGGGGCTATGAAAAAAGCCCTTTACTACACAAGATAACTAGCCCTAGTTTAGAGCAATAGGAGCCCTCCTGACTGAGAAAAAGAATGAGTTCATAGACAGTTTATGCTGGTGACTAGGTTGACCACTGAAACTCCAAATATATCTCTCCCCCACCCTTATGCCTTTTCTCTTCCCAAATTAACGTGTTTACTACTACTACTTCAAGAGCACGAACACAGAAGCACAGTTGCGCGCACAAGTGCGCAGACTTTATTGTTTCAAGCCAAATGATTTTTGGCAGCGAACGTCTGGCGTCGATTCGTTCGAGCAACGACAGCTTAAAAAATATGGCAGCTAGCAGCCACCACAAAATTCTCTCATAAAACTGGGGGCTGTCGAACCATATGCCCCGCGAGACCCGTCGTCGCCAGTGTCAACGGATCCTGGTCGTCACTGCCACTCCGGCGTGCCGGTGGCCTCGTCCAGGACGTCACTGCGCCGTCAGCACCAACATTCGCACTCGCATTCGTAGACGCACGTTTACCGGCATCTTCACTCTCACCCCCATTTTTACGGGCAGCCCGCTGGTCACTGGCCTCGAAGAAGCCGCACCGTAGCGCTGGATTCATGGGCGAGGCCACGGGACACGTAAATGAGGTGGCGAACTTGGGAAGTTCTTCAGCGGCAGTGTGCAGGACAGCTGTTGTCGTTCGCTGGGCCCGCGCGCGCAGGACGATTGGCAGAAGGCGACGAAGAAGCCCTGATCCTCTGACAGGCCAAGGAAAATGCGCCGCCTCTGATGCGTCCGCGTACCCTGGTCGGCGATAGAGCGCGACGCGTTGAAGGCCCCGTACGCTATCTCGATGGCAGCGACTCCCTCGAAGGCCTGCACACCTCCTTCGGCTCCACTGGCGGCAGTCGCTGGGCACGCTGTCCTCCGCTCGTAGTCCCGGTACGAGGACTTTCCCCACCAAAGACCGGAGGTGGAACCGCGACCGTCCAGGAGGACGCCTCGTGGGTCGAACGCCCGGGCCAGGACAACGGCGTAGTGGGCTCCGAGGCCTCCCATGTTCACAGCGAGGCCCACTCCCTCCACGAACAGCGGGCTGCGCAGCGCGTGCAGCGAGACAGCCAGCTCGTTTAGGTAATAGTGGTAGCGGAACAGGGCCCGCGGCGGCTGCAAGTCTCCAGGGTAGAAGGCGTCGGCCACATCCCACTGCCTGCCAAGGAGCGCTCGGCGAGCCGACAACGCGTCCAGCCAGTACCGCAGCACAGCACCGTCCTCTCTGGGCTCAGGGAAGTTCTCCAATATGGCGGCCACCTCCGATGCATTGAGGTAGGAGTCGGAAGGCCAGAGGGAGGTGTTCATGCGGCGCAGCTTGTCGACGGCGGCCGCTCGGCTCTCAGCGTGGATCCAAGATGTCTTCAGGAAGAAGTTTATGGCCGTCTGAGTGATGGTCATCAGAATGGCGTCCACTGAGGAGTGCCAGTGAAGCGGGTAGGTAGTGTTTATGTAGCCGGAGAGGTGGGTTACTCCGAACGCTCTGTGTGTGACCCAGAAACAGTCGGCGCTCCGCATATCTTCCATCTCGTACGCCGTGGGTCGACCCGGAAGTGCCGAGTCGGCCATCCATCCGATCATCTGCACCAGCGACCATGCCAGGTGGTGTAGCACCACCTCAGCAGGAAGCGAACTCAGCAGATAGTCGACTGCCTGCAGCAGCTTCACGCTCGTGGCGATGACGCGGTCAGCCTCGGTCACTCTGAGAGCTTTGTTGAGCTGCCAGTTGAGGAGAGTGTCCCACTGGGCGGCGGCCAGGCGAGGAGTGGCCAAATTCTGCATCTGCTTCAGCGGGAAGGCCAGTTCGTTCTGGCCACCAGACACCGAGCCGCACAGGGCACCGACGATCGTTGACTCATAACGGCGCAGCTCCTTCATTTCCTTGTCGCTCATGGCCGCGAAGCTTCTCGCACGAAGGGCGTCGTGAAAGCGACGCACGCGTGCTTTGTACACTCCCCGCGTTACCATGGTGTCCAGAGCCCGCTTCCAATCGCTGGACACGATGCCGGACCCCACGCGGACCTGCCTTTGGTTGCGGCCCGGTATGGGTGAGACACGAACCCAGAACCACAGGCCCAGGTTCCAGTTGATGTCCAGGTCCAGGAGTACGTCCAGAGGCGGCGCGGGCGCCGTAGTGCGCTCAGGCCAGGACAGTGACCGGTTGGCAAGGAACTCGGTCAGCAAAGCGGCATCCCTGGTACTGCTACCACTGTGCAGGCAGACCTGGCACGCCCGCTCAGCTCGGTTGATGCGCAGGACCGGACGGGAATCGGGCACCAGGACTTTCCCGGTTGGCAGCACCATTTTGTTGGAGGCGTCGTTCACGGCCTCCAGGTACCGGATGGCGTCTTGCTGGGCCACGGCCAGGAGGTCTCGGAAGGCGGTCTCTGACTTGGCTGCGCGAGGATGCCAAGCGCCACACGCGAAGCGGTAAAAGTCGCCGCACGGGGCCGTGCTCCGGTTCAGGGAGTCCTTGAGGCGACGGAAGTGCGCCATGCAGAGCTTGGAGTTGCAGGTGTTCCACGAGCTCCGTCCCATGCCAAAGACGCCGCTTCCTTCGGAGCCTCTCTGATGACGGAGCACAGACAGGCCGATGGTGATGGCGCTGAGCGTCAGTGCTACTCCCAGTAATGATGACAGCAGGTGACCTAGAGCCACCGCCCTTTGGCGCCGGTCTACTCCTCCGCTCGTCGTCGAAGGCGCCTCGCAGCCTTCGCCGGCCATTCGAGACCACATTCTTTGTGGCCGCCACTCGTGACGACGTGGAACAGCCAGCTGTCCGTTCATGGCTCCTCGGGGCTTCGAATCGTACGTGTGATCTGCTCGTGTGCGCGTGGCGTCCCTCGTGCTGCCGAACGAAGCGCTTGCATCTCGTGCTGGTTCCGCTTCTTTCTTTCCTGTTCCTCCCGTGGTACGCTCACATTTGTTGCATTGATATGTCATACGATGCGTTGATAATCAACCGACCGTGGCCATACATTAGTTCCTTTATGCAAAGCGTGTTGGTGAACCACAGCACGGTTTTCTTGATGATTTTGGGACCGGGTTTCGCAGAACGCGATATCCATCGGTGTTCCATCTGAATCCGCCGCGTTGGCTCAGTGGTTAGAACGCTCGGCTACTGAGCCGGGTTCGAACCCGACCGTGGTGGCCGCGTTTCGATGGAGGCGAAACGCTATGGCGCCCGTGTGCTGTGCGATGTCAGTGCACGTTAAAGATCCCCAGGTGGTCGAAATTATTCCGGAGCCCTCCACTACGGCACCCCTTTCTTCCTTTCTACTTTCACTCCCTCCCTTATCTCTTCCCTTACGGCGCGGTTCAGGTGTGCAACAATATATGAGACAGATACTGCGCGATTCCCTTCCCCAAAAACCAATTATTACTATTATTGGTCCACGTTCGGAACCGGCCTGGGACAATGCCAAAATTGGCTTGGCCCACCCCCGGAAATTGAAAAATGAAGTGACCCACGTTCGGAAAGTACCTGAGTCACTCCAAAAAAGGGTTTAATAATAATAATAATTGGTTTTGGGGGGAAAGGAAATGGCGCAGTATCTGTCTCATATATCGTTGGACACCTGAACCGCGCCGTGAGGAAAAGGATAAAGGAGGGAGTGAAAGAAGAAGGGAAGAAGAGGTGCCGTAGTGGAGGGCTCCGGAATAATTTCGACCACCTGGGGATCTTTAACGTGCACTGACATCGCACAGCACACGGGCGCCTCAGCGTTTTCCTCCATAAAAAAGCAGCCGCCGCCGTCGGGTTCGAACCCGGGTAACTCCGGATCAGTAGTCGAGCGCCCTAACCACAGAGCCTCCGCGGCGGGGCTAAAACGGTTTGACCCAACTCCAAAATTCGGGTGACCTAGCCTGCTTTCGCAGAATATGTCGTGCGTAGGAATGCTAAACCACCAGCCATATTTGTTTACTCCTTCGGAGAGTACATGTGTGAAGTGCTTTCGCCCAACGCCAACCGCAAGCTCATCGACTTCGGTCTATTGCCTCCGAACCACGTCAGGCACGAATAGCAAACAACGAGCTTTAAGTGTGCACTAAGCATTTTCCTCAGCCATTTCTTGCGTTTTATTAAACCCCATGCCTACTTTGCACTGTAACAGATAATAAATGTGGCATCTGTCATAAAATTCTCCCATTGGCTAGAATAACGGACGTCACCGGACCGAATGATTCTCATTGGCTGGAGACAAGTGGCGTCATTCGAAGCTGGTGCCTCAATTGGCCTGCGATAGTTACGTCCGTGCTCACTCAGTCCCCTTGCTAAAGCAAAATTCACCGGTACACGCCGTAACACACAGAGCGAATATCCAAACACTACAAAGAACACTAGGGAAAGTTCTGCTATCTTCTTTCTGAGGAAGAGGAACATTTGTGGAGCTGTGAATTTGTAAGCTAGGTATTTAAGGTAGCTTCCAACAGGGAGCATTCGCGGAGCTGTAGAACGCGCATGCGCACCCCCAGCTCAACACGCTGCTGCGTCACATGCGTGACTTCGCAACGGCGTTCGAGTGCCCGCCTACCAGCGCGATCGACCTGCAGCCGCCAGAATACTGCGTGCCGTGGCCGTACACGGAGCGTTACATCATACGGCCCACCGGCGCGTTCTCCACGACCGCCGGAGACGTCACCGCTGCGACCACGTGATCTGTGCCAGGCAGCGCCCTGTGGTCACCAATTGCAGTGGCTATTGGAGCAATACTGTCAATTTCGTACATGAAATTAGGTTTCGCTTTGAGGAATCACTTGCCAAGCTAAATAATTTAACATCACAGAACAGAAAGATCAGAAAACCTAACTAACCCTGAAATGATATAATATAAAATTTTGTTAAGTAATACAGAGCTCCCATGCTTTTGGTCCCCCGTGTTAAAAATGTAAAGGGCCCTGAAACAACTTTAGAGGAAAGTAAGCTCGCTCAGTGGCTACATCCTGTTCTCATTAACATCTCAGCCATATAATACACATCAGAAGAGGACATACAACCTACAACCGCGCGGGAAAGTTGGCGAGCCCTTTCCAGTGACATTTTGAAACACTAGCTCTCCTCCGTGTCGCACGTCTGCGTATGTCCGTTAAGAGCTGGCTGTTGGTTAGATTTATCCAGACGTCATGGTGCTAACGGCAGAGTCCAGTCAGCAGCGTCCCTCCGGTGGGCCAGGAAGCTCTGCCATCCGGGCAATTCCCGCGCGCGTCGGCAGCCCGCGGTGGGGCCAAGTTGGTGGGACAGGTGTAAATAATAATAATAATAATTGGCTGTTGGGGAAGGGAAATGGTGCAGTGTCTGTCTAACATCTCGGCGGAGTCCTGGGCCGCGCCGTGGGGGAGGGGATGAAGGAGGGACTGAGAGAAGAGGTGCCGTAGTGGAGGGCTCCGGAATGGTTTCGGCCACCTAAGGATCTTAGACGTGCGCTGGCGTCGCACAGCACACGGGCGCCTTGGCGTTACGCCTCCTTCGAAACGCGGCCGCCGCGGTGGGGTTCGAACTCGGGAGCTCCGGATCAGTGGTGGTGGTGGAAACATTATTGCCAAATACAGAGGGGGGCAAGCCCCCTAACATGGCACGAGGCAGCCCTTAGGGGGCTGCCCTTACAGGGAAAAGGACAGCCCTTGGAGGGCTATCCGCTTCAGGGTGTCGGTAATTATCCGGCGCTGGTCAGCAGCAGCGGAGCTGTCCAGGAGAGTCTCCCTGTATGACTCCGCCATGCTTGGGCATGGATGGTGTGGGAAGGTAGGACATGTGAGGAGGACATGAAGGAAGTCCCTCGGTTTCCCGCAGAGCTTACAAGAAATAATGAATTGATCGGGGTAGCCGGCATGAAGGAGAATAAGGTAAGGAGCAGTTCGGGTCGGGAGTCGGCACCAGTTGGAGGCCTGGATTCACTAGCCCAGCGCCCTAACCACTGAGCTACTGGGGCAAGTCGAAAATGAAACTAAAATTGAAAATCTGTTTGAGGAAAGGAAAACAAAATTGAAAATTGGTTTTGAGGAAATGAAATGACGCAGTAACTGTCTCACATCTCGGTGGACACCCGAACCGCGCCATAAGAGAAGGGATTAAGGGGGCAGTGGAAGAAAGGGAGAGGTGCCGTAGTGGAGTTCTCGGTAATGATTCAGGCGACCTGGGGTCTTTTAACCTGCACTGACATCGCGCAGCACGCGGGCGCCTTATGCGTTTAACCTCCCCTGAAACGCGACCTGAAATGGTACGAAACACGTATATGGCTTAATATAACCCTAATTATTATAGGCCCCAGCTACTGTTGCCTGGCAACATCAGGCAGTATTCTCAACCTAAAACCAAGACTCTTGATACATGAAACAGTGCGTGTGGTGTGGGTGCTACGCCACGATGTGCCAAGTCGCCTGGGGCTATGAAAAAAGCCCTTTACTACACAAGATAACTAGCCCTTGTTTAGAGCAATAGGAGCCCTCCTGACTGAGAAAAAGAATGAGTTCATAGACAGTTTATGCTGGTGACTAGGTTGACCACTGAAACTCCAAATATATCTCTCCCCCATCCTTATGCCTTTTCTCTTCCCAAATTAACGTGTTTACTACTACTACTTCAAGAGCACGAACACAGAAGCACAGTTGCGCGCACAAGTGCGCAGACTTTATTGTTTCAAGCCAAATGGTTTTTGGCAGCGAACGTCTTGCGTCGATTCGTTCGAGCAACGACAGCTTAAACAATATGGCAGCTAGCAGCCACCACAAAATTCTCATAAAACTGGGGGCTGTCGAACCATATGCCCCGCGAGACCCGTCGTCGCCAGTGTCAACGGATCCTGGTCGTCACTGCCACTCCGGCGTGCCGGTGGCCTCGTCCAGGACGTCACTGCGCCGTCAGCACCAACATTCGAAATTGCATTCGTAGACGCACTTTTACCGGCATCTTCACTCTCACCCCCATTTTTACGGGCAGCCCGCTGGTCACTGGCCTCGAAGAAGCCGCACCGTAGCGCTGGATTCATGGGCGAGGCCACGGGACACGTAAATGCGGTGGAGAACTCGCGGAAGTTCTTCAGCGGCAGTGTGCAGGACAGCTGTTGTCGTTCGCTGGGCCCGCGCGCGCAGGACGATTGGCAGAAGGCGACGAAGAAGCCCTGATCCTCTGACAGGCCAAGGAAAATGCGCCGCCTCTGATGCGTCCGCGTACCCTGGTCGGCGATAGAGCGCGACGCGTTGAAGGCCCCGTACGCTATCTCGATGGCAGCGACTCCCTCGAAGGCCTGCACACCTCCTTCGGCTCCACTGGCGGCAGTCGCTGGGCACGCTGTCCTCCGCTCGTAGTCCCGGTACGAGGACTTTCCCCACCAAAGACCGGAGGTGGAACCGCGACCGTCCAGGAGGACGCCTCGTGGGTCGAACGCCCGGGCCAGGGCAACGGCGTAGTGGGCTCCGAGGCCTCCCATGTTCACAGCGAGGCCCACTCCCTCCACGAACAGCGGGCAGCGCAGCGCGTGCAGCGAGACAGCCAGCTCGTTTAGGTAATAGTGGTAGCGGAACAGGGCCCGCGGCGGCTGCAAGTCTCCAGGGTAGAAGGCGTCGGCCACATCCCACTGCCTGCCAAGGAGCGCTCGGCGAGCCGACAACGCGTCCAGCCAGTACCGCAGCACAGCACCGTCCTCTCTGGGCTCAGGGAAGTTCTCCAATATGGCGGCCACCTCCGATGCATTGAGGTAGGAGTCGGAAGGCCAGAGGGAGGTGTTCATGCGGCGCAGCTTGTCGACGGCGGCCGCTCGGCTCTCAGCGTGGATCCAAGATGTCTTCAGGAAGAAGTTGATGGCCGTCTGAGTGATGGTCATCAGAATGGCGTCCACTGAGGAGTGCCAGTGAAGCGGGTAGGTAGTGTTTATGTAGCCGGAGAGGTGGGTTACTCCGAACGCTCTGTGTGTGACCCAGAAACAGTCGGCGCTCCGCATATCTTCCATCTCGTACGCCGTGGGTCGACCCGGAAGTGCCGAGTCGGCCATCCATCCGATCATCTGCACCAGCGACCATGCCAGCTGGTGTAGCACCACCTCAGCAGGAAGCGAACTCAGCAGATAGTCGACTGCCTGCAGCAGCTTCACGCTCGTGGCGATGACGCGGTCAGCCTCGGTCACTCTGAGAGCTTTGTTGAGCTGCCAGTTGAGGAGAGTGTCCCACTGGGCGGCGGCCAGGCGAGGAGTGGCCAAATTCTGCATCTGCTTCAGCGGGAAGGCCAGTTCGTTCTGGCCACCAGACACCGAGCCGCACAGGGCACCGACGATCGTTGACTCATAACGGCGCAGCTCCTTCATTTCCTTGTCGCTCATGGCCGCGAAGCTTCTCGCACGAAGGGCGTCGTGAAAGCGACGCACGCGTGCTTTGTACACTCCCCGCGTTACCATGGTGTCCAGAGCCCGCTTCCAATCGTAGGACACGATGCCGGACCCCACGCGCACCTGCCGTTGGTTGCAGCCCGGTATGGGTGAGACACGAACCGAGAACCACAGGCCCAGGTTCCAGTTGATGTCCAGGTCCTGGAGTACGTCCAGAGGCTGCGCGGGCGCCGTAGTGCGCTCAGGCCAGGACAGTGACCGGTCGGCAAGGAACTCGGTCAGCAAAGCGGCATCCTTGGTACTGCTACCACTGTGCAGGCAGACCTGGTGCGCCCGCTCAGCTCGGTTAATGCGCAGTACCGGACGGGAATCGGGCAAAAGGACTTTCCCGGTTGGCAGCACCATTTTGTTTGAGGCGTCGTTCACGGCCTCCAGGTACCGGATGGCGTCTTGCTGGGCCACGGCCAGGAGGTCTCGGAAGACGGTCTCTGACTTGGCTGCGCGAGGATGCCAAGCGCCACACGCGAAGCGGTAAAAGTCGCCGCACGGGGCCGTGCTCCGGTTCAGGGAGTCCTTGAGGCGACGGAAGTGCGCCATGCAGAGCTTGGAGTTGCAGGTGTTCCACGAGCTGCGTCCCATGCCAAAGACGCCGCTTCCTTCGGAGCCTCTCTGATGACGGAGCACAGACAGGCCGATGGTGATGGCGCTGAGCGTCAGTGCTACTCCCAGTAATGATGACAGCAGGTGACCTAGAGCCACCGCCCTTTGGCGCCGGTCTAGTCCTCCGCTCGTCGTCGAAGGCGCCTTACAGCCTTCGCCAGCCATTCGAGACCACATTCTTTGTGCCCACCACTCGTGACGACGTGGAACAGCCAGCTGTCCGTTCATGGCTCCTCGGGGCTTCGAATCGCACGTGTGATCTCCTCGTGTGCGCGTGGCGTCCCTCGTGCTGCCGAACGAAGCGCTTGCATCTCGTGCCGGTTCCGCTTCTTTCTTTCCTGTTCCTCACGTGGTACGCTCACATTTGCTGCATTGATATGTCATACGATGCGTTGATAATCAACCGACCGTGGCCATACATTTGTTCTTTTATGCAAAGCGTGTTGGTGAACCACAGCACGGTTTTCTTGATGATTTTGGGACCGGGTTTCGCAGAACGCGATATCCATCGGTGTTCCATCTGAATCCGCCGCGTTGGCTCAGTGGTTACAACGCTCGGCTACTGAGCCGGGTTCGAACCCGACCGTGGTGGCCGCGTTTCGATGGAGGCGAAACGCTAAGGCGCCCGTGTGCTGTGCGATGTCAGTGCACGTTAAAGATCCCCAGGTGGTCGAAATTATTCCGGAGCCCTCCACTACGGCACCCCTTTCTTCCTTTCTTCTTTCACTCCCTCCCTCATCACTTCCCATACGGCGCGGATCAGGTGTCCAACGATATATGAGACAGATACTGCGCCATTTCCTTCCCCAAAAACAAATTATTATTATTATTTGTCCACTTTCGGAACCGACCTGGGACAATGCCAAAATTGGCTTGGCCCACCCCTGGAAATTCAAAAATGAAGTGACCCACGTTCGAAAAGTATCTGAGACACTCCAAAAAAGGGTTTTGCCCAACACCAAAATTCGGGTGACCTAGCCTGCTTTCGCAGAATATGTCGTGCGTAGGAATGCTAAACCACCAGCCATATTTGTTTACTCCTTCGGAGAGTACATGTGTGAAGTGCTTTCGCCCAACGCCAACCGCAAGCTCATCAACTTCGGTCTATTGCCTCCGAACCACGTCAGGCACGAATAGCAAACAACGAGTTTTAAGTGTGCACTAAGCATTTTCCTCAGCCATTTCTTGCGTTTTATTAAACCCCATGCCTACTTGGCACTGTATCAGATAATAAATGTGGCATCTGTCA
This sequence comes from Amblyomma americanum, assembly GCF_052857255.1. Lineage (NCBI taxonomy): Eukaryota > Metazoa > Arthropoda > Arachnida > Ixodida > Ixodidae > Amblyomma > Amblyomma americanum. Next base: position 299,149,557 of record NC_135497.1, on the reverse strand, counting down.
TAAAATTCTCCCATTGGCTAGAATAACGGACGTCACCGGACCGAATGATTCTCATTGGCTGGAGACAAGTGGCGTCATTCGAAGCTGGTGCCTCAATTGGCCTGCGATATTTACGTCCGTGCTCACTCAGTCCCCTTGCTAAAGCAAAATTCACCGGTACACGCCGTAACACACAGAGCGAATATCCAAACACTACAAAGAACACCAGGGAAAGTTCCGCTATCTTCTTTCTGAGGAAGAGGAACATTTGTGGAGCTGTGAATTTGTAAGCTAGGTATTTAAGGTAGCTTCTAACAGGGAGCATTCGCGGAGCTGTAGAACGCGCATGCGCACCCACAGGCTCAACACGCTGCTGCGTCACATGCGTGACTTCGCAACGGCGTTCGAGTGCCCGCCTACCAGCGCGATCGACCTGCAGCCGCCAGAATACTGCGTGCCGTGGCCGTACACGGAGCGTTACATCATACGGCCCACCGGCGCGTTCTCCACGACCGCCGGAGACGTCACCGCTGCGACCACGTGATCTGTGCCAGGCAGCGCCCTGTGGTCACCAATTGCAGTGGCTATTGGAGCAATACTGTCAATTTCGTACATGAAATTAGGTTTCGCTTTGAGGAATCACTTGTTAAGCTAAATAATTTAACATCACATAACAGAAAGATCAGAAAACCTAACTAGCCCTGAAATGATATAATATAAAATTTTGTTAAGTAATACACAGCTCCCATGCTTTTGGTCCCCCATGTTAAAAATGTAAAGGGCCCTGAAACAACTTTAGAGGAAAGTAAGCTCGCTCAGTGGCTACATCCTGTTCTCATTAACATCTCAGCCATATAATACACATCAGAAGAGGACATACAACCTACAACCGCGCGGGAAAGTTGGCGAGCCCTTTCCAGTGACATTTTGAAACACTAGCTCTCCTCCGTGTCGCACGTCTGCGTATGTCCGTTAAGAGCTGGCTGTTGGTTAGATTTATCCAGACGTCATGGTGCTAACGGCAGAGTCCAGTCAGCAGCGTCCCTCCGGTGGGCCAGGAAGCTCTGCCATCCGGGCAATTCCCGCGCGCGTCGGCAGCCCGCGGTGGGGCCAAGTGGGTGGGACCGGTGTAAATAATAATAATAATAATTGGCTGTTGGGGAAGGGAAATGGTGCAGTGTCTGTCTAGCATCTCGGCGGAGTCCTGGGCCGCGCCGTGGGGGAGGGGATGAAGGAGGGACTGAGAGAAGTGCCGTAGTGGAGGGCTCCGGAATGGTTTCGGCCACCTAAGGATCTTAGACGTGCGCTGGCGTCGCACAGCACACGGGCGCCTTGGCGTTACGCCTCCTTCGAAACGCGGCCGCCGCGGTGGGGTTCGAACTCGGGAGCTCCGGATCAGTGGTGGTGGTGGAAACATTATTGCCAAATACAGAGGGGGGCAAGCCCCCTAACATGGCACGAGGCAGCCCTTAGGGGGTTGCCCTTACAGGGAAAAGGACAGCCCTTGGAGGGCTATCCGCTTCAGGGTGTCGGTAATTATCCGGCGCTGGTCAGCAGCAGCGGAGCTGGCCAGGAGAGTCTCCCTGTATGACTCCGCCATGGTTGGGCATGGATGGTGTGGGAAGGTAGGACATGTGAGGAGGACATGAAGGAAGTCCCTCGGTTTCCCGCAGAGCTTACAAGAAATAATGAATTGATCGGGGTAGCCGGCATGAAGGAGAATAAGGTAAGGAGCAGTTCGGGTCGGGAGTCGGCATCAGTGGGAGGCCTGGATTCACTAGCCCAGCGCCCTAACCACTGAGCTACTGGGGCAAGTCGAAAATGAAACTAAAATTGAAAATCTGTTTGAGGAAAGGAAAACAAAATTGAAAATTGGTTTTGAGGAAATGAAATGACGCAGTAACTGTCTCACATCTCGGTGGACACCCGAACCGTGCCATAAGAGAAGGGATTAAGGAGGCAGTGGAAGAAAGGGAGAGGTGCCGTAGTGGAGGTCTCGGTAATGATTCAGGCGACCTGGGGATCTTTTAACCTGCACTGACATCGCGCAGCACGCGGGTGCCTTATGCGTTTAACCTCCCCTGAAACGCGACCTGAAATGGTACGAAACACGTATATGGCTTAATATAACCCTAATTATTATAGGCCCCAGCTACTGTTGCCTGGCAACATCAGGCAGTATTCTCAACCTAAAACCAAGACTCTTGATACAAGAAACAGTGCGTGTGGTGTGGGTGCTACGCCACGATGTGCCAAGTCGCCTGGGGCTATGAAAAAAGCCCTTTACTACACAAGATAACTAGCCCTTGTTTAGAGCAATAGGAGCCCTTCTGACTGAGAAAAAGAATGAGTTCATAGACAGTTTATGCTGGTGACTAGGTTGACCACTGAAACTCCAACTATATCTCTCCCCCATCCTTGTGCCTTTTCTCTTCCCAAATTAACGTGTTTACTACTACTACTTCAAGAGCACGAACACAGAAGCACAGTTGCGCGCACAAGTGCGCAGACTTTATTGTTTCAAGCCAAATGGTTTTTGGCAGCGAACGTCTTGCGTCGATTCGTTCGAGCAACGACAGCTTAAACAATATGGCAGCTAGCAGCCACCACAAAATTCTCTCATAAAACTGGGGGCTGTCGAACCATATGCCCCGCGAGACCCGTCGTCGCAAGTGTAAACGGATCCTGGTCGTCACTGCCACTCCGGCGTGCCGGTGGCCTCGTCCAGGACGTCACTGCGCCGTCAGCACCAACATTCGCACTCGCATTCGTAGACGCACTTTTACCGGCATCTTCACTCTCACCCCCATTTTTACGGGCAGCCCGTTGGTCAGTGGCCTCGAAGAAGCCGCACCGTAGCGCTGGATTCATGGGCGAGGCCACGGGACACGTAAATGCGGTGGCGAACTCGCGGAAGTTCTTCAGCGGCAGTGTGCAGGACAGCTGTTGTCGCTCGCTGGGCCCGCGAGCGCAGGACGCTTGGCAGAAGGCGACGAAGAAGCCCTGATCCTCTGACAGGCCAAGGAAAATGCGCCGCCTCTGATGCGTCCGCGTACCCTGGTCGGCGATAGAGCGCGACGCGTTGAAGGCCCCGTACGCTATCTCGATGGCAGCGACTCCCTCGAAGGCCTGCACACCTCCTTCGGCTCCACTGGCGGCAGTCGCTGGGCACGCTGTCCTCCGCTCGTAGTCCCGGTACGAGGACTTTCTCCACCAAAGACCGGAGGTGGAACCGCGACCGTCCAGGAGGACGCCTCGTGGGTCGAACGCCCGGGCCAGGGCAACGGCGTAGTGGGCTCCGAGGCCTCCCATGTTCACAGCGAGGCCCACTCCCTCCACGAACAGCGGGCTGCGCAGCGCGTGCAGCGAGACAGCCAGCTCGTTTAGGTAATAGTGGTAGCGGAACAGGGCCCGCGGCGGCTGCAAGTCTCCAGGGTAGAAGGCGTCGGCCACATCCCACTGCCTGCCAAAGAGCGCTCGGCGAGCCGACAAGGCGTCCAGCCAGTACCGCAGCACAGCACCGTCCTCTCTGGGCTCAGGGAAGTTCTCCAATATGGCGGCCACCTCCGATGCATTGAGGTAGGAGTCGGAAGGCCAGAGGGAGGTGTTCATGCGGCGCAGCTTGTCGACGGCGGCCGCTCGGCTCTCAGCGTGGATCCAAGATGTCTTCAGGAAGAAGTTGATGGCCGTCTGAGTGATGGTCATCAGAATGGCGTCCACTGAGGAGCGCCAGTGAAGCGGGTAGGTAGTGTTTATGTAGCCGGAGAGGTGGGTTACTCCGAACGCTCTGTGTGTGACCCAGAAACAGTCGGCGCTCCGCATATCTTCCATCTCGTACGCCGTGGGTCGACCCGGAAGTGCCGAGTCGGCCATCCATCCGATCATCTGCACCAGCGACCATGCCAGGTGGTGTAGCACCACCTCAGCAGGAAGCGAACTCAGCAGATAGTCGACTGCCTGCAGCAGCTTCACGCTCGTGGCGATGACGCGGTCAGCCTCGGTCACTCTGAGAGCTTTGTTGAGCTGCCAGTTGAGGAGAGTGTCCCACTGGGCGGCGGCCAGGCGAGGAGTGGCCAAATTCTGCATCTGCTTCAGCGGGAAGGCCAGTTCGTTCTGGCCACCAGACACCGAGCCGCACAGGGCACCGACGATCGTTGACTCATAACGGCGCAGCTCCTTCATTTCCTTGTCGCTCATGGCCGCGAAGCTTCTCGCACGAAGGGCGTCGTGAAAGCGACGCACGCGTGCTTTGTACACTCCCCGCGTTACCATGGTGTCCAGAGCCCGCTTCCAATCGTAGGACACGATGCCGGACCCCACGCGCACCTGCCGTTGGTTGCAGCCCGGTATGGGTGAGACACGAACCGAGAACCACAGGCCCAGGTTCCAGTTGATGTCCAGGTCCAGGAGTACGTCCAGAGGCTGCGCGGGCGCCGTAGTGCGCTCAGGCCAGGACAGTGACCGGTCGGCAAGGAACTCGGTCAGCAAAGCGGCATCCTTGGTACTGCTACCACTGTGCAGGCAGACCTGGTGCGCCCGCTCAGCTCGGTTAATGCGCAGTACCGGACGGGAATCGGGCAAAAGGACTTTCCCGGTTGGCAGCACCATTTTGTTTGAGGCGTCGTTCACGGCCTCCAGGTACCGGATGGCGTCTTGCTGGGCCACGGCCAGGAGGTCTCGGAAGACGGTTTCTGACTTGGCTGCACGAGGATGCCAAGCGCCACACGCGAAGCGGTATAAGTCGCCGCACGGGGCCGTGCTCCGGTTCAGGGAGTCCTTGAGGCGACGGAAGTGCGCCATGCAGAGCTTGGAGTTGCAGGTGTTCCACGAGCTGCGTCCCATGCCAAAGACGCCGCTTCCTTCGGAGCCTCTCTGATGACGGAGCACAGACAAGCCGATGGTGATGGCGCTGAGCGTCAGTGCTACTCCCAGTAATGATGACAGCAGGTGACCTAGAGCCACCACCCTTTGGCGCCGGTCTAGTCCTCCGCTCGTCGTCGAAGGCGCCTTGCAGCCTTCGCCAGCCATTTGAGACCACATTCTTTGTGCCCACCACTCGTGACGACGTGGAACAGCCAGCTGTCCTTTCATGGCTCCTCGGGGCTTCGAATCGCACATGTGATCTGCTCGTGTGCGCGTGGCGTCCCTCGTGCTGCCGAACGAAGCGCTTGCATCTCGTGCCGGTTCCGCTTCTTTCTTTCCTGTTCCTCACGTGGTACGCTCACATTTGCTGCATTGATATGTCATACGATGCGTTGATAATCAACCGACCGTGGCCATACATTTGTTCTTTTATGCAAAGCGTGTTGGTGAACCACAGCACGGTTTTCTTGATGATTTTGGGACCGGGTTTCGCAGAACGCGATATCCATCGGTGTTCCATCTGAATCCGCCGCGTTGGCTCAGTGGTTAGAACGCTCGGCTACTGAGCCGGGTTCGAACCCGAGCGTGGTGGCCGCGTTTCGATGGAGGCGAAACGCTAAGGCGCCCGTGTGCTGTGCGATGTCAGTGCACGTTAAAGATCCCCAGGTGGTCGAAATTATTCCGGAGCCCTCCACTACGGCACCCCTTTCTTCCTTTCTTCTTTCACTCCCTCCCTCATCAGTTCCCATACGGCGCGGATCAGGTGTCCAACGATATATGAGACAGATACTGCGCCATTTCCTTCCCCAAAAACAAATTATTATTATTATTTGTCCACTTTCGGAACCGACCTGGGACAATGCCAAAATTGGCTTGGCCCACCCCTGGAAATTCAAAAATGAAGTGACCCACGTTCGAAAAGTATCTGAGACACTCCAAAAAAGGGTTTTGCCCAAAACCAAAATTCGGGTGACCTAGCCTGCTTTCGCACAATATGTCGTGCGTAGGAATGCTAAACCAAAAGCCATATTTGTTTACTCCTTCGGAGAGTACATGTGTGAAGTGCTTTCGCCCAACGCCAACCGCAAGCTCATCGACTTCGGTCTATTGCCTCCGAACCACGTCAGGCACGAATAGCAAACAACGAGTTTTAAGTGTGCACTAAGCATTTTCCTCAGCCATTTCTTGCGTTTTATTAAACCCCATGCCTACTTGGCACTGTATCAGATAATAAATGTGGCATCTGTCATAAAATTCTCCCATTGGCTAGAATAACGGACGTCACCGGACCGAATGATTCTCATTGGCTGGAGACAAGTGGCGTCATTCGAAGCTGGTGCCTCAATTGGCCTGCGATAGTTACGTCCGTGCTCACTCAGTCCCCTTGCTAAAGCAAAATTCACCGGTACACGCCGTAACACACAGAGCGAATATCCAAACACTACAAAGAACACCAGGGAAAGTTCCGTTATCTTCTTTCTGAGGAAGAGGAACATTTGTGGAGCTGTGAATTTGTAAGCTAGGTATTTAAGGTAGCTTCTAACAGGGAGCATTCGCGGAGCTGTAGAACGCGCATGCGCACCCACAGGCTCACCACGCTGCTGCGTCACATGCGTGACTTCGCAACGGCGTTCGAGTGCCCGCCTACCAGCGCGATCGACCTGCAGCCGCCAGAATACTGCGTGCCGTGGCCGTACACGGAGCGTTACATCATACGGCCCACCGGCGCGTTCTCCACGACCGCCGGAGACGTCACCGCTGCGACCACGTGATCTGTGCCAGGCAGCGCCCTGTGGTCACCAATTGCAGTGGCTATTGGAGCAATACTGTCAATTTCGTACATGAAATTAGGTTTCGCTTTGAGGAATCACTTGCCAAGCTAAATAATTTAACATCACAGAATAGAAAGATCAGAAAACCTAACTAACCCTGAAATGATATAATATAAAATTTAGTTAAGTAATACACAGCTCCCATGCTTTCGGTCCCCCATGTTAAAAATGTAAAGGGCCCTGAAACAACTTTAGAGGAAAGTAAGCTCGCTCAGTGGCTACATCCTGTTCTCATTAACATCTCAGCCATATAATACACATCAGAAGAGGACATACAACCTACAACCGCGCGGGAAAGTTGGCGAGCCCTTTCCAGTGACATTTCGAAACACTAGCTCTCCTCCGTGTCGCACGTCTGCGTATGTCCGTTAAGAGCTGGCTGTTGGTTAGATTTATCCAGACGTCATGGTGCTAACGGCAGAGTCCAGTCAGCAGCGTCCCTCCGGTGGGCCAGGAAGCTCTGCCATCCGGGCAATTCCCGCGCGCGTCGGCAGCCCGCGGTGGGGCCAAGTGGGTGGGACCGGTGTAAATAATAATAATAATAATTGGCTGTTGGGGAAGGGAAATGGTGCAGTGTCTGTCTAACATCTCGGCGGAGTCCTGGGCCGCGCCGTGGGGGAGGGGATGAAGGAGGGACTGAGAGAAGAGGTGCCGTAGTGGAGGGCTCCGGAATGGTTTCGGCCACCTAAGGATCTTAGACGTGCGCTGGCGTCGCACAGCACACGGGCGCCTTGGCGTAACGCCTCCTTCGAAACGCGGCCGCCGCGGTGGGGTTCGAACTCGGGAGCTCCGGATCAGTGGTGGTGGTGGAAACATTATTGCCAAATACAAAGGGGGGCAAGCCCCCTAACATGGCACGAGGCAGCCCTTAGGGGGCTGCCCTTACAGGGAAAAGGACAGCCCTTGGAGGGCTATCCGCTTCAGGGTGTCGGTAATTATCCGGCGCTGGTCAGCAGCAGCGGAGCTGGCCAGGAGAGTCTCCTTGTATGACTCCGCCATGGTTGGGCATGGATGGTGTGGGAAGGTAGGACATGTGAGGAGGACATGAAGGAAGTCCCTCGGTTTCCCGCAGAGCTTACAAGAAATAATGAATTAATCGGGGTAGCCGGCATGAAGGAGAATAAGGTAAGGAGCAGTTCGGGTCTGGAGTCGGCACCAGTGGGAGGCCTGGATTCACTAGCCCAGCGCCCTAACCACTGAGGTACTGGGGCAAGTCGAAAATGAAACTAAAATTGAAAATCTGTTTGAGGAAAGGAAAACAAAATTGAAAATTGGTTTTGAGGAAATGAAATGACGCAGTAACTGTCTCACATCTCGGTGGACACCCGAACCGCGCCATAAGAGAAGGGATTAAGGAGGCGGTGGAAGAAAGGGAGAGGTGCCGTAGTGGAGGTCTCGGTAATGATTCAGGCGACCTGGGGATCTTTTAACCTGCACTGACATCGCGCAGCACGCGGGCGCCTTATGCGTTTAACCTCCCCTGAAACGCGACCTGAAATGGTACGAAACACGTATATGGCTTAATATAACCCTAATTATTATAGGCCCCAGCTACTGTTGCCTGGCAACATCAGGCAGTATTCTCAACCTAAAACCAAGACTCTTGATACATGAAACAGTGCGTGTGGTGTGGGTGCTACGCCACGATGTGCCAAGTCGCCTGGGGCTATGAAAAAAGCCCTTTACTACACAAGATAACTAGCCCTTGTTTAGAGCAATAGGAGCCCTTCTGACTGAGAAAAAGAATGAGTTCATAGACAGTTTATGCTGGTGACTAGGTTGACCACTGAAACTCCAAATATATCTCTCCCCCATCCTTATGCCTTTTCTCTTCCCAAATTAACGTGTTTACTACTACTACTTCAAGAGCACGAACACAGAAGCACAGTTGCGCGCACAAGTGCGCAGACTTTATTGTTTCAAGCCAAATGGTTTTTGGCAGCGAACGTCTTGCGTCGATTCGTTCGAGCAACGACAGCTTAAACAATATGGCAGCTAGCAGCCACCACAAAATTCTCTCATAAAACTGGGGGCTGTCGAACCATATGCCCCGCGAGACCCGTCGTCGCCAGTGTCAACGGATCCTGGTCATCACTGCCACTCCGGCGTGCCGGTGGCCTCGTCCAGGACGTCACTGCGCCGTCAGCACCAACATTCGCACTCGCATTCGTAGACGCACTTTTACCGGCATCTTCACTCTCACCCCCATTTTTACGGGCAGCCCGCTGGTCACTGGCCTCGAAGAAGCCGCACCGTAGCGCTGGATTCATGGGCGAGGCCACGGGACACGTAAATGCGGTGGCGAACTCGCGGAAGTTCTTCAGCGGCAGTGTGCAGGACAGCTGTTGTCGCTCGCTGGGCCCGCGCGCGCAGGACGCTTGGCAGAAGGCGACGAAGAAGCCCTGATCCTCTGACAGGCCAAGGAAAATGCGCCGCCTCTGATGCGTCCGCGTACCCTGGTCGGCGATAGAGCGCGACGCGTTGAAGGCCCCGTACGCTATCTCGATGGCAGCGACTCCCTCGAAGGCCTGCACACCTCCTTCGGCTCCACTGGCGGCAGTCGCTGGGCACGCTGTCCTCCGCTCGTAGTCCCGGTACGAGGACTTTCCCCACCAAAGACCGGAGGTGGAACCGCGACCGTCCAGGAGGACGCCTCGTGGGTCGAACGCCCGGGCCAGGGCAACGGCGTAGTGGGCTCCGAGGCCTCCCATGTTCACAGCGAGGCCCACTCCCTCCACGAACAGCGGGCTGCGCAGCGCGTGCAGCGAGACAGCCAACTCGTTTAGGTAATAGTGGTAGCGGAACAGGGCCCGCGGCGGCTGCAAGTCTCCAGGGTAGAAGGCGTCGGCCACATCCCACTGCCTGCCAAGGAGCGCTCGGCGAGCCGACAACGCGTCCAGCCAGTACCGCAGCACAGCACCGTCCTCTCTGGGCTCAGGGAATTTCTCCAATATGGCGGCCACCTCCGATGCATTGAGGTAGGAGTCGGAAGGCCAGAGGGAGGTGTTCATGCGGCGCAGCTTGTCGACGGCGGCCGCTCGGCTCTCAGCGTGGATCCAAGATGTCTTCAGGAAGAAGTTGATGGCCGTCTGAGTGATGATCATCAGAATGGCGTCCACTGAGGAGCGCCAGTGAAGCGGGTAGGTAGTGTTTATGTAGCCGGAGAGGTGTGTTACTCCGAACGCTCTGTGTGTGACCCAGAAACAGTCGGCGCTCCGCATATCTTCCATCTCGTACGCCGTGGGTCGACCCGGAAGTGCCGAGTCGGCCATCCATCCGATCATCTGCACCAGCGACCATGCCAGGTGGTGTAGCACCACCTCAGCAGGAAGCGAACTCAGCAGATAGTCGACTGCCTGCAGCAGCTTCACGCTCGTGGCGATGACGCGGTCAGCCTCGGTCACTCTGAGAGCTTTGTTGAGCTGCCAGTTGAGGAGAGTGTCCCACTGGACGGCGGCCAGGCGAGGAGTGGCCAAATTCTGCATCTGCTTCAGCGGGAAGGCCAGTTCGTTCTGGCCACCAGACACCGAGCCGCACAGGGCACCGACGATCGATGACTCATAACGGCGCAGCTCCTTCATTTCCTTGTCGCTCATGGCCGCGAAACTTCTCGCACGAAGGGCGTCGTGAAAGCGACGCAGGCGTGCTTTGTACACTCCCCGCGTTACCATGGTGTCCAGAGCCCGCTTCCAATCGTAGGACACGATGCCGGACCCCACGCGCACCTGCCGTTGGTTGCAGCCCGGTATGGGTGAGACACGAACCGAGAACCACAGGCCCAGGTTCCAGTTGATGTCCAGGTCCAGGAGTACGTCCAGAGGCTGCGCGGGCGCCGTAGTGCGCTCAGGCCAGGACAGTGACCGGTCGGCAAGGAACTCGGTCAGCAAAGCGGCATCCTTGGTACTGCTACCACTGTGCAGGCAGACCTGGTGCGCCCGCTCAGCTCGGTTAATGCGCAGTACCGGACGGGAATCGGGCAAAAGGACTTTCCCGGTTGGCAGCACCATTTTGTTTGAGGCGTCGTTCACGGCCTCCAGGTACCGGATGGCGTCTTGCTGGGCCACGGCCAGGAGGTCTCGGAAGACGGAATCTGACTTGGCTGTGCGAGGATGCCAAGCGCCACACGCGAAGCGGTAAAAGTCGCCGCACGGGGCCGTGCTCCGGTTCAGGGAGTCCTTGAGGCGACGGAAATGCGCCATGCAGAGCTTGGAGTTGCAGGTGTTCCACGAGCTGCGTCCCATGCCAAAGACGCCGCTTCCTTCGGAGCCTCTCTGATGACGGAGCACAGACAGGCCGATGGTGATGGCGCTGAGCGTCAGTGCTACTCCCAGTAATGATGACAGCAGGTGACCTAGAGCCACCGCCCTTTGGCGCCGGTCTAGTCCTCCGCTCGTCGTCGAAGGCGCCTTGCAGCCTTCGCCAGCCATTCGAGACCACATTCTTTGTGCCCACCACTCGTGACGACGTGGAACAGCCAGCTGTCCTTTCATGGCTCCTCGGGGCTTCGAATCGCACGTGTGATCTGCTCGTGTGCGCGTGGCGTCCCTCGTGCTGCCGAACGAAGCGCTTGCATCTCGTGCCGGTTCCGCTTCTTTCTTTCCTGTTCCTCACGTGGTACGCTCACATTTGCTGCATTGATATGTCATACGATGCGTTGATAATCAACCGACCGTGGCCATACATTTGTTCTTTTATGCAAAGCGTGTTGGTGAACCACAGCACGGTTTTCTTGATGATTTTGGGACCGGATTTCGCAGAACGCGATATCCATCGGTGTTCCATCTGAATCCGCCGCGTTGGCTCAGTGGTTAGAACGCTCGGCTACTGAGCCGGGTTCGAACCCGACCGTGGTGGCCGCGTTTCGATGGAGGCGAAACGCTAAGGCGCCCGTGTGCTGTGCGATGTCAGTGCACGTTAAAGATCCCCAGGTGGTCGAAATTATTCCGGAGCCCTCCACTACGGCACCCCTTTCTTCCTTTCTTCTTTCACTCCCTCCCTCATCACTTCCCATACGGCGCGGATCAGGTGTCCAACGATATATGAGACAGATACTGCGCCATTTCCTTCCCCAAAAACAAATTATTATTATTATTTGTCCACTTTCGGAACCGACCTGGGACAATGCCAAAATTGGCTTGGCCCACCCCTGGAAATTCAAAAATGAAGTGACCCACGTTCGAAAAGTATCTGAGACACTCCAAAAAAGGGTTTTGCCCAACACCAAAATTCGGGTGACCTAGCCTGCTTTCGCAGAATATGTCGTGCGTAGGAATGCTAAACCACCAGCCATATTTGTTTACTCCTTCGGAGAGTACATGTGTGAAGTGCTTTCGCCCAACGCCAACCGCAAGCTCATCGACTTCGGTCTATTGCCTCCGAACCACGTCAGGCACGAATAGCAAACAACGAGTTTTAAGTGTGCACTAAGCATTTTCCTCAGCCATTTCTTGCGTTTTATTAAACCCCATGCCTACTTGGCACTGTATCAGATAATAAATGTGGCATCTATCATAAAATTCTCCCATTGGCTAGAATAACGGACGTCACCGGACCGAATGATTCTCATTGGCTGGAGACAAGTGGCGTCATTCGAAGCTGGTGCCTCAATTGGCCTGCGATAGTTACGTCCGTGCTCACTCAGTCCCCTTGCTAAAGCAAAATTCACCGGTACACGCCGTAACACACAGAGCGAATATCCAAACACTACAAAGAACACCAGGGAAAGTTCCGCTATCTTCTTTCTGAGGAAGAGGAACATTTGTGGAGCTGTGAATTTGTAAGCTAGGTATTTAAGGTAGCTTCTAACAGGGAGCATTCGCGGAGCTGTAGAACGCGCATGCGCACCCACAGGCTCAACACGCTGCTGCGTCACATGCGTGACTTCGCAACGGCGTTCGAGTGCCCGCCTACCAGCGCGATCGACCTGCAGCCGCCAGAATAGTGCGTGCCGTGGCCGTACACGGAGCGTTACATCATACGGCCCACCGGCGCGTTCTCCACGACCGCCGGAGACGTCACCGCTGCGACCACGTGATATGTGCCAGGCAGCGCCCTGTGGTCACCAATTGCAGTGGCTATTGGAGCAATACTGTCAATTTCGTACATGAAATTAGGTTTCGCTTTGAGGAATCACTTGCCAAGCTAAATAATTTAACATCACAGAATAGAAAGATCAGAAAACCTAACTAACCCTGAAATGATATAATATAAAATTTTGTTAAGTAATGCACAGCTCCCATGCTTTTGGTCCCCCATGTTAAAAATGTAAAGGGCCCTGAAACAACTTTAGAGGAAAGTAAGCTCGCTCAGTGGCTACATCCTGTTCTCATTAACATCTCAGCCATATAATACACATCAGAAGAGGACATACAACCTACAACCGCGCGGGAAAGTTGGCGAGCCCTTTCCAGTGACATTTTGAAACACTAGCTCTCCTCCGTGTCGCACGTCTGCGTATGTCCGTTAAGAGCTGGCTGTTGGTTAGATTTATCCAGACGTCATGGTGCTAACGGCAGAGTCCAGTCAGCAGCGTCCCTCCGGTGGGCCAGGAAGCTCTGCCATCCGGGCAATTCCCGCGCGCGTCGGCAGCCCGCGGTGGGGCCAAGTGGGTGGGACCGGTGTAAATAATAATAATAAAAATTGGCTGTTGGGGAAGGGAAATGGTGCAGTGTCTGTCTAACATCTCGGCGGAGTCCTGGGCCGCGCCGTGGGGGAGGGGATGAAGGAGGGACTGAGAGAAGAGGTGCCGTAGTGGAGGGCTCCGGAATGGTTTCGGCCACCTAAGGATCTTAGACGTGCGCTGGCGTCGCACAGCACACGGGCGCCTTGGCGTTACGCCTCCTTCGAAACGCGGCCGCCGCGGTGGGGTTCGAACTCGGGAGCTCCGGATCAGTGGTGGTGGTGGAAACATTATTGCCAAATACAGAGGGGGGCAAGCCCCCTAACATGGCACGAGGCAGCCCTTAGGGGGCTGCCCTTACAGGGAAAAGGACAGCCCTTGGAGGGCTATCCGCTTCAGGGTGTCGGTAATTATCCGGCGCTGGTCAGCAGCAGCGGAGCTGGCCAGGAGAGTCTCCCTGTATGACTCCGCCATGGTTGGGCATGGATGGTGTGGGAAGGTACGACATGTGAGGAGGACATGAAGGAAGTCCCTCGGTTTCCCGCAGAGCTTACAAGAAATAATGAATTGATCGGGGTAGCCGGCATGAAGGAGAATAAGGTAAGGAGCAGTTCGGGTCTGGAGTCGGCGCCAGTGGGAGGCCTGGATTCACTAGCCCAGCGCCCTAACCACTGAGGTACTGGGGCAAGTCGAAAATGAAACTAAAATTGAAAATCTGTTTGAGGAAAGGAAAACATAATTGAAAATTGGTTTTGAGGAAATGAAATGACGCAGTAACTGTCTCACATCTCGGTGGACACCCGAACCGCGCCATAAGAGAAGGGATTAAGGAGGCAGTGGAAGAAAGGGAGAGGTGCCGTAGTGGAGGTCTCGGTAATGATTGAGACGACCTGGGGATCTTTTAACCTGCACTGACATCGCGCAGCACGCGGGCGCCTTATGCGTTTAACCTCCCGTGAAACGCGACCTGAAATGGTACGAAACACGTATATGGCTTAATATAACCCTAATTATTATAGGCCCCAGCTACTGTTACCTGGCAACATCAGGCAGTATTCTCAACCTAAAACCAAGACTCTTGATACATGAAACAGTGCGTGTGGTGTGGGTGCTACGCCACGATGTGCCAAGTCGCCTGGGGCTATGAAAAAAGCCCTTTACTACACAAGATAACTAGCCCTTGTTTAGAGCAATAGGAGCCCTCCTGACTGAGAAAAAGAATGAGTTCATAGACAGTTTATGCTGGTGACTAGGTTGACCCCTGAAACTCCAAATATATCTCTCCCCCACCCTTATGCCTTTTCTCTTCCCAAATTAACGTGTTTACTACTACTACTTCAAGAGCACGAACACAGAAGCACAGTTGCGCGCACAAGTGCGCAGACTTTATTGTTTCAAGCCAAATGGTTTTTGGCAGCGAACGTCTTGCGTCGATTCGTTCGAGTAACGACAGCTTAAACAATATGGCAGCTAGCAGCCACCACAAAATTCTCTCATAAAACTGGGGGCTGTCGAACCATATGCCCCGCGAGACCACTCGTCGCCAGTGTCAACGGATCCTGGTCGTCACTGCCACTCCGGCGTGCCGGTGGCCTCGTACAGGACGTCACTGCGCCGTCAGCACCAACATTCGCACTCGCATTCGTAGACGCACTTTTACCGGCATCTTCACTCTCACCCCCATTTTTACGGGCAGCCCGCTGGTCACTGGCCTCGAAGAAGCCGCACCGTAGCGCTGGATTCATGGGCGAGGCCACGGGACACGTAAATGCGGTGGCGAACTCGCGGAAGTTCTTCAGCGGCAGTGTGCAGGACAGCTGTTGTCGCTCGCTGGGCCCGCGCGCGCAGGACGCTTCGCAGAAGGCGACGAAGAAGGCCTGATCCTCTGACAGGCCAAGGAAAATGCGCCGCCTCTGATGCGTCCGCGTACCCTGGTCGGCGATAGAGCGCGACGCGTTGAAGGCCCCGTACGCTATCTCGATGGCAGCGACTCCCTCGAAGGCCTGCACACCTCCTTCGGCTCCACTGGCGGCAGTCGCTGGGCACGCTGTCCTCCGCTCGTAGTCCCGGTACGAGGACTTTCCCCACCAAAGACCGGAGGTGGAACCGCGACCGTCCAGGAGGACGCCTCGTGGGTCGAACGCCCGGGCCAGGGCAACGGCGTAGTGGGCTCCGAGGCCTCCCATGTTCACAGCGAGGCCCACTCCCTCCACGAACAGCGGGCTGCGCAGCGCGTGCAGCGAGACAGCCAGCTCGTTTCGGTAATAGTGGTAGCGGAACAGGGCCCGCGGCGGCTGCAAGTCTCCAGGGTAGAAGGCGTCGGCTACATCCCACTGCCTGCCAAGGAGCGCTCGGCGAGCCGACAACGCGTCCAGCCAGTACCGCAACACAGCACCGTCCTCTCTGGGCTCAGGGAAGTTCTCCAATATGGCGGCCACCTCCGATGCATTGAGGTAGGAGTCGGAAGGCCAGAGGGAGGTGTTCATGCGGCGCAGCTTGTCGACGGCGGCCGCTCGGCTCTCAGCGTGGATCCAAGATGTCTTCAGGAAGAAGTTGATGGCCGTCTGAGTGATGGTCATCAGAATGGCGTCCACTGAGGAGAGCCAGTGAAGCGGGTAGGTAGTGTTTATGTAGCCGGAGAGGTGGGTTACTCCGAACGCTCTGTGTGTGACCCAGAAACAGTCGGCGCTCCGCATATCTTCCATCTCGTACGCCGTGGGTCGACCCGGAAGTGCCGAGTCGGCCATCCATCCGATCATCTGCACCAGCGACCATGCCAGCTGGTGTAGCACCACCTCAGCAGGAAGCGAACTCAGCAGATAGTCGACTGCCTGCAGCAGCTTCACGCTCGTGGCGATGACGCGGTCAGCCTCGGTCACTCTGAGAGCTTTGTTGAGCTGCCAGTTGAGGAGAGTGTCCCACTGGGCGGCGGCCAGGCGAGGAGTGGCCAAATTCTGCATCTGCTTCAGCGGGAAGGCCAGTTCGTTCTGGCCACCAGACACCGAGCCGCACAGGGCACCGACGATCGTTGACTCATAACGGCGCAGCTCCTTCATTTCCTTGTCGCTCATGGCCGCGAAGCTTCTCGCACGAAGGGCGTCGTGAAAGCGACGCACGCGTGCTTTGTACACTCCCCGCGTTACCATGGTGTCCAGAGCCCGCTTCCAATTGTAGGACACGATGCCGGACCCCACGCGCACCTGCCGTTGGTTGCAGCCCGGTATGGGTGAGACACAAACCGAGAACCACAGGCCCAGGTTCCAGTTCATGTCCAGGTCCAGGAGTACGTCCAGAGGCTGCGCGGGCGCCGTAGTGCGCTCAGGCCAGGACAGTGACCGGTCGGCAAGGAACTCGGTCAGCAAAGCGGCATCCTTGGTACTGCTACCACTGTGCAGGCAGACCTGGTGCGCCCGCTCAGCTCGGTTAATGCGCAGTACCGGACGGGAATCGGGCAAAAGGACTTTCCCGGTTGGCAGCACCATTTTGTTTGAGGCGTCGATCACGGCCTCCAGGTACCGGATGGCGTCTTGCTGGGCCACGGCCAGGAGGTCTCGGAAGACGGTCTCTGACTTGGCTGCGCGAGGATGCCAAGCGCCACACGCGAAGCGGTAAAAGTCGCCGCACGGGGCCGTGCTCCGGTTCAGGGAGTCCTTGAGGCGACGGAAGTGCGCCATGCAGAGCTTGGAGTTGCAGGTGTTCCACGAGCTGCGTCCCATGCCAAAGACGCCGCTTCCTTCGGAGCCTCTCTGATGACGGAGCACAGACAGGCCGATGGTGATGGCGCTGAGCGTCAGTGCTACTCCCAGTAATGATGACAGCAGGTGACCTAGAGCCACCGCCCTTTGGCGCCGGTCTAGTCCTCCGCTCGTCGTCGAAGGCGCCTTGCAGCCTTCGCCAGCCATTCGAGACCACATTCTTTGTGCCCACCACTCGTGACGACGTGGAACAGCCAGCTGTCCGTTCATGGCTCCTCGGGGCTTCGAATCGCACGTGTGATCTGCTCGTGTGCGCGTGGCGTCCCTCTTGCTGCCGAACGAAGCGCTTGCATCTCGTGCCGGTTCCGCTCCTTTCTTTCCTGTTCCTCACGTGGTACGCTCACATTTGCTGCATTGATATGTCATACGATGCGTTGATAATCAACCGACCGTGGCCAAACATTAGTTCTTTTTTGCAAAGCGTGTTGGTGAACCACAGCACGCTTTACTTGATGATTTTGGGACCGGGTTTCGCAGAACGCGATATCCATCGGTGTTCCGTCTAAATCCGCCGCGTTGGCTCAGTGGTTAGAACGCTCGGCTACTGAGCCGGGTTCGAAACCGACCGTGGTGGCCGCGTTTCGATGGAGGCGAAACGCTAAGGCGCCCGTGTGCTGTGCGATGTCAGTGCACGTTAAAGATCCCCAGGTGGTCGAAATTTTTCCGGAGCCCTCCACTACGGCACCCCTTTCTTCCTTTCTTCTTTCACTCCCTCCCTTATCCCTTCCCTTACGGCGCGGTTCAGGTGTGGAACGATATATGAGACAGATACTGCGTCATTTCCTTCCCCAAAAACCAATTATTAATATTATTGGTCCACGTTCGGAACCTGCCTGGGACAATGCCAAAATTGGCTTGGCCCACCCCCGGAAATTCAAAAATGAAGTGACCCACGTTCGGAAAGTACCTGAGTCACTCCAGAAAAGGGTTTAATAATAATAATAATTGGTTTTGGGGGAACGGAAATGGCGCAGTATCTGTCTCAATATCGTTGGACACCTGAACCGCGCCGTAAGGAAAAGGATAAAGGAGGGAGTGAAAGAAGAAGGGAAGAAGAGGTGCCGTAGTGGAGGGCTCCGGAATAATTTCGACCACCTGGGGATCTTTAACGTGCACTGACATCGCACAGCACACGGGCGCCTCAGCGTTTTTCCTCCATAAAAACGCAGCCGCCGCCGTCGGGTTCGAACCCGGGTAACTCCGGATCAGTAGTCGAGCGCCCTAACCACTGAGCCACCGCGGCGGGGCTAAAAGGGTTTGACCCAACCCCAAAATTCGGGTGGCCTAGTGTGCTTTCGCAGAATATGTCGTGCATAGGAATGCTAAACCACCAGCCATATTTGTTTACTCCTTCGGAGAGTACATGTGTAAAGTGCTTTTGCCCAACGCCAACCGCAAGCTCATCGACTTCGGTCTATTGCCTCCGAACCACGTCAGGCACGAATAGCAAAACCCGAGTTTTAAGTGTGCACTAAGCATTTTCCTCAGCCATTTCTGCGTCTTATTAAACCCCATGGCTACTTGCCACTGTATCAGATAATAAATGTGGCATCTGTCATAAAATTCTCCCATTGGCTAGAAGAACGGACGTCACCGGACCGAATGATTCTCATTGGCTGGAGACAAGTGGCGTCATTCGAAGCTGGTGCCTCAATTGGCCTGCGATCGTTACGTCCGTGCTCACTCAGTCCCCTTGCTAAAGCAAAATTCACCGGTACACGCCGTAACACACAGAGCGAATATCCGAACACTACAAAGAACACCAGGGAAAGTTCCGCTATCTTCTTTCTGAAGAAGAGGAACATTTGTGGAGCTGTGAATTTGTAAGCTAGGTATTTAGGGTAGCTTCTAACACGGAGCATTCGCGGAGCTGTAGAACGCGCATGCACACACCCACAGGCTCAACACGCTGCTGCGTCACATGCGTGACTTCACAACGGCGTTCGAGTGCCCGCCTACCAGCGCGATCGACCTGCAGCCGCCAGAATACTGCGTGCCGTGGCCGTACACGGAGCGTTACATCATACGGCCCACCGGCGCGTTCTCCACGACCGCCGGAGACGTCACCGCTGCGACTACGAGATCTGTGCCAGGCAGCGCCGTGTGGTCACCAATTGCAGTGGCTATTGGAGCAATACTGTCAATTTCGTACATGAAATTAGGTTTCGCTTTGAGGAATCACTTACCAAGCTAAATAATTTAACATCACAGAACAGAAAGATCAGAAAACCTAACTAACCCTGAAATGATATAATATAAAATTTTGTTAAGTAATACAGAGCTCCCATGCTTTTGGTCCCCCGTGTTAAAAATGTAAAGGGCCCTGAAACAACTTTAGAGGAAAGTAAGCTCGCTCAGTGGCTACATCCTGTTCTCATTAACATCTCAGCCATATAATACACATCTGAAGTGGACATACAACCTAAAACCGCGCGGGAAAGTTGGCGAGCCCTTTCCAGTGACATTTTGAAACACTAGCCCTCCTCCGTGTCGCACGTCTGCGTATGTCCGTTAAGAGCTGGCTGTTGGTTAGATTTATCCAGACGTCATGGTGCTAACGGCAGAGTCCAGTCAGCAGCGTCCCTCCGGTGGGCCAGGAAGCTCTGCCATCCGGGCAATTCCCGCGCGCGTCGGAAGCCCGCGGTGGGGCCAAGTGGGTGGGACCGGTGTAAATAATAATAATAATAATTGGCTGTTGGGGAAGGGAAATGGTGCAGTGTCTGTCTAACATCTCGGCGGAGTCCTGGGCCGCGCCGTGGGGGAGGGGATGAAGGAGGGACTGAGAGAAGAGGTGCCGTAGTGGAGGGCTCCGGAATGGTTTCGGCCACCTAAGGATCTTAGACGTGCGCTGGCGTCGCACAGCACACGGGCGCCTTGGCGTTACGCCTCCTTCGAAACGCGGCCGCCGCGGTGGGGTTCGAACTCGGGAGCTCCGGATCAGTGGTGGTGGTGGAAACATTATTGCCAAATACAGAGGGGGGCAAGCCCCCTAACATGGCACGAGGCAGCCCTTAGGGGGCTGCCCTTACAGGGAAAAGGACAGCCCTTGGAGGGCTATCCGCTTCAGGGTGTCGGTAATTATCCGGCGCTGGTCAGCAGCAGCGGAGCTGGCCAGGAGAGTCTCCTTGTATGACTCCGCCATGGTTGGGCATGGATGGTGTGGGAAGATAGGACATGTGAGGAGGACATGAAGGAAGTCCCTCCGTTTCCCGCAGAGCTTACAAGAAATAATGAATTGATCGGGGTAGCCGGCATGAAGGAGAATAAGGTAAGGAGCAGTTCGGGTCTGGAGTCGGCACCAGTGGGAGGCCTGGATTCACTAGCCCAGCGCCCTAACCACTGAGGTACTGGGGCAAGTCGAAAATGAAACTAAAATTGAAAATCTGTTTGAGGAAAGGAAAACAAAATTGAAAATTGGTTTTGAGGAAATGAAATGACGCAGTAACTGTCTCACATCTCGGTGGACACCCGAACCGCGCCATAAGAGAAGGGATTAAGGAGGCAGTGGAAGAAAGGGAGAGGTGCCGTAGTGGAGGTCTCGGTAATGATTGAGACGACCTGGTGATCTTTTAACCTGCACTGACATCGCGCAGCACGCGGGCGCCTTATGCGTTTAACCTCCCCTGAAACGCGACCTGAAATGGTACGAAACACGTATATGGCTTAATATAACCCTATATATTATAGGCCCCAGCTACTGTTACCTGGCAACATCAGGCAGTATTCTCAACCTAAAACCAAGACTCTTGATACATGAAACAGTGCGTGTGGTGTGGGTGCTACGCCACGATGTGCCAAGTCGCCTGGGGCTATGAAAAAAGCCCTTTACTACACAAGATAACTAGCCCTTGTTTAGAGCAATAGGAGCCCTCCTGACTGAGAAAAAGAATGAGTTCATAGACAGTTTATGCTGGTGACTAGGTTGACCACTGAAACTCCAAATATATCTCTCCCCCACCCTTATGCCTTTTCTCTTCCCAAATTAACGTGTTTACTACTACTACTTCAAGAGCACGAACACAGAAGCACAGTTGCGCGCACAAGTGCGCAGACTTTATTGTTTCAAGCCAAATGGTTTTTGGCAGCGAACGTCTTGCGTCGATTCGTTCGAGCAACGACAGCTTAAACAATATGGCAGCTAGCAGCCACCACAAAATTCTCTCATAAAACTGGGGGCTGTCGAACCATATGCCCCGCGAGACCCCTCGTCGCCAGTGTCAACGGATCCTGGTCGTCACTGCCACTCCGGCGTGCCGGTGGCCTCGTCCAGGACGTCACTGCGCCGTCAGCACCAACATTCGCACTCGCATTCGTAGACGCACTTTTACCGGCATCTTCACTCTCACCCCCATTTTTACGGGCAGCCCGCTGGTCACTGGCCTCGAAGAAGCAGCACCGTAGCGCTGGATTCATGGGCGAGGCCACGGGACACGTAAATGCGGTGGCGAACTCGCGGAAGTTCTTCAGCGGCAGTGTGCAGGACAGCTGTTGTCGCTCGCTGGGCCCGCGCGCGCAGGACGCTTCGCAGAAGGCGACGAAGAAGGCCTGATCCTCTGACAGGCCAAGGAAAATGCGCCGCCTCTGATGCGTCCGCGTACCCTGGTCGGCGATAGAGCGCGACGCGTTGAAGGCCCCGTACGCTATCTCGATGGCAGCGACTCCCTCGAAGGCCTGCACACCTCCTTCGGCTCCACTGGCGGCAGTCGCTGGGCACGCTGTCCTCCGCTCGTAGTCCCGGTACGAGGACTTTCCCCACCAAAGACCGGAGGTGGAACCGCGACCGTCCAGGAGGACGCCTCGTGGGTCGAACGCCCGGGCCAGGGCAACGGCGTAGTGGGCTCCGAGGCCTCCCATGTTCACAGCGAGGCCCACTCCCTCCACGAACAGCGGGCTGCGCAGCGCGTGCAGCGAGACAGCCAGCTCGTTTCGGTAATAGTGGTAGCGGAACAGGGCCCGCGGCGGCTGCAAGTCTCCAGGGTAGAAGGCGTCGGCCACATCCCACTGCCTGCCAAGGAGCGCTCGGCGAGCCGACAACGCGTCCAGCCAGTACCGCAACACAGCACCGTCCTCTCTGGGCTCAGGGAAGTTCTCCAATATGGCGGCCACCTCCGATGCATTGAGGTAGGAGTCGGAAGGCCAGAGGGAGGTGTTCATGCGGCGCAGCTTGTCGACGGCGGCCGCTCGGCTCTCAGCGTGGATCCAAGATGTCTTCAGGAAGAACTTGATGGCCGTCTGAGTGATGGTCATCAGAATGGCGTCCACTGAGGAGAGCCAGTGAAGCGGGTAGGTAGTGTTTATGTAGCCGGAGAGGTGGGTTACTCCGAACGCTCTGTGTGTGACCCAGAAACAGTCGGCGCTCCGCATATCTTCCATCTCGTACGCCGTGGGTCGACCCGGAAGTGCCGAGTCGGCCATCCATCCGATCATCTGCACCAGCGACCATGCCAGCTGGTGTAGCACCACCTCAGCAGGAAGCGAACTCAGCAGATAGTCGACTGCCTGCAGCAGCTTCACGCTCGTGGCGATGACGCGGTCAGCCTCGGTCACTCTGAGAGCTTTGTTGAGCTGCCAGTTGAGGAGAGTGTCCCACTGGGCGGCGGCCAGGCGAGGAGTGGCCAAATTCTGCATCTGCTTCAGCGGGAAGGCCAGTTCGTTCTGGCCACCAGACACCGAGCCGCACAGGGCACCGACGATCGTTGACTCATAACGGCGCAGCTCCTTCATTCCCTTGTCGCTCATGGCCGCGAAGCTTCTCGCACGAAGGGCGTCGTGAAAGCGACGCACGCGTGCTTTGTACACTCCCCGCGTTACCATGGTGTCCAGAGCCCGCTTCCAATCGTAGGACACGATGCCGGACCCCACGCGCACCTGCCGTTGGTTGCAGCCCGGTATGGGTGAGACACGAACCGAGAACCACAGGCCCAGGTTCCAGTTGATGTCCAGGTCCTGGAGTACGTCCAGAGGCTGCGCGGGCGCCGTAGTGCGCTCAGGCCAGGACAGTGACCGGTCGGCAAGGAACTCGGTCAGCAAAGCGGCATCCTTGGTACTGCTACCACTGTGCAGGCAGACCTGGTGCGCCCGCTCAGCTCGGTTAATGCGCAGTACCGGACGGGAATCGGGCAAAAGGACTTTCCCGGTTGGCAGCACCATTTTGTTTGAGGCGTCGTTCACGGCCTCCAGGTACCGGATGGCGTCTTGCTGGGCCACGGCCAGGAGGTCTCGGAAGACGGTCTCTGACTTGGCTGCGCGAGGATGCCAAGCGCCACACGCGAAGCGGTAAAAGTCGCCGCACGGGGCCGTGCTCCGGTTCAGGGAGTCCTTGAGGCGACGGAAGTGCGCCATGCAGAGCTTGGAGTTGCAGGTGTTCCACGAGCTGCGTCCCATGCCAAAGACGCCGCTTCCTTCGGAGCCTCTCTGATGACGGAGCACAGACAGGCCGATGGTGATGGCGCTGAGCGTCAGTGCTACTCCCAGTAATGATGACAGCAGGTGACCTAGAGCCACCGCCCTTTGGCGCCGGTCTAGTCCTCCGCTCGTCGTCGAAGGCGCCTTGCAGCCTTCGCCAGCCATTCGAGACCACATTCTTTGTGCCCACCACTCGTGACGACGTGGAACAGCCAGCTGTCCTTTCATGGCTCCTCGGGGCTTCGAATCGCACGTGTGATCTGCTCGTGTGCGCGTGGCGTCCCTCGTGCTGCCGAACGAAGCGCTTGCATCTCGTGCCGGTTCCGCTTCTTTCTTTCCTGTTCCTCACGTGGTACGCTCACATTTGCTGCATTGATATGTCATACGATGCGTTGATAATCAACCGACCGTGGCCATACATTTGTTCTTTTATGCAAAGCGTGTTGGTGAACCACAGCACGGTTTTCTTGATGATTTTGGGACCGGGTTTCGCAGAACGCGATATCCATCGGTGTTCCATCTGAATCCGCCGCGTTGGCTCAGTGGTTACAACGCTCGGCTACTGAGCCGGGTTCGAACCCGACCGTGGTGGCCGCGTTTCGATGGAGGCGAAACGCTAAGGCGCCCGTGTGCTGTGCGATGTCAGTGCACGTTAAAGATCCCCAGGTGGTCGAAATTATTCCGGAGCCCTCCACTACGGCACCCCTTTCTTCCTTTCTTCTTTCACTCCCTCCCTCATCACTTCCCATACGGCGCGGATCAGGTGTCCAACGATATATGAGACAGATACTGCGCCATTTCCTTCCCCAAAAACAAATTATTATTATTATTTGTCCACTTTCGGAACCGACCTGGGACAATGCCAAAATTGGCTTGGCCCACCCCTGGAAATTCAAAAATGAAGTGACCCACGTTCGAAAAGTATCTGAGACACTCCAAAAAAGGGTTTTGCCCAACACCAAAATTCGGGTGACCTAGCCTGCTTTCGCAGAATATGTCGTGCGTAGGAATGCTAAACCACCAGCCATATTTGTTTACTCCTTCGGAGAGTACATGTGTGAAGTGCTTTCGCCCAACGCCAACCGCAAGCTCATCGACTTCGGTCTATTGCCTCCGAACCACGTCAGGCACGAATAGCAAACAACGAGTTTTAAGTGTGCACTAAGCATTTTCCTCAGCCATTTCTTGCGTTTTATTAAACCCCATGCCTACTTGGCACTGTATCAGATAATAAATGTGGCATCTGTCATAAAATTCTCCCATTGGCTAGAATAACGGACGTCACCGGACCGAATGATTCTCATTGGCTGGAGACAAGTGGCGTCATTCGAAGCTGGTGCCTCAATTGGCCTGCGATAGTTACGTCCGTGCTCACTCAGTCCCCTTGCTAAAGCAAAATTCACCGGTACACGCCGTAACACACAGAGCGAATATCCAAACACTACAAAGAACACCAGGGAAAGTTCCGCTATCTTCTTTCTGAGGAAGAGGAACATTTGTGGAGCTGTGAATTTGTAAGCTAGGTATTTAAGGTAGCTTCTAACAGGGAGCATTCGCGGAGCTGTAGAACGCGCATGCGCACCTACAGGCTCAACACGCTGCTGCGTCACATGCGTGACTTCGCAACGGCGTTCGAGTGCCCGCCTACCAGCGCGATCGACCTGCAGCCGCCAGAATACTGCGTGCCGTGGCCGTACACGGAGCGTTACATCATACGGCCCACCGGCGCGTTCTCCACGACCGCCGGAGACGTCACCGCTGCGACCACGTGATCTGTGCCAGGCAGCGCCCTGTGGTCACCAATTGCAGTGGCTATTGGAGCAATACTGTCAATTTCGTACATGAAATAAGGTTTCGCTTTGAGGAATCACTTGCCAAGCTAAATAATTTAACATCACAGAATAGAAAGATCAGAAAACCTAACTAACCCTGAAATGATATAATATAAAATTTTGTTAAGTAATACACAGCTCCCATGCTTTTGGTCCCCCATGTTAAAAATGTAAAGGGCCCTGAAACAACTTTAGAGGAAAGTAAGCTCGCTCAGTGGCTACATCCTGTTCTCATTAACATCTCAGCCATATAATACACATCAGAAGAGGACATACAACCTACAACCGCGCGGGAAAGTTGGCGAGCCCTTTCCAGTGACATTTTGAAACACTAGCTCTCCTCCGTGTCGCACGTCTGCGTATGTCCGTTAAGAGCTGGCTGTTGGTTAGATTTATCCAGACGTCATGGTGCTAACGGCAGAGTCCAGTCAGCAGCGTCCCTCCGGTGGGCCAGGAAGCTCTGCCATCCGGGCAATTCCCGCGCGCGTCGGCAGCCCGCGGTGGGGCCAAGTGGGTGGGACCGGTGTAAATAATAATAATAATAATTGGCTGTTGGGGAAGGGAAATGGTGCAGTGTCTGTCTAACATCTCGGCGGAGTCCTGGGCCGCGCCGTGGGGGAGGGGATGAAGGAGGGACTGAGAGAAGAGGTGCCGTAGTGGAGGGCTCCGGAATGGTTTCGGCCACCTAAGGATCTTAGACGTGCGCTGGCGTCGCACAGCACACGGGCGCCTTGGCGTTACGCCTCCTTCGAAACGCGGCCGCCGCGGTGGGGTTCGAACTCGGGAGCTCCGGATCAGTGGCGGTGGTGGAAACATTATTGCTAAATACAGAGGGGGGCAAGCCCCCTAACATGGCACGAGGCAGCCCTTAGGGGGCTGCCCTTACAGGGAAAAGGACAGCCCTTGGAGGGCTATCCGCTTCAGGGTGTCGGTAATTATCCGGCGCTGGTCAGCAGCAGCGGAGCTGGCCAGGAGAGTCTCCCTGTATGACTCCGCCATGGTTGGGCATGGATGGTGTGGGAAGGTACGACATGTGAGGAGGACATGAAGGAAGTCCCTCGGTTTCCCGCAGAGCTTACAAGAAATAATGAATTGATCGGGGTAGCCGGCATGAAGGAGAATAAGGTAAGGAGCAGTTCGGGTCTGGAGTCGGCACCAGTGGGAGGCCTGGATTCACTAGCCCAGCGCCCTAACCACTGAGGTACTGGGGCAAGTCGAAAATGAAACTAAAATTGAAAATCTGTTTGAGGAAAGGAAAACAAAATTGAAAATTGGTTTTGAGGAAATGAAATGACGCAGTAACTGTCTCTCATCTCGGTGGACACCCGAACCGCGCCATAAGAGAAGGGATTAAGGAGGCAGTGGAAGAAAGGGAGAGGTGCCGTAGTGGAGGTCTCGGTAATGATTCAGACGACCTGGGGATCTTTTAACCTGCACTGACATCGCGCAGCACGCGGGCGCCTTATGCGTTTAACCTCCCC
This sequence comes from Amblyomma americanum, assembly GCF_052857255.1. Lineage (NCBI taxonomy): Eukaryota > Metazoa > Arthropoda > Arachnida > Ixodida > Ixodidae > Amblyomma > Amblyomma americanum. The sequence goes on along the minus strand of NC_135497.1, from coordinate 299,122,791 downwards.
TGAAACGCGACCTCAAATGGTACGAAACACGTATATGGCTTAATATAACCCTAATTATTATAGGCCCCAGCTACTGTTACCTGGCAACATCAGGCAGTATTCTCAACCTAAAACCAAGACTCTTGATACATGAAACAGTGCGTGTGGTGTGGGTGCTACGCCACGATGTGCCAAGTCGCCTGGGGCTATGAAAAAAGCCCTTTACTACACAAGATAACTAGCCCTTGTTTAGAGCAATAGGAGCCCTCCTGACTGAGAAAAAGAATGAGTTCATAGACAGTTTATGCTGGTGACTAGGTTGACCACTGAAACTCCAAATATATCTCTCCCCCACCCTTATGCCTTTTCTCTTCCCAAATTAACGTGTTTACTACTACTACTTCAAGAGCACGAACACAGAAGCACAGTTGCGCGCACAAGTGCGCAGACTTTAATGTTTCAAGCCAAATGGTTTTTGGCAGCGAACATCTTGCGTCGATTCGTTCGAGCAACGACAGCTTAAAAAATATGGCAGCTAGCAGCCACCACAAAATTCTCTCATAAAACGGGGGGCTGTCAGACCATATGCCCCGCGAGACCCGTCGGCGCCAGTGTCAACGGATCCTGGTCGTCACTGCCACTCCTGCGTGCCGGTGGCCTCGTCCAGGACGTCACTGCGCCGTCAGCACCAACATTCGCACTCGCATTCGTAGACGCACTTTTACCGGCATCTTCCGCTCTCACCCCCATTTTTACGGGCAGCCCGCTGGTCGCTGGCGTCGAAGAAGCCGCACCGTAGCGCTGGATTCATGGGCGAGGCCACGGGACACGTAAATGCGGTGGCGAACTCGCGGACGTTCTTCAGCGGCAGTCTGCAGGACCGCTGTGTTCGCTCGCTGGGCCCGCGCGCGCAGGACGCTTCGCAGAAGGCGACGAAGAAGGCCTGATCCTCTGACAGTCCCAGGAAAGTGCGCCGCCTCTGATGAATCCGCGTAACCTGGTCGGCGATACAGCGCGACGCGTTGAAGGCCTGGTACGCTATCTCGATGGCAGCGACCCCCTCGAAGGCCTGCACACCTCCTTCGGCTCCACTGGCGGCAGTCGCTGGGCACGCTGTCCTCCGCTCGTAGTCCCGGTACGAGGACTTTCCCCACCAAAGACCGGAGGTGGAACCGCGACCGTCCAGGAGGACGCCTCGTGGGTCGAACGCCCGGGCCAGGGCAGCGGCAAAGTGGGCTCCGAGGCCTCCCATGTTGACAGCGAGGCCCACTCCCTCCACGAACAGCGGTCTGCGCAGCGCGTGAAGCGAGACAGCCAGCTCGTTTAGGTAATAGTGGCAGCGGAACAGGGCCCGCGGCGGCTGCAAGTCTCCAGGGTAGAAGGCGTCGGCCACATCCCACTGCCTGTCAAGGAGCGCTCGGCGAGCCGACAACGCGTCAAGCCAGTACCGCAACACAGCACCGTCCTCTCTGGGCTCAGGGAAGTCCTCCAATATGGCGGCCACCTCCGATGCATTGAGGTAGGAGTCGGAAGGCCAGAGGGATGTGTTCATGCGGCGCAGCTTGTCGACGGCGGCCGCTCGGCTCTCAGCGTCGATCCAAGATGTCTTCAGGAAGAGGTTGATGGCCGTCTTAGTGATGGTCATCAGAATGGCGTCCACTGAGGAGCGCCAGTGAAGCGGGTAGGTAGTGTTTATGTAGCCGGAGAGGAGGGTTACTCCGAACGCTCTGTGTGTGGCCCAGAAACAGTCGGCGCTCCGCATATCTCTCATCTCGTACGCCGTGGGTCGACCCGGAAGTGCCGAGTCGGCCATCCATCCGATCATCTGCACCAGCGACCATGTCAGCTGGTGTAGCACCACCTCAGCAGAAAGCGAACTCAGCAGATAACCGACTGCCTGCAGCAGCTTCACGTTCGTGGCGATGACGCGGTCAGCCTCGGTCACCCTGAGAGCTTTGTTGAGCTGCCAGTTGAGGAGAGTGACCCACTGGGCGGTGGCCAGGCGAGGAGTGGCCAAACTCTGCATCTGCTTGAGCGGGAAGGCCAGTTCGTTCTGGCCACCAGACACCGAGCCGGACAGGGCAATGACGATCGTTGACTCATAACGGCGCAGCTCCTCCACTTCCTTGTCGCTCATGGCCGCGAAGCTTCTCGCACGAAGGGCGTCGTGAAAGCGACGCACGCGTGCTTTGTACACTCCCCGCGTTACCATGGTGTCCAGAGCCCGCTTCCAATCGTAGGACACGATGCCGGACCCCACGCGCACCTGCCGTTGGTTGCGGCCCGGTATGGGTGAGACACGAACCGAGAACCACAGGCCCAGGTTCCAGTTGATGTCCAGGTCCAGGAGTACGTCCAGAGGCTGCGCGGGCGCCGTAGTGCGCTCAGGCCAGGACAGTGACCGGTTGGCAAGGAACTCGGTCAGCAAAGCGGCATCCCTGGTACTGCTACCACTGTGCAGGCAGACCTGGTACGCCCGCTCAGCTCGGTTAATGCACAGTACCGGACGCGAATCGGGCAAAAGGACTTTCCCGGTTGGCAGCACCATTTTGTTTGAGGCGTCGCTCACGGCCTCCAGGTACCGGATGGCGTCTTGCTGGGCCACGGCCAGGAGGTCTCGGAAGACAGTCTCTGACTTGGCTGCGCGAGGATGCCAAGCGCCACACGCGAAGCGGTAAAAGTCGCCGCACGGGGCCGCGCTCCGGTTCAGGGAGTCCTTGAGGCGACGGAAGTGCGCCATGCAGAGCTTGGAGTTGCAGGTGTTCCACGAGCTGCGTCCCATGCCAAAGACGCCGCTTCCTTCGGAGCCTCTCCGATGACGGAGCACAGAGAGGCCGATGGTGATGGCGCTTAGCGTCAGTGCCACTCCCAGGAATGATGACAGCAGGGGACCTAGAGGCACCGCCCTTTGGCGCCGGTCTAGTCCTCCGCTCGTCGTCGAAGGCGCCTCGCAGCCTTCGCCAGCCATTCGAGACCACATTCTTTGTGCCCACTACTCGTGACGACGTGGAACAGTCAGCTGTCCGTTCATGGCTCCTCGGGGCTTCGAATCGTACGTGTGATCTGCTCGTGTGCGCGGGGCGTCCCTCGTGCTGCCGAACGAAGCGCTTGCATCTCGTGCCGGTTCCGCTTCTTTCTTTCCTGTTCCTCACGTGGTACGCTCACATTTGCTGCATTGATATGTCATACAATGCGTTGATAATCAACCGACCGTGGCCAAACATTAGTTCTTTTTTGCAAAGCGTGTTGGTGAACCACAGCACCGTTTCCTTGATGATTTTGGGACCGGGTTTCGCAGAACGCGATATCCATCGGTGTTCCATCTGAATCCGCCGCATTGGCTCAGTGGTTAGAACGCTCGGCTACTGAGCCGGGTTCGAACCCGACCGTGGTGGCCGTGTTTCGATGGAGGCGAAACGCTAAGGCGCCCGTGTGCTGTGCGATGTCAGTGCACGTTAAAGATCCCCAGGTGGTCGAAATTATTCCGGAGCCCTCCACTACGGCATCCCTTTCTTCCTTTCTGCTTTCACTCCCTCCCTTATCCCTTCCCTTACGGCGCGGTTCAGGTGTGCAACGATATATGAGACAGATACTGCGCCGTTTCCTTCCCCAAAAACCAATTACTAATATTATTGGTCCACGTTCGGAACCGGCCTGGGACAATGCCAAAATTGGCTTGGCCCACCCAAGGAAATTCAAAAATGAAGTGACCCACGTTCGGAAAGTACCGGAGTCACTCCAAAAAAGGGTTTAATAATAATAATAATTGGTTTTCGGGGGGAAAGGATATGGCGCAGTATCTGTCTCATATATCGTTGGACACCTGAACCGCGCCGTAAGGAAAAGGATAAAGGATGGAGTGAAAGAAGAAGGGAAGAAGAGGTGCCGTAGTGGAGGGCTCCGGAATAATTTCGACCACCTGGGGATCTTTAACGTGCACTGACATCGCACAGCACACGGGCGCCTCAGCGTTTTTCCTCCATAAAAACGCAGCCGCCGCCGTCGGGTTCGAACCCGGGTAACTCCGGATCAGTAGTCGAGCGCCCTAACCACTGAGCCACCGCGGCGGGGCTAAAAGGGTTTGGCCCAACCCCAAAATTCGGGTGGCCTAGCGTGCTTTCGCAGAATATGTCGTGCATAGCAATGCTAAACCACCAGCCATATTTGTTTACTCCTTCGGAGAGTACATGTGTAAAGTGCTTTCGCCCAACGCCAACCGCAAGCTAATCGACTTCGGTCTCTTGCCTCCGAACCACGTCAGGCACGAATAGCAAACAACGAGTTTTAAGTGTGCACTAACCATTTGCCTCGGCCATTTCTTGCGTTTTATTAAACCCCATGGCTACTTGGCACTGTATCAGATAATAAATGTGGCATCTGTCATAAAATTCTCCCATTGGCTGTAAGAACGGACGTCACCGGACCGATTGATTCTCATTGGCTGGAGACAAGTGGCGTCATTCGAAGCTGGTGCCTCAATTGGCCTGCGATCGTTACGTCCGTGCTCACTCAGTCCCCTTGCTAAAGCAAAATTCACCGGTACACGCCGTAACACACAGAGCGAATATCCAAACACTACAAAGAACACCAGGGAAAGTTCCGCTATCTTCTTTATGAGAAAGAGGAACATTTGTGGAGCTGTGAATTTGTAAGCTGGGTATTTAAGGTAGCTTCTAACAGGGAGCATTCGCGGAGCTGTAGAACGCGCACGCGCACACCCACAGGCTCAACACGCTGCTGCGTCACATGCGTGACTTCGCAACGGCGTTCGAATGCCCGCCTACCAGCGCGATCGACCTGCAGCCGCCAGAATACTGCGTGCCGTGGCCGTACACGGAGCGTTACATCATACGGCCCACCGGCGCGTTCTCCACGACCGCCGGAGACGTCACCGCTGCGACCACGTGATCTGTGCCAGGCAGCGCCATGTGGTCACCAATTGCAGTGGCTATTGGAGCAATACTGTCAATTTCGTACATGAAATTAGGTTTCGCTTTGAGGAATCACTTACCAAGCTAAATAATTTAACATCACAGAACAGAAAGATCAGAAAACCTTACTAACCCTGAAATGATATAAAATTTTGTTAAGTAATACAGAGAGCTCCCATGCTTTTGGTCCCCCGTGTTAAAAATGTAAAGGGCCCTGAAACAACTTTAGAGGAAAGTGGTGCAGTCTCTGTCTAACATCTCGGCGGAGTCCTGGGCCGCGCCGTGGGGGAGGGGATGAAGGAGGGACTGAGAGAAAAGATGCCGTAGTGGAGGGCTCCGGAATGGTTTCGGCCACCTAGGAATCTTAGACGTGCGCTGGCGTCGCACAGCACACGGGCGACTTGGCGTTTCGCCTAATTCGAAACGCGGCCGCCGCGGTGGGGTTCGAACTCGGGTGCTCCGGATCAGTGGTGGTGGTGGAAACATTATTGCCAAATACAGAGGGGGGCAAGCCCCCTAACATGGCACGAGGCAGCCCTTAAGGGGCTGCACTTACAGGGAAAAGGACAGCCCTTGGAGGGCTATCCGCTTCAGGGCGTCGGTAATTATCCGGACCCGCCGCGGTGGCTCAGTGGTTGGGGCGCTCGACTACTGATCCGGAGTTCCCGGGTTCGAGCCCGACCGTGGCGGCTGCGTTTTTTATGGAGGAAAAACGCTAAGGCGCCCGTGTGCTGTGCGATGTCAGTGCACGTTAAAGATCCCCAGGTGGTCGAAATTATTCCGGAGCCCTCCACTACGGCACCTCCTTCTTCCTTTCTTCTTTCACTCCCTTCCTTATCCCTTCTCTTACGGCGCGGTTTAGGTGTCCAACGATATATGAGACAGATAATGCGCCATTTCCTTTCCCCAAAAGCAATTATTATTATTATTATTAATTATCCGGCGCTGGTCAGCAGCAGCGGAGCTGGCCAGGAGAGTCTCCCAGTATGACTCCTCCATGGTTGGGCATGGATGGTGTGGGAAGGTAGGACATGTGAGGAGGACATGGAGGAAGTCTCTCGATTTCCCGCAGAGCTTACAAGAAGAAATGAATTGATCGGGGTAGCCGGCATGAAAGAATAAGATAAGGAGCAGTTCGGGTCTGGAGTCGGCACCAGTGGGAGGCCTAGATTCACTAGCCCAGCGCCCTAACCACTGAGCTACTGGGGCAAGTCGAAAATGAAACTAAAATTGAAAATTTGTTTGAGGAAAAGAAAAGAAAATTGAAACTTGGTTTTGAGGAAATGAAATGACGCAGTAACTGTCTCACATATCGGTGGACATCCAGACCGGGCCATAAGAGAAGGGATTAAGGAGGCATTGGAATAAAGGAACAGAGAGGTGCCGTAGTGGAGGTCTCGGTAATGATTCAGACGATCTTGGGTTTTTTTAAACTGCATTGACATCGCGCAGCACGCGGGCGCCTTATGCGTTTCACCTCCCCTGAAACGCGACCTGAAATGGTACGAAACTCGTATATAGCTTAATATAACCCTGATTATTATAGGCCCCAGCAACAGTTACCTGGCAACATCAGGAAGAATTCTCAACCTAAAACCAAGGCTCTTGATACATGAAACAGTGCGTGTGGTGTGGGTGCTACGCCACGAATTGCCATGTCGCCTGGGGCTATGAAAAAAGCCCTTCACTACACAAGATAACTAGCCCTAGGTTAGAGCAATAGGAGCCCTCCTGACGGAGAAAAATAATGAGTTCATAGACAGTTTATGCTGGTGACTAGGTTTACCACTGAAACTCCAAATATATCTCTCCCCCACCCTTTTGCCTTTTCTCGTCCCAAATTAACGTGTTTACTGCTACAACTTCAAGAGCACGAACACAGAAGCACAGTTGCGCGCACAAGTGCGCAGACTTTAATATTTCAAAGTCGCATGGCTCTTGGCAGCGAACGTCTTGCGTCGATTCGTTCGAGCAACGACAGCTTAAAAAATATGGCAGCTAGCAGCCACCACAAAATTCTCTCATAAAACTGGGGGCTGTCGTAAAATATGCCCCGCGAGACCCGTCGGCGCCAGTGTCAACGGATCCTGGTCGTCACTGCCACTCCTGCGTGCCGGTGGCCTCGTCCAGGACGTCACTGCGCCGTCGGCACCAACATTCACACTCGCATCCGTAGACGCACTTTTACCGGCATCTTCACTCTCACCCCCATTTTTACGGTCAGCCCGCTGGTCGCTGGCCTCGAAGAAGCCGCACCGTAGCGCTTAATTCATGGGCGAGGCCATGGGACACGTAAACGCGGTGGCGATCTCGCGGAAGTTCTTCAGCGGCAGTGTGCAGGACAGCTGTTGTCGCTCGCTGGGCCCGCGCGCGCAGGACGCTTGGCAGAAGGCGACGAAGAAGGCCTGATCCTCTGACAGGCCAAGGAAAATGCGCCGCCTCTGATGCGTCCGCGTACCCTGGTCGGCGATAGAGCGCGACGCGTTGAAGGCCCCGTACGCTATCTCGATGGCAGCGACTCCCTCGAAGGCCTGCACACCTCCTTCGGCTCCACTGGCGGCAGTCGCTGGGCACGCTGTCCTCCGCTCGTAGTCCCGGTACGAGGACTTTCCCCACCAAAGACCGGAGGTGGAACCGCGACCGTCCAGGAGGACGCCTCGTGGGTCGAACGCCCGGGCCAGGGCAACGGCGTAGTGGGCTCCGAGGCCTCCCATGTTCACAGCGAGGCCCACTCTCTACACGAACAGCGGGCTGCGCAGCGCGTGCAGCGAGACAGCCAGCTCGTTTAGGTAATAGTGGTAGCGGAACAGGGCCCGCGGCGGCTGCAAGTCTCCAGGGTAGAAGGCGTCGGCCACATCCCACTGCCTGCCAAGGAGCGCTCGGCGAGCCGACAACGCGTCAAGCCAGTACCGCAACACAGCACCGTCCTCTCTGGGCTCAGGGAAGTCCTCCAATATGGCGGCCACCTCCGATGCATTGAGGTAGGAGTCGGAAGGCCAGAGGGATGTGTTCATGCGGCGCAGCTTGTCGACGGCGGCCGCTCGGCTCTCAGCGTGGATCCAAGATGTCTTCAGGAAGAAGTGTATGGCCGTCTGAGTGATGGTCATCAGAATGGCGTCCACTGAGGAGCGCCAGTGAAGCGGGTAGGTAGTGTTTATGTAGCCGGAGAGGTGGGTTACTCCGAACGCTCTGTGTGTGACCCAGAAACAGTCGGCGCTCCGCATATCTTCCATCTCGTACGCCGTGGGTCGACCCGTAAGTGCCGAGTCGGCCATCCATCCGATCATCTGCACCAGCGACCATGTCAGCTGGTGTAGCACCACCTCAGCAGAAAGCGAACTCAGCAGATAACCGACTGCCTGCAGCAGCTTCACGTTCGTGGCGATGACGCGGTCAGCCTCGGTCACTCTGCGAGCTTTGTTGAGCTGCCAGTTGAGGAGAGTGTCCCACTGGGAGGTGGCCAGGCGAGGAGTGGCCAAATTCTGCATCTGCTTCAGCGGGAAGGCCAGTTCGTTCTGGCCACCAGACACCGAGCCGGACAGGGCACCGACGATCGTTGACTCATAACGGCGCAGCTCCTCCACTTCCTTGTCGCTCATGGCCGCGAAGCTTCTCACACGAAGGGCGTCGTGAAAGCGACGCACGCGTGCTTTGTACACTCCCCGCGTTACCATGGTGTCCAGAGCCCGCTTCCAATCATAGGACACGATGCCGGACCCCACGCGCACCTGCCGTTGGTTGCGGCCCGGTATGGGTGAGACACGAACCGAGAACCACAGGCCCAGGTTCCAGTTGATGTCCAGGTCCAGGAGTACGTCCAGAGGCTGCGCGGGCGCCGTAGTGCGCTCAGGCCAGGACAGTGACCGGTCGGCAAGGAACTCGGTCAGCAAAGCGGCATCCCTGGTACTGCTACCACTGTGCAGGCAGACCTGGCACGCCCGCTCAGCTCGGTTAATGCGCAGTACCGGACGGGAATCGGGCAAAAGGACTTTCCCGGTTGGCAGCACCATTTTGTTTCAGGCGTCGTTCACGGCCTCCAGGTACCCGATGGCGTCTTGCTGGGCCACGGCCAGGAGGTCTCGGAAGGCGGTCTCTGACTTGGCTGCGCGAGGATGCCAAGCGCCACACGCGAAGCGGTAAAAGTCGCCGCACGAGGCCGTGCTCCGGTTCAGGGAGTCCTTGAGGCGACGGAAGTGCGCCATGCAGAGCTTGGAGTTGCAGGTGTTCCACGAGCTGCGTCCCATGCCAAAGACGCCGCTTCCTTCGGAGCCTCTCTGATGACGGAGCACAGACAGGCCGATGGTGATGGCGCTGAGCGTCAGTGCTACTCCCAGTAATGATGACAGCAGGTGACCTAGAGCCACCGCCCTTTGGCGCCGGTCTAGTCCTCCGCTCGTCGTCGAAGGCGCCTCGCAGCCTTCACCATCCATTCGAGACCACATTCTTTGTGCCCACCACTCGTGACAACGTGGAACAGCCAGCTGTCCGTTCATGGCTCCTCGGGGCTTCGAATCGCACGTGTGATCTGCTCGTGTGCGCGTGGCGTCCCTCGTGCTGCCGAACGAAGCGCTTGCATCTCGTGCCGGTTCCGCTTCTTTCTTTCCTGTTCCTCACGTGGTACGCTCACATTTGCTGCATTGATATGTCATACGATGCGTTGATAATCAACCGACCGTGGCCAAACATTAGTTCTTTTTTGCAAAGCGTGTTGGTGAACCACAGCACGGTTTCCTTGATGATTTTGGGACCGGGTTTCGCAGAACGCGATATCCATCGGTGTTCCATCTAAATCCGCCGCGTTGGCTCAGTGGTTAGAACGCTCGGCTACTGAGCCGGGTTCGAACCCGACCGTGGTGGCCGCGTTTCGATGGAGGCGAAACGCTAAGGCGCCCGTGTGCTGTGCGATGTCAGTGCACGTTAAAGATCCCCAGGTGGTCGAAATTATTCCGGAGCCCTCCACTACGGCACCCCTTTCTTCCTTTCTTCTTTCACTCCCTCCCTTATCCCTTCCCTTACGGCGCGGTTCAGGTGTGCAACGATATATGAGACAGATACTGCGCCATTTCCTTCCCCAAAAACCAATTATTATTATTATTGGTCCACGTACGGAACCGGCCTGGGACAATGCAAAAATTGGCTTGGCCCACCCCCGGAAATTCAAAAATGAAGTGACCCACGTTCGGAAAGTACCTGAGTCACTCCAAAAAAGGGTTTATTAATAATAATAATTGGTTTTGGGAGAAAGGAAATGGCGCAGTATCTGTCTCATATATCGTTGGACACCTGAACCGCGCCGTAAGGAAAAAGATAAAGGAGGGAGTGAAAGAAGAAGGGAAGAAGAGGTGCCGTAGTGGAGGGCTCCGGAATAATTTCGACCACCTGGGGATCTTTAACGTGCACTGACATCGCACAGCACACGGGCGCCTCAGCGTTTTTCCTCCATAAAAACGCAGCCGCCGCCGTCGGGTTCGAACCCGGGTAACTCCGGATCAGTAGTCGAGCGCCCTAACCACTGAGCCACCGCGGCGGGGCTAAAAGGGTTTGACCCAACCCCAAAATTCGGGTGGCCTAGCGTGCTTTCGCAGAATATGTCGTGCATAGGAATGCTAAACCACCAGCCATATTTGTTTACTCCTTCGGAGAGTACATGTGTAAAGTGCTTTTGCCCAACGCCAACCGCAAGCTCATCGACTTCGGTCTATTGCCTCCGAACCACGTCAGGCACGAATAGCAAACAACGAGTTTTAAGTGTGCACTAAGCATTTTCCTCAGCCATTTCTTGCGTCTTATTAAACCCCATGGCTACTTGGCACTGTATGAGATAATAAATGTGGCATCTGTCATAAAATTCCCCCATTGGCTAGAAGAACGGACGTCACCGGACCGAATGATTCTCATTGGCTGGAGACAAGTGGCGTCATTCGAAGCTGGTGCCTCAATTGGCCTGCGATCGTTACGTCCGTGCTCACGCAGTCCCCTTGCTAAAGCAAAATTCACCGGTACACGCCGTAACACACAGAGCGAATATCCAAACACTACAAAGAACACCAGGGAAAGTTCCGCTATCTTCTTTCTGAGGAAGAGGAACATTTGTGAAGCTGTGAATTTTTAAGCTAGGTATTTAAGGTAGCTTCTAACAGGGAGCATTCGCGGAGCTGTAGAACGCGCATGCACACACCCACAGGCTCAACACGCTGCTGCGTCACATGCGTGACTTCGCAACGGCGTTCGAGTGCCCGCCTACCAGCGCGATCGACCTGCAGCCGCCAGAATACTGCGTGCCGTGGCCGTACACGGAGCGTTACATCATACGGCCCACCGGCGCGTTCTCCACGACCGCCGGAGACGTCACCGCTGCGACCACGTGATCTGTGCCAGGCTGCGCCGTGTGGTCACCAATTGCAGTGGCTATTGGAGCAATACTGTCAATTTCGTACATGAAATTAGGTTTCGCTTTGAGGAATCACTTACCAAGCTAAATAATTTAACATCACAGAACAGAAAGATCAGAAAACCTAACTAACCCTGAAATGATATAATATAAAATTTTGTTAAGTAATACAGAGCTCCCATGCTTTTGGTCCCCCGTGTTAAAAATGTAAAGGGCCCTGAAACAACTTTAGAGGAAAGTAAGTTCGCTCAGTGGCTACATCCTGTTCTCATTAACATCTCAGCCATATAATACACATCTGAAGTGGACATCCAACCTACAACCGCGCGGGAAAGTTGGCGAGCCCTTTCCAGTGACATTTTGAAACACTAGCCCTCCTCCGTGTCGCACGTCTGCGTATGTCCGTTAAGAGCTGGCTGTTGGTTAGATTTATCCAGACGTCATGGTGATAACGGTAGAGTCCAGTCAGCAGTGTCCCTCCGGTGGGCCAGGAAGCTCTGCCATCCGGGCAATTCCCGCGAGCGTCGGCAGCCCGCGGTGGGGCCAAGTGGGTGGGACCGGTGTAAATAATAATAATAATAATTGGTTGTTGGGGAAGGGAAATGGTGCAGTGTCTGTCTAACATCTCGGCGGAGTCCTGGACCGTGCCGTGTGGGAGGGGATGAAGGAGGGACTGAGAGAAGAGGTGCCGTAGTGGAGGGCTCCGGAATGGTTTCGGCCACCTAAGGATCTTAGACGTGCGCTGGCGTCGCACAGCACACGGGCGCCTTGGCGTTACGCCTCCTTCGAAACGCGGCCGCCGCGGTGGGGTTCGAACTCGGGAGCTCCGGATCAGTGGCGGTGGTGGAAACATTATTGCTAAATACAGAGGGGGGCAAGCCCCCTAACATGGCACGAGGCAGCCCTTAGGGGGCTGCCCTTACAGGGAAAAGGACAGCCCTTGGAGGGCTATCCGCTTCAGGGTGTCGGTAATTATCCGGCGCTGGTCAGCAGCAGCGGAGCTGGCCAGGAGAGTCTCCCTGTATGACTCCGCCATGGTTGGGCATGGATGGTGTGGGAAGGTACGACATGTGAGGAGGACATGAAGGAAGTCCCTCGGTTTCCCGCAGAGCTTACAAGAAATAATGAATTGATCGGGGTAGCCGGCATGAAGGAGAATAAGGTAAGGAGCAGTTCGGGTCTGGAGTCGGCACCAGTGGGAGGCCTGGATTCACTAGCCCAGCGCCCTAACCACTGAGGTACTGGGGCAAGTCGAAAATGAAACTAAAATTGAAAATCTGTTTGAGGAAAGGAAAACAAAATTGAAAATTGGTTTTGAGGAAATGAAATGACGCAGTAACTGTCTCTCATCTCGGTGGACACCCGAACCGCGCCATAAGAGAAGGGATTAAGGAGGCAGTGGAAGAAAGGGAGAGGTGCCGTAGTGGAGGTCTCGGTAATGATTCAGACGACCTGGGGATCTTTTAACCTGCACTGACATCGCGCAGCACGCGGGCGCCTTATGCGTTTAACCTCCCCTGAAACGCGACCTCAAATGGTACGAAACACGTATATGGCTTAATATAACCCTAATTATTATAGGCCCCAGCTACTGTTACCTGGCAACATCAGGCAGTATTCTCAACCTAAAACCAAGACTCTTGATACATGAAACAGTGCGTGTGGTGTGGGTGCTACGCCACGATGTGCCAAGTCGCCTGGGGCTATGAAAAAAGCCCTTTACTACACAAGATAACTAGCCCTTGTTTAGAGCAATAGGAGCCCTCCTGACTGAGAAAAAGAATGAGTTCATAGACAGTTTATGCTGGTGACTAGGTTGACCACTGAAACTCCAAATATATCTCTCCCCCACCCTTATGCCTTTTCTCTTCCCAAATTAACGTGTTTACTACTACTACTTCAAGAGCACGAACACAGAAGCACAGTTGCGCGCACAAGTGCGCAGACTTTAATGTTTCAAGCCAAATGGTTTTTGGCAGCGAACATCTTGCGTCGATTCGTTCGAGCAACGACAGCTTAAAAAATATGGCAGCTAGCAGCCACCACAAAATTCTCTCATAAAACGGGGGGCTGTCAGACCATATGCCCCGCGAGACCCGTCGGCGCCAGTGTCAACGGATCCTGGTCGTCACTGCCACTCCTGCGTGCCGGTGGCCTCGTCCAGGACGTCACTGCGCCGTCAGCACCAACATTCGCACTCGCATTCGTAGACGCACTTTTACCGGCATCTTCCGCTCTCACCCCCATTTTTACGGGCAGCCCGCTGGTCGCTGGCGTCGAAGAAGCCGCACCGTAGCGCTGGATTCATGGGCGAGGCCACGGGACACGTAAATGCGGTGGCGAACTCGCGGACGTTCTTCAGCGGCAGTCTGCAGGACCGCTGTGTTCGCTCGCTGGGCCCGCGCGCGCAGGACGCTTCGCAGAAGGCGACGAAGAAGGCCTGATCCTCTGACAGTCCCAGGAAAGTGCGCCGCCTCTGATGAATCCGCGTAACCTGGTCGGCGATACAGCGCGACGCGTTGAAGGCCTGGTACGCTATCTCGATGGCAGCGACCCCCTCGAAGGCCTGCACACCTCCTTCGGCTCCACTGGCGGCAGTCGCTGGGCACGCTGTCCTCCGCTCGTAGTCCCGGTACGAGGACTTTCCCCACCAAAGACCGGAGGTGGAACCGCGACCGTCCAGGAGGACGCCTCGTGGGTCGAACGCCCGGGCCAGGGCAGCGGCAAAGTGGGCTCCGAGGCCTCCCATGTTGACAGCGAGGCCCACTCCCTCCACGAACAGCGGTCTGCGCAGCGCGTGAAGCGAGACAGCCAGCTCGTTTAGGTAATAGTGGCAGCGGAACAGGGCCCGCGGCGGCTGCAAGTCTCCAGGGTAGAAGGCGTCGGCCACATCCCACTGCCTGTCAAGGAGCGCTCGGCGAGCCGACAACGCGTCAAGCCAGTACCGCAACACAGCACCGTCCTCTCTGGGCTCAGGGAAGTCCTCCAATATGGCGGCCACCTCCGATGCATTGAGGTAGGAGTCGGAAGGCCAGAGGGATGTGTTCATGCGGCGCAGCTTGTCGACGGCGGCCGCTCGGCTCTCAGCGTCGATCCAAGATGTCTTCAGGAAGAGGTTGATGGCCGTCTTAGTGATGGTCATCAGAATGGCGTCCACTGAGGAGCGCCAGTGAAGCGGGTAGGTAGTGTTTATGTAGCCGGAGAGGAGGGTTACTCCGAACGCTCTGTGTGTGGCCCAGAAACAGTCGGCGCTCCGCATATCTCTCATCTCGTACGCCGTGGGTCGACCCGGAAGTGCCGAGTCGGCCATCCATCCGATCATCTGCACCAGCGACCATGTCAGCTGGTGTAGCACCACCTCAGCAGAAAGCGAACTCAGCAGATAACCGACTGCCTGCAGCAGCTTCACGTTCGTGGCGATGACGCGGTCAGCCTCGGTCACCCTGAGAGCTTTGTTGAGCTGCCAGTTGAGGAGAGTGACCCACTGGGCGGTGGCCAGGCGAGGAGTGGCCAAACTCTGCATCTGCTTCAGCGGGAAGGCCAGTTCGTTCTGGCCACCAGACACCGAGCCGGACAGGGCAATGACGATCGTTGACTCATAACGGCGCAGCTCCTCCACTTCCTTGTCGCTCATGGCCGCGAAGCTTCTCGCACGAAGGGCGTCGTGAAAGCGACGCACGCGTGCTTTGTACACTCCCCGCGTTACCATGGTGTCCAGAGCCCGCTTCCAATCGTAGGACACGATGCCGGACCCCACGCGCACCTGCCGTTGGTTGCGGCCCGGTATGGGTGAGACACGAACCGAGAACCACAGGCCCAGGTTCCAGTTGATGTCCAGGTCCAGGAGTACGTCCAGAGGCTGCGCGGGCGCCGTAGTGCGCTCAGGCCAGGACAGTGACCGGTTGGCAAGGAACTCGGTCAGCAAAGCGGCATCCCTGGTACTGCTACCACTGTGCAGGCAGACCTGGTACGCCCGCTCAGCTCGGTTAATGCACAGTACCGGACGCGAATCGGGCAAAAGGACTTTCCCGGTTGGCAGCACCATTTTGTTTGAGGCGTCGCTCACGGCCTCCAGGTACCGGATGGCGTCTTGCTGGGCCACGGCCAGGAGGTCTCGGAAGACAGTCTCTGACTTGGCTGCGCGAGGATGCCAAGCGCCACACGCGAAGCGGTAAAAGTCGCCGCACGGGGCCGCGCTCCGGTTCAGGGAGTCCTTGAGGCGACGGAAGTGCGCCATGCAGAGCTTGGAGTTGCAGGTGTTCCACGAGCTGCGTCCCATGCCAAAGACGCCGCTTCCTTCGGAGCCTCTCCGATGACGGAGCACAGAGAGGCCGATGGTGATGGCGCTTAGCGTCAGTGCCACTCCCAGGAATGATGACAGCAGGGGACCTAGAGGCACCGCCCTTTGGCGCCGGTCTAGTCCTCCGCTCGTCGTCGAAGGCGCCTCGCAGCCTTCGCCAGCCATTCGAGACCACATTCTTTGTGCCCACTACTCGTGACGACGTGGAACAGTCAGCTGTCCGTTCATGGCTCCTCGGGGCTTCGAATCGTACGTGTGATCTGCTCGTGTGCGCGGGGCGTCCCTCGTGCTGCCGAACGAAGCGCTTGCATCTCGTGCCGGTTCCGCTTCTTTCTTTCCTGTTCCTCACGTGGTACGCTCACATTTGCTGCATTGATATGTCATACAATGCGTTGATAATCAACCGACCGTGGCCAAACATTAGTTCTTTTTTGCAAAGCGTGTTGGTGAACCACAGCACCGTTTCCTTGATGATTTTGGGACCGGGTTTCGCAGAACGCGATATCCATCGGTGTTCCATCTGAATCCGCCGCATTGGCTCAGTGGTTAGAACGCTCGGCTACTGAGCCGGGTTCGAACCCGACCGTGGTGGCCGTGTTTCGATGGAGGCGAAACGCTAAGGCGCCCGTGTGCTGTGCGATGTCAGTGCACGTTAAAGATCCCCAGGTGGTCGAAATTATTCCGGAGCCCTCCACTACGGCATCCCTTTCTTCCTTTCTGCTTTCACTCCCTCCCTTATCCCTTCCCTTACGGCGCGGTTCAGGTGTGCAACGATATATGAGACAGATACTGCGCCGTTTCCTTCCCCAAAAACCAATTACTAATATTATTGGTCCACGTTCGGAACCGGCCTGGGACAATGCCAAAATTGGCTTGGCCCACCCAAGGAAATTCAAAAATGAAGTGACCCACGTTCGGAAAGTACCTGAGTCACTCCAAAAAAGGGTTTATTAATAATAATAATTGGTTTTGGGAGAAAGGAAATGGCGCAGTATCTGTCTCATATATCGTTGGACACCTGAACCGCGCCGTAAGGAAAAAGATAAAGGAGGGAGTGAAAGAAGAAGGGAAGAAGAGGTGCCGTAGTGGAGGGCTCCGGAATAATTTCGACCACCTGGGGATCTTTAACGTGCACTGACATCGCACAGCACACGGGCGCCTCAGCGTTTTTCCTCCATAAAAACGCAGCCGCCGCCGTCGGGTTCGAACCCGGGTAACTCCGGATCAGTAGTCGAGCGCCCTAACCACTGAGCCACCGCGGCGGGGCTAAAAGGGTTTGACCCAACCCCAAAATTCGGGTGGCCTAGCGTGCTTTCGCAGAATATGTCGTGCATAGGAATGCTAAACCACCAGCCATATTTGTTTACTCCTTCGGAGAGTACATGTGTAAAGTGCTTTTGCCCAACGCCAACCGCAAGCTCATCGACTTCGGTCTATTGCCTCCGAACCACGTCAGGCACGAATAGCAAACAACGAGTTTTAAGTGTGCACTAAGCATTTTCCTCAGCCATTTCTTGCGTCTTATTAAACCCCATGGCTACTTGGCACTGTATGAGATAATAAATGTGGCATCTGTCATAAAATTCCCCCATTGGCTAGAAGAACGGACGTCACCGGACCGAATGATTCTCATTGGCTGGAGACAAGTGGCGTCATTCGAAGCTGGTGCCTCAATTGGCCTGCGATCGTTACGTCCGTGCTCACGCAGTCCCCTTGCTAAAGCAAAATTCACCGGTACACGCCGTAACACACAGAGCGAATATCCAAACACTACAAAGAACACCAGGGAAAGTTCCGCTATCTTCTTTCTGAGGAAGAGGAACATTTGTGAAGCTGTGAATTTTTAAGCTAGGTATTTAAGGTAGCTTCTAACAGGGAGCATTCGCGGAGCTGTAGAACGCGCATGCACACACCCACAGGCTCAACACGCTGCTGCGTCACATGCGTGACTTCGCAACGGCGTTCGAGTGCCCGCCTACCAGCGCGATCGACCTGCAGCCGCCAGAATACTGCGTGCCGTGGCCGTACACGGAGCGTTACATCATACGGCCCACCGGCGCGTTCTCCACGACCGCCGGAGACGTCACCGCTGCGACCACGTGATCTGTGCCAGGCTGCGCCGTGTGGTCACCAATTGCAGTGGCTATTGGAGCAATACTGTCAATTTCGTACATGAAATTAGGTTTCGCTTTGAGGAATCACTTACCAAGCTAAATAATTTAACATCACAGAACAGAAAGATCAGAAAACCTAACTAACCCTGAAATGATATAATATAAAATTTTGTTAAGTAATACAGAGCTCCCATGCTTTTGGTCCCCCGTGTTAAAAATGTAAAGGGCCCTGAAACAACTTTAGAGGAAAGTAAGTTCGCTCAGTGGCTACATCCTGTTCTCATTAACATCTCAGCCATATAATACACATCTGAAGTGGACATCCAACCTACAACCGCGCGGGAAAGTTGGCGAGCCCTTTCCAGTGACATTTTGAAACACTAGCCCTCCTCCGTGTCGCACGTCTGCGTATGTCCGTTAAGAGCTGGCTGTTGGTTAGATTTATCCAGACGTCATGGTGATAACGGTAGAGTCCAGTCAGCAGTGTCCCTCCGGTGGGCCAGGAAGCTCTGCCATCCGGGCAATTCCCGCGAGCGTCGGCAGCCCGCGGTGGGGCCAAGTGGGTGGGACCGGTGTAAATAATAATAATAATAATTGGTTGTTGGGGAAGGGAAATGGTGCAGTGTCTGTTTAACATCTCGGCGGAGTCCTGGACCGTGCCGTGTGGGAGGGGATGAAGGAGGGACTGAGAGAAGAGATGCCGTAGTGGAGGGCTCCGGAATGGTTTCGGCCACCTAAGGATCTTAGACGTGCGCTGGCGTCGCACAGCACACGGGCGCCTTGGCGTTAGGCCTCCTTCGAAACGCGGCCGCCGCGGTGGGGTTCGAACTCGGGAGCTCCGGATCAGTGGTGGTGGTGGAAACACTATTGCCAAATACAGAGGGGGCAAGCCCCCTAACATGGCACGAGGCAGCCCTTAGGGGGCTGCCCTTACAGGTAAAAGGACAGCCCTTGGAGGGCTATCCGCTTCAGGGCGTCGGTAATTATCCGGCGCTGGTCAGCAGCAGCGGAGCTGGCCAGGAGAGTCTCCCTGTATGACTCCGCCATGGTTGGGCATGGATGGTGTGGGAAGGTTAGACATGTGAGGAGGACATGAAGGAAGTCCCTCGGTTTCCCGCAGAGCTTACAAGAAGAAATGAATTGATCGGGGTAGCCGGCATGAAGGAGAATAAGGTAAGGAGCAGTTCGGGTCTGGAGTCGGCACCAGTGGGAGGCCTGGATTCACTATCCCAGCGCCCTAACCACTGAGCTACTGGGGCAAGTCGAAAATGGAACTAAAATTGAAAATTTGTTTGAGGAAAAGAAAACAAATATGAAAATTGGTTTTGAGGAAATTAAATGACGCAGTAACTGTCTCACATCTCGGTGGACATCCGAACCGCGCCATAAGAGAAGGGATTAAGGAGGCAGTTGAAGAAAGGGAGAGGTGCCGTAGTGGAGGTCTCGGTAATGATTCAGACGACCTGGGGATCTTTTAACCTGCACTGACATCGCGCAGCACGCGGGCGCCTTATGCGTTTAACCTCCCCTGAAACGCGACCTGAAATGGTACGAAACACGTATATGGCTTAATATAACCCTAATTATTATAGGCCCCAGCTACTGTTACCTGGCAACATCAGGCAGAATTCTCAACCTAAAACCAAGACTCTTGATACATGAAACAGTGCGTGTGGTATGGGTGCTATGACACGATGTGCCAAGTCGCCTGGGGCTATGAAAAAAGCCCTTTACTACACAAGATAACTAGCCCTTGTTTAGAGCAATAGGAGCCCTCCTGACTGAGAAAAAGAATGACTTCATAGACAGTTTATGCTGGTGACTAGGTTGACCACTGAAACTCCAAATATATCTCTCCCCCACCCTTATGCCTTTTCTCTTCCCAAATTAACGTGTTTACTACTACTACTTCAAGAGCACGAACACAGAAGCACAGTTGCGCGCACAAGTGCGCAGACTTTATTGTTTCAAGCCAAATGGTTTTTGGCAGCGAACGTCTTGCGTCGATTCGTTCGAGCAACGACAGCTTAAAAAATATGGCAGCTAGCAGCCACCACACAATTCTCACATAAAACTGGGGGCTGTCGAACCATATGCCCCGCGAGACCCGTCGTCGCCAGTGTCAACGGATCCTGGTCGTCACTGCCACTCCGGCATGCCGGTGGCCTCGTCTAGGACGTCACTGCGCCGTCAGCACCAACATTCGCACTCGCATTCGTAGACGCACTTTTACCGGCATCTTCACTCTCACCCCCATTTTTACGGGCAGCCCGCTGGTCACTGGCCTCGAAGAAGCCGCACCGTAGCGCTGGATTCATGGGCGAGGCCACGGGACACGTAAATGCGGTGGCGAACTCGCGGACGTTCTTCAGCGGCAGTGTCCAGGACAGCTGTTGTCGCTCGCTGGGCCCGCGCGCGCAGGACGCTTGGCAGAAGGCGACGAAGAAGGCCTGATCCTCTGACAGGCCAAGGAAAATGCGCCGCCTCTGATGCGTCCGCGTACCCTGGTCGGCGATAGAGCGCGACGCGTTGAAGGCCCCGTACGCTATCTCGATGGCAGCGACTCCCTCGAAGGCCTGCACACCTCCTTTGGCTCCACTGGCGGCAGTCGCTGGGCACGCTGTCCTCCGCTCGTAGTCCCGGTACGAGGACTTTCCCCACCAAAGACCGGAGGAGGAACCGCGACCGTCCAGGAGGACGCCTCGTGGGTCGAACGCCCGGGCCAGGGCAACGGCGTAGTGGGCTCCGAGGCCTCCCATGTTCACAGCGAGGCCCACTCCCTCCACGAACAGCGGGCTGCGCAGCGCGTGCAGCGAGACAGCCAGCTCGTTTAGGTAATAGTGGTAGCGGAACAGGGCCCGCGGCGGCAGTAAGTCTCCAGGGTAGAAGGCGTCGGCCACATCCCACTGCCTGCCAAGGAGCGCTCGGCGAGCCGACAACGCGTCCAGCCAGTACTGCAACACAGCACCGTCCTCTCTGGGCTCAGGGAAGTTCTCTAATATGGCGGCCACCTCCGATGCATTGAGGTAGGAGTCGGAAGGCCAGAGGGAGGTGTTCATGCGGCGCAGCTTGTCGACGGCGGCCGCTCGGCTCTCAGCGTGGATCCAAGATGTCTTCAGGAAGAAGTTGATGGTCGTCTGAATGATGGTCATCAGAATGGCGTCCACTGAGGAGCGCCAGTGAAGCGGGTAGGTAGTGTTTATGTAGCCGGAGAGGTGGGTTACTCCAAACGCTCTGTGTGTGACCCAGAAACAGTCGGCGCTGCGCATATCTTCCATCTCGTACGCCGTGGGTCGACCCGGAAGTGCCGAGTCGGCCATCCATCCGATCATCTGCACCAGCGACCATGCCAGCTGGTGTAGCACCACCTCAGCAGGAAGCGAACTCAGCAGATAGTCGACTGCCTGCAGCAGCTTCACGTTCGTGGCGATGACGCGGTCAGCCTCGGTCACTCTGAGAGCTTTGTTGAGCTGCCAGTTGAGGAGAGTGTCCCACTGGGCGGTGGCCAGGCGAGGAGTGGCCAAATTCTGCATCTGCTTCAGCGGGAAGGCCAGTTCGTTCTGGCCACCAGACACCGAGCCGCACAGGGCACCGACGATCGTTGACTCATAACGGCGATGCTCCTTCATTTCCTTGTCGCTCATGGCCGCGAAGCTTCTCGCACGAAGGGCGTCGTGAAAGCGACGCACGCGTGCTTTGTACACTCCCCGCGTTACCATGGTGTCCAGAGCCCGCTTCCAATCGTAGGACACGATGCCGGACCCCACGCGCACCTGCCGTTGGTTGCAGCCCGGTATGGGTGAGACACGAACCGAGAACCAGAGGCCCAGGTTCCAGTTGATGTCCAGGTCCAGGAGTACGTCCAGAGGCTGCGCGGGCGCCGTAGTGCGCTCAGGCCAGGACACAGACCGGTCGGCAAGGAACTCGGTCAGCAAAGCGGCATCCTTGGTACTGCTACCACTGTGCAGGCAGACCTGGTGCGCCCGCTCAGCTAGGTTAATGCGCAGTACCGGACGGGAATCAGGCAAAAGGACTTTCTCGGTTGGCAGCACCATTTTGTTTGAGGCGTCGTTCACGGCCTCCAGGTACCGGATGGCGTCTTGCTGTGCCACGGCCAGGAGGTCTCGGAAGACGGTCTCTGACTTGGCTGCGCGAGGATGCCAAGCGCCACACGCGTAGCGGTAAAAGTCGCCGCACGGGGCCGTGCTCCGGTTCAGGGAGTCCTTGAGGCGACGGAAGTGCGCCATGCAGAGCTTGGAGTTGCAGGTGTTCCACGAGCTGCGTCCCATGCCAAAGACGCCGCTTCCTTCGGAGCCTCTCTGATGACGGAGCACAGACAGGCCGATGGTGATGGCGCTGAGCGTCAGTGCTACTCCCAGTAATGATGACAGCAGGTGACCTAGAGCCACCGCCCTTTGGCGCCGGTCTAGTCCTCCGCTCGTCGTCGAAGGCGCCTTGCAGCCTTCGCCAGCCATTCGAGACCACATTCTTTGTGCCCACCACTCGTGACGACGTGGAACAGCCAGCTGTCCGTTCATGGCTCCTCGGGGCTTCGAATCGCACGTGTGATCTGCTCGTGTGCGCGTGGCGTCCCTCGTGCTGTCGAACGAAGCGCTTGCATCTCGTGCCGGTTCCGCTTCTTTCTTTGCTGTTCCTCACGTGGTACGCTCACATTTGCTGCATTGATATGTCATACGATGCGTTGATAATCAACCGACCGTGGACAAACATTAGTTCTTTTTTGCAAAGCGTGTTGGTGAACCACAGCACGGTTTACTTGATGATTTTGGGACCGGGTTTCGCAGAACGCGATATCCATCGGTGTTCCGTCTAAATCCGCCGCGTTGGCTCAGTGGTTAGAACGCTCGGCTACTGAGCCGGGTTCGAACCCGACCGTGGTGGCCGCGTTTCGATGGAGGCGAAACGCTAAGGCGCCCGTGTGCTGTGCGATGTCAGTGCACGTTAAAGATCCCCAGGTGGTCGAAATTATTCCGGAGCCCTCCACTACGGCACCCCTTTCTTCCTTTCTTCTTTCACTCCCTCCCTCATCACTTCCCATACGGCGCGGATCAGGTGTCCAAGGATATATGAGACAGATACTGCGCCATTTCCTTCCCCAAAAACAAATTATTATTATTATTGGTCCACGTTCGGAACCGGCCTGGGACAATGCCAAAATTGGCTTGGCCCACCCCCAGAAATTCAAAAATGAAGTAACCCACGTTCGGAAAGTACCTGAGTCACTCCAAAAATGGGTTTAAAAATAATAATAATTGGTTTTGGGGGGAAAGGAAATGGCGCAGTATCTGTCTCATATATCGTTGGACACCTGAACCGCGCCGTAAGGAAAAGGATAAAGGAGGGAGTGAAAGAAGAAGGGAAGAAGAGGTGCCGTAGTGGAGGGCTCCGGAATAATTTCGACCACCTGGGGATCTTTAACGTGCACTGACATCGCACAGCACACGGGCGCCTCAGCGTTTTTCCTCCATAAAAACGCAGCCGCCGCCGTCGGGTTCGAACCCGGGTAACTCCGGATCAGTCTTCGAGCGCCCTAACCACTGAGCCACCGCGGCGGGGTTAAAAGGGTTTGACCCAACCCCAAAATTCGGGTGGCCTAGCGTGCTTTCGCAGAATATGTCGTGCATAGGAATGCTAAACCACCAGCCATATTTGTTTACTCCTTCGGAGAGTAAATGTGTAAAGTGCTTTTGCCCAACGCCAACCGCAAGCTCATCGACTTCGGTCTATTGCCTCCGATCCACGTCAGGCACGAATAGCAAACAACGAGTTTTAAGTGTGCACTAAGCATTTTCCTCAGCCATTTCTGCGTCTTATTAAACCCCATGGCTACTTTGCACTGTATCAGATAATAAATGTGGCATCTGTCATAAAATTCTCCCATTGGCTAGAAGAACGGACGTCACCGGACCGAATGATTCTCATTGGCTGGAGACAAGTGGCGTCATTCGAAGCTGGTGCCTCAATTGGCCTGCGATCGTTACGTCCGTGCTCACTCAGTCCCCTTGCTAAAGCAAAATTCACCGGTACACGCCGTAACACACAGAGCGAATATCCGAACACTACAAAGAACACCAGGGAAAGTTCCGCTATCTTCTTTCTGAGGAAGAGGAACATTTGTGGAGCTGTGAATTTGTAAGCTAGGTATTTAAGGCAGCTTCTAACACGGAGCATTCGCGGGGCTGTAGAACGCGCATGCACACACCCACAGGCTCAACACGCTGCTGCGTCACATGCGTGACTTCGCAACGGCGTTCGAGTGCCCGCCTACCAGCGCGATCGACCTGCAGCCGCCAGAATACTGCGTGCCGTGGCCGTACACGGAGCGTTACATCATACGGCCCACCGGCGCGTTCTCCACGACCGCCGGAGACGTCACCGCTGCGACCACGTGATCTGTGCCAGGCAGCGCCGTGTGGTCACCAATTGCAGTGGCTATTGGAGCAATACTGTCAATTTCGTACATGAAATTAGGTTTCGCTTTGAGGAATCACTTACCAAGCTAAATAATTTAACATCACACAACAGAAAGATCAGAAAACCTAACTAACCCTGAAATGATATAATATAAAATTTTGTTAAGTAATACAGAGCTCCCATGCTTTTGGTCCCCCGTGTTAAAAATGTAAAGGGCCCTGAAACAACTTTAGAGGCAAGTAAGCTCGCTCAATGGCTACATCCTGTTCTCATTAACATCTCAGCCATATAATACACATCTGAAGTGGACATACAACCTACAACCGCGCGGGAAAGTTGGCGAGCCCTTTCCAGTGACATTTTGAAACACTAGCCCTCCTCCGTGTCGCACGTCTGCGTATGTCCGTTAAGAGCTGGCTGTTGGTTAGATTTATCCAGACGTCATGGTGATAGCGGTAGAGTCCAGTCAGCAGCGTCCCTCCGGTGGGCCAGGAAGCTCTGCCATCCGGGCAATTCTCGCGCGCGTCGGCAGCCGGCGGTGGGGCCAAGTGGGTGGGACCGGTGTAAATAATAATAATAATAATTGGTTGTTGGGGAAGGGAAATGGTGCAGTGTCTGTCTAACATCTCGGCGGAGTCCTGGACCGTGCCGTGTGGGAGGGGATGAAGGAGGGACTGAGAGAAGAGATGCCGTAGTGGAGGGCTCCGGAATGGTTTCGGCCACCTAAGGATCTTAGACGTGCGCTGGCGTCGCACAGCACACGGGCGCCTTGGCGTTAGGCCTCCTTCGAAACGCGGCCGCCGCGGTGGGGTTCGAACTCGGGAGCTCCGGATCAGTGGTGGTGGTGGAAACATTATTGCCAAATACAGAGGGGGGCAAGCCCCCTAACATGGCACGAGGCAGCCCTTAGGGGGCTGCCCTTACAGGGAAAAGGACAGCCCTTGGAGGGCTATCCGCTTCAGGGCGTCGGTAATTATCCGGCGCTGGTCAGCAGCAGCGGAGCTGGCCAGGAGAGTCTCCCTGTATGACTCCGCCATGGTTGGGCATGGATGGCGTGGGAAGGTAGGACATGTGTGGAGGACATGAAGGAAGTCCCTCGGTTTCCCGCAGAGCTTACAAGAAGAAATGAATTGATCGGGGTAGCCGGCATGAAGGAGAATAAGGTAAGGAGCAGTTCGGGTCTGGAGTCGGCACCAGTGGGAGGCCCGGATTCACTAGCCCAGCGCCCTAACCACTGAGCTACTGGGGCAAGTCGAAAATGAAACTAAAATTGAAAATTTGTTTGAGGAAAAGAAAACAAAATTGAAAATTGGTTTTGAGGAAAAAAAATGACGCAGTAACTGTCTCACATCTCGGTGGACACCCGAACCGCGCCATAAGAGAAGGGATTTAGGAGGCAGTGGAAGAAAGGGAGAGGTGCCGTAGTGGAGGTCTCGGTAATGATTCAGACGACCTGGGGATCTTTTAACCTGCACTGACATCGCGCAGCACGCGGGCGCCTTATGCGTTTAACCTCCCCTGAAACGCGACCTGAAATGGTACGAAACACGTATATGGCTTAATATAACCCTAATTATTATAGGCCCCAGCTACTGTTACCTGGCAACATCAGGCAGAATTCTCAACCTAAAACCAAGACTCCTGATATATGAAACAGTGCGTGTGGTATGGGTGCTACGCCACGACGTGCTATGAAAAAAGCCCTTTACTACACAAGATAACTAGCCCTAGTTTAGAGCAATAGGAGCCCTCCTGACTGAGAAAAAGAATGGGTTCATAGACAGTTAATGCTGGTGACTAGGTTGGCCACTGAAACTCCAAATATATCTCTCCCCCACCCTTATGCCTTTTCTCTTCCCAAATTAACGTGTTTACTACTACTACTTCAAGAGCACGAACACAGAAGCACAGTTGCGCGCACAAGTGCGCAGACTTTAATGTTTCAAGCCAAATGGTTTTTGGCAGCGAACATCTTGCGTCGATTCGTTCGAGCAACGACAGCTTAAAAAATATGGCAGCTAGCAGCCACCACAAAATTCTCTCATAATACTGGGGGCTGTCGGACCATATGCCCCGCGAGACCCGTCGGCGCCAGTGTCAACGGATCCTGGTCGTCACTGCCACTCCGGCGTGCCGGTGGCCTCGTCCAGGACGTCACTGCGCCGTCAGCACCAACATTCGCACTCGCATTCGTAGACGCTCTTTTACCGGCATCTTCACTCTCACCCCCATTTTTACGGGCAGCCCGCTGGTCACTGGCCTCGAAGAAGCCGCACCGTAGCGCTGGATTCATGGGCGAGGCCACGGGACACGTAAATGCGGTGGCGAACTCGCGGACGTTCTTCAGCGGCAGTGTCCAGGACAGCTGTTGTCGCTCGCTGGGCCCGCGCGCGCAGGACGCTTGGCAGAAGGCGACGAAGAAGGCCTGATCCTCTGACAGGCCAAGGAAAATGCGCCGCCTCTGATGCGTCCACGTACCCTGGTCGGCGATAGAGCGCGACGCGTTCAAGGCCCCGTACGCTATCTCGATGGCAGCGACTCCCTCGAAGGCCTGCACACCTCCTTCGGCTCCACTGGCGGCAGTCGCTGGGCACGCTGTCCTCCGCTCGTAGTCCCGGTACGAGGACTTTCCCCACCAAAGACCGGAGGTGGAACCGCGACCGTCCAGGAGGACGCCTCGTGGGTCGAACGCCCGGGCCAGGGCAACGGCGTAGTGGGCTCCGAGGCCTCCCATGTTCACAGCGAGGCCCACTCCCTCCACGAACAGCGGGCTGCGCAGCGCGTGCAGCGAGACAGCCAGCTCGTTTAGGTAATAGTGGTAGCGGAACAGGGCCCGCGGCGGCTGCAAGTCTCCAGGGTAGAAGGCGTCGGCCACATCCCACTGCCTGCCAAGGAGCGCTCGGCGAGCCGACAACGCGTCCAGCCAGTACCGCAGCACAGCACCGTCCTCTCTGGGCTCAGGGAAGTTCTCCAATATGGCGGCCACCTCCGATGCATTGAGGTAGGAGTCGGAAGGCCAGAGGGAGGTGTTCATGCGGCGCAGCTTGTCGACGGCGGCCGCTCGGCTCTCAGCGTGGATCCAAGATGTCTTCAGGAAGAAGTTGATGGCCGTCTGAGTGATGGTCATCAGAATGGCGTCCACTGAGGAGCGCCAGTGAAGCGGGTAGGTAGTGTTTATGTAGCCGGAGAGGTGTGTTACTCCGAACGCTCTGTGTGTGACCCAGAAACAGTCGGCGCTCCGCATATCTTCCATCTCGTACGCCGTGGGTCGACCCGGAAGTGCCGAGTCGGCCATCCATCCGATCATCTGCACCAGCGACCATGCCAGGTGGTGTAGCACCACCTCAGCAGGAAGCGAACTCAGCAGATAGTCGACTGCCTGCAGCAGCTTCACGCTCGTGGCGATGACGCGGTCAGCCTCGGTCACTCTGAGAGCTTTGTTGAGCTGCCAGTTGAGGAGAGTGTCCCACTGGACGGCGGCCAGGCGAGGAGTGGCCAAATTCTGCATCTGCTTCAGCGGGAAGGCCAGTTCGTTCTGGCCACCAGACACCGAGCCGCACAGGGCACCGACGATCGTTGACTCATAACGGCGCAGCTCCTTCATTTCCTTGTCGCTCATGGCCGCGAAACTTCTCGCACGAAGGGCGTCGTGAAAGCGACGCACGCGTGCTTTGTACACTCCCCGCGTTACCATGGTGTCCAGAGCCCGCTTCCAATCGTAGGACACGATGCCGGACCCCACGCGCACCTGCCGTTGGTTGCAGCCCGGTATGGGTGAGACACGAACCGAGAACCACAGGCCCAGGTTCCAGTTGATGTCCAGGTCCAGGAGTACGTCCAGAGGCTGCGCGGGCTCCGTAGTGCGCTCAGGCCAGGACAGTGACCGGTCGGCAAGGAACTCGGTCAGCAAAGCGGCATCCTTGGTACTGCTACCACTGTGCAGGCAGACCTGGTGCGCCCGCTCAGCTCGGTTAATGCGCAGTACCGGACGGGAATCGGGCAAAAGGACTTTCCCGGTTGGCAGCACCATTTTGTTTGAGGCGTCGTTCACGGCCTCCAGGTACCGGATGGCGTCTTGCTGGGCCACGGCCAGGAGGTCTCGGAAGACGGAATCTGACTTGGCTGCGCGAGGATGCCAAGCGCCACACGCGAAGCGGTAAAAGTCGCCGCACGGGGCCGTGCTCCGGTTCAGGGAGTCCTTGAGGCGACGGAAATGCGCCATGCAGAGCTTGGAGTTGCAGGTGTTCCACGAGCTGCGTCCCATGCCAAAGACGCCGCTTCCTTCGGAGCCTCTCTGATGACGGAGCACAGACAGGCCGATGGTGATGGCGCTGAGCGTCAGTGCTACTCCCAGTAATGATGACAGCAGGTGACCTAGAGCCACCGCACTTTGGCGCCGGTCTAGTCCTCCGCTCGTCGTCGAAGGCGCCTTGCAGCCTTCGCCAGCCATTCGAGACCACATTCTTTGTGCCTACCACTCGTGACGACGTGGAACAGCCAGCTGTCCTTTCATGGCTCCTCGGGGCTTCGAATCGCACGTGTGATCTGCTCGTGTGCGCGTGGCGTCCCTCGTGCTGCCGAACGAAGCGCTTGCATCTCGTGCCGGTTCCGCTTCTTTCTTTCCTGTTCCTCACGTGGTACGCTCACATTTGCTGCATTGATATGTCATACGATGCGTTGATAATCAACCGACCGTAGCCATACATTTGTTCTTTTATGCAAAGCGTGTTGGTGAACCACAGCACGGTTTTCTTGATGATTTTGGGAGCGGGTTTCGCAGAACGCGATATCCATCGGTGTTCCATCTGAATCCGCCGCGTTGGCTCAGTGGTTAGAACGCTCGGCTACTGAGCCGGGTTCGAACCCGACCGTGGTGGCCGCGTTTCGATGGAGGCGAAACGCCAAGGCGCCCGTGTGCTGTGCGATGTCAGTGCACGTTAAAGATCCCCAGGTGGTCGAAATTATTCCGGAGCCCTCCACTACGGCACCCCTTTCTTCCTTTCTTCTTTCACTCCCTCCCTCATCACTTCCCATACGGCGCGGATCAGGTGTCCAACGATATATGAGACAGATACTGCGCCATTTCCTTCCCCAAAAACAAATTATTATTATTATTTGTCCACTTTCGGAACCGACCTGGGACAATGCCAAAATTGGCTTGGCCCACCCCTGGAAATTCAAAAATGAAGTGACCCACGTTCGAAAAGTATCTGAGACACTCCAAAAAAGGGTTTTGCCCAACACCAAAATTCGGGTGACCTAGCCTGCTTTCGCAGAATATGTCGTGCGTAGGAATGCTAAACCACCAGCCATATTTGTTTACTCCTTCGGAGAGTACATGTGTGAAGTGCTTTCGCCCAACGCCAACCGCAAGCTCATCGACTTCGGTCTATTGCCTCCGAACCACGTCAGGCACGAATAGCAAACAACGAGTTTTAAGTGTGCACTAAGCATTTTCCTCAGCCATTTCTTGCGTTTTATTAAACCCCATGCCTACTTGGCACTGTATCAGATAATAAATGTGGCATCTGTCATAAAATTCTCCCATTGGCTAGAATAACGGACGTCACCGGACCGAATGATTCTCATTGGCTGGAGACAAGTGGCGTCATTCGAAGCTGGTGCCTCAATTGGCGTGCGATAGTTACGTCCGTGCTCACTCAGTCCCCTTGCTAAAGCAAAATTCACCGGTACACGCCGTAACACACAGAGCGAATATCCAAACACTACAAAGAACACCAGGGAAAGTTCCGCTATCTTCTTTCTGAGGAAGAGGAACATTTGTGGAGCTGTGAATTTGTAAGCTAGGTATTTAAGGTAGCTTCTAACAGGGAGCATTCGCGGAGCTGTAGAACGCGCATGCGCACCCACAGGCTCAACACGCTGCTGCGTCACATGCGTGACTTCGCAACGGCGTTCGAGTGCCCGCCTACCAGCGCGATCGACCTGCAGCCGCCAGAATACTGCGTGCCGTGGCCGTACACGGAGCGTTACATCATACGGCCCACCGGCGCGTTCTCCACGACCGCCGGAGACGTCACCGCTGCGACCACGTGATCTGTGCCAGGCAGCGCCCTGTGGTCACCAATTGCAGTGGCTATTGGAGCAATACTGTCAATTTCGTACATGAAATTAGGTTTCCCTTTGAGGAATCACTTGCCAAGCTAAATAATTTAACATCACAGAATAGAAAGATCAGAAAACCTAACTAACCCTGAAATGATATAATATAAAATTTTGTTAAGTAATACACAGCTCCCATGCTTTTGGTCCCCCATGTTAAAAATGTAAAGGGCCCTGAAACAACTTTAGAGGAAAGTAAGCTCGCTCAGTGGCTACATCCTGTTCTCATTAACATCTCAGCCATATAATACACATCAGAAGAGGACATACAACCTACAACCGCGCGGGAAAGTTGGCGAGCCCTTTCCAGTGACATTTTGAAACACTAGCTCTCCTCCGTGTCGCACGTCTGCGTATGTCCGTTAAGAGCTGGCTGTTGGTTAGATTTATCCAGACGTCATGGTGCTAACGGCAGAGTCCAGTCAGCAGCGTCCCTCTGGTGGGCCAGGAAGCTCTGCCATCCGGGCAATTCCCGCGCGCGTCGGCAGCCCGCGGTGGGGCCAAGTGGGTGGGACCGGTGTAAATAATAATAATAATAATTGGCTGTTGGGGAAGGGAAATGGTGCAGTGTCTGTCTAACATCTCGGCGGAGTCCTGGGCCGCGCCGTGGGGGAGGGGATGAAGGAGGGACTGAGAGAAGAGGTGCCGTAGTGGAGGGCTCCGGAATGGTTTCGGCCACCTAAGGATCTTAGACGTGCGCTGGCGTCGCACAGCACACGGGCGCCTTGGCGTTACGCCTCCTTCGAAACGCGGCCGCCGCGGTGGGGTTCGAACTCGGGAGCTCCGGATCAGTGGTGGTGGTGGAAACATTATTGCCAAATACAGAGGGGGGCAAGCCCCCTAACATGGCACGAGGCAGCCCTTAGGGGGCTGCCCTTACAGGGAAAAGGACAGCCCTTGGAGGGCTATCCGCTTCAGGGTGTCGGTAATTATCCGGCGCTGGTCAGCAGCAGCGGAGCTGGCCAGGAGAGTCTCCCTGTATGACTCCGCCATGGTTGGGCATGGATGGTGTGGGAAGGTACGACATATGAGGAGGACATGAAGGAAGTCCCTCGGTTTCCCGCAGAGCTTACAAGAAATAATGAATTGATCGGGGTAGCCGGCATGAAGGAGAATAAGGTAAGGAGCAGTTCGGGTCTGGAGTCGGCACCAGTGGGAGGCCTGGATTCACTAGCCCAGCGCCCTAACCACTGAGGTACTGGGGCAAGTCGAAAATGAAACTAAAATTGAAAATCTGTTTGAGGAAAGGAAAACAAAATTGAAAATTGGTTTTGAGGAAATAAAATGACGCAGTAACTGTCTCACATCTCGGTGGACACCCGAACCGCGCCATAAGAGAAGGGATTAAGGAGGCAGTGGAAGAAAGGGAGAGGTGCCGTAGTGGAGGTCTCGGTAATGATTCAGACGACCTGGGGATCTTTTAACCTGCACTGACATCGCGCAGCACGCGGGCGCCTTATGCGTTTAACCTCCCCTGAAACGCGACCTCAAATGGTACGAAACACGTATATGGCTTAATATAACCCTAATTATTATAGGCCCCAGCTACTGTTACCTGGCAACATCAGGCAGTATTCTCAACCTAAAACCAAGACTCTTGATACATGAAACAGTGCGTGTGGTGTGGGTGCTACGCCACGATGTGCCAAGTCGCCTGGGGCTATGAAAAAGCCCTTTACTACACAAGATAACTAGCCCTTGTTTAGAGCAATAGGAGCCCTCCTGACTGAGAAAAAGAATGAGTTCATAGACAGTTTGTGCTGGTGACTAGGTTGACCACTGAAACTCCAAATATATCTCTCCCCCACCCTTATGCCTTTTCTCTTCCCAAATTAACGTGTTTACTACTACTACTTCAAGAGCACGAACACAGAAGCACAGTTGCGCGCACAAGTGCGCAGACTTTATTGTTTCAAGCCAAATGGTTTTTGGCAGCGAACGTCTTGCGTCGATTCGTTCGAGTAACGACAGCTTAAACAATATGGCAGCTAGCAGCCACCACAAAATTCTCTCATAAAACTGGGGGCTGTCGAACCATATGCCCCGCGAGACCCGTCGTCGCCAGTGTCAACGGATCCTGGTCGTCACTGCCACTCCGGCGTGCCGGTGGCCTCGTCCAGGACGTCACTGCGCCGTCAGCAACAACATTCGCACTCGCATTCGTAGACGCACTTTTACCGGCATCTTCACTCTCACCCCCATTTTTACGGGCAGCCCGCTGGTCACTGGCCTCGAAGAAGCCGCACCGTAGCGCTGGATTCATGGGCGAGGCCACGGGACACGTAAATGCGGTGGCGAACTCGCGGAAGTTCTTCAGCGGCAGTGTGCAGGACAGCTGTTGTCGCTCGCTTGGCCCGCGCGCGCAGGACGCTTCGCAGAAGGCGACGAAGAAGGCCTGATCCTCTGACAGGCCAAGGAAAATGCGCCGCCTCTGATGCGTCCGCGTACCCTGGTCGGCGATAGAGCGCGACGCGTTGAAGGCCCCGTACGCTATCTCGATGGCAGCGACTCCCTCGAAGGCCTGCACACCTCCTTCGGCTCCACTGGCGGCAGTCGCTGGGCACGCTGTCCTCCGCTCGTAGTCCCGGTACGAGGACTTTCCCCACCAAAGACCGGAGGTGGAACCGCGACCGTCCAGGAGGACGCCTCGTGGGTCGAACGCCCGGGCCAGGGCAACGGCGTAGTGGGCTCCGAGGCCTCCCATGTTCACAGCGAGGCCCACTCCCTCCACGAACAGCGGGCTGCGCAGCGCGTGCAGCGAGACAGCCAGCTCGTTTCGGTAATAGTGGTAGCGGAACAGGGCCCGCGGCGGCTGCAAGTCTCCAGGGTAGAAGGCGTCGGCCACATCCCACTGCCTGCCAAGGAGCGCTCGGCGAGCCGACAACGCGTCCAGCCAGTACCGCAACACAGCACCGTCCTCTCTGGGCTCAGGGAAGTTCTCCAATATGGCGGCCACCTCCGATGCATTGAGGTAGGAGTCGGAAGGCCAGAGGGAGGTGTTCATGCGGCGCAGCTTGTCGACGGCGGCCGCTCGGCTCTCAGCGTGGATCCAAGATGTCTTCAGGAAGAAGTTGATGGCCGTCTGAGTGATGGTCATCAGAATGGCGTCCACTGAGGAGAGCCAGTGAAGCGGGTAGGTAGTGTTTATGTAGCCGGAGAGGTGGGTTACTCCGAACGCTCTGTGTGTGACCCAGAAACAGTCGGCGCTCCGCATATCTTCCATCTCGTACGCCGTGGGTCGACCCGGAAGTGCCGAGTCGGCCATCCATCCGATCATCTGCACCAGCGACCATGCCAGCTGGTGTAGCACCACCTCAGCAGGAAGCGAACTCAGCAGATAGTCGACTGCCTGCAGCAGCTTCACGCTCGTGGCGATGACGCGGTCAGCCTCGGTCACTCTGAGAGCTTTGTTGAGCTGCCAGTTGAGGAGAGTGTCCCACTGGGTGGCGGCCAGGCGAGGAGTGGCCAAATTCTGCATCTGCTTCAGCGGGAAGGCCAGTTCGTTCTGGCCACCAGACACCGAGCCGCACAGGGCACCGACGATCGTTGACTCATAACGGCGCAGCTCCTTCATTTCCTTGTCGCTCATGGCCGCGAAGCTTCTCGCACGAAGGGCGTCGTGAAAGCGACGCACGCGTGCTTTGTACACTCCCCGCGTTACCATGGTGTCCAGAGCCCGCTTCCAATCGTAGGACACGATGCCGGACCCCACGCGGACCTGCCGTTGGTTGCAGCCTGGTATGGGTGAGACACGAACCGAGAACCACAGGCCCAGGTTCCAGTTGATGTCCAGGTCAAGGATTACGCCCAGAGGCTGCGCGGGCGCCGTAGTGCGCTCAGGCCAGGACAGTGACCGGTCGGCAAGGAACTCGGTCAGCAAAGCGGCATCCTTGGTACTGCTACCACTGTGCAGGCAGACCTGGTGCGCCCGCTCAGCTCGGTTAATGCGCAGTACCGGACGGGAATCGGGCAAAAGGACTTTCCCGGTTGGCAGCACCATTTTGTTTGAGGCGTCGTTCACGGACTCCAGGTACCGGATGGCGTCTTGCTGGGCCACGGCCAGGAGGTCTCGGAAGACGGTCTCTGACTTGGCTGCGCGAGGATGCCAAGCGCCACACGCGAAGCGGTAAAAGTCGCCGCACGGGGCCGTGCTCCGGTTCAGGGAGTCCTTGAGGCGACGGAAGTGCGCCATGCAGAGCTTGGAGTTGCAGGTGTTCCACGAGTTGCGTCCCATGCGAAAGACGCCGCTTCCTTCGGAGCCTCTCTGATGACGGAGCACAGACAGGCCGATGGTGATGGCGCTGAGCGTCAGTGCTACTCCCAGTAATGATGACAGCAGGTGACCTAGTGCCACCGCCCTTTGGCGCCGGTCTAGTCCTCCGCTCGTCGTCGAAGGCGCCTTGCAGCCTTCGCCAGCCATTCGAGACCACATTCTTTGTGCCCACCACTCCTGACGACATGGAACAGCCAGCTGTCCTTTCATGGCTCCTCGGGGCTTCGAATCGCACGTGTGATCTGCTCGTGTGCGCGTGGCGTCCCTCGTGCTGCGGAACGAAGCGCTTGCATCTCGTGCCGGTTCCGCTTCTTTCTTTCCTGTTCCTCACGTGGTACGCTCACATTTGCTGCATTGATATGTCATACGATGTGTTGATAATAAACCGACCGTGGCCATACATTTGTTCTTTTATGCAAAGCGTGTTGGTGAACCACAGCACGGTTTTCTTGATGATTTTGGGACCGGGTTTCGCAGAACGCGATATCCATCGGTGTTCCATCTGAATCCGCCGCGTTGGCTCAGTGGTTAGAACGCTCGGCTACTGAGCCGGGTTGGAACCCGACCGTGGTGGCCGCGTTTCGATGGAGGCGAAACGCTAAGGCGCCCGTGTGCTGTGCGATGTCAGTGCACGTTAAAGATCCCCAGGTGGTCGAAATTATTCCGGAGCCCTCCACTACTTCTTCTTCTTCTTCTCCTCAAGTAATATGGCACATACCCACGTGGGGGGATTGGCCAAGGTATAGGGTAGAATGCCAATGAAGCATTTGCGCTGGGAAGGAAACGTCAGAAGACTGAATCAAGATAAAAAAAAAAATTGGGAAAAATAAAATGAATTCAAGAGGTATGAGTCATCCGGAATAGAATCAATCTAGCCTTTTTTGGACATGCGAAAGAATTTTGTGTATAGCTAACAGGATAATCGATTAGTTGCACTTATGTAATCGTGAAGGTAGCCGCATACACTGCTTAACGGGAATCCCTTGGCACTCGCACCGAACGATAGAAGAACTGTAAGAGACAGAGGCAGTCCTAGTCTCGAAAGAGGAACCTCCAGATATTGCTTTCTCTGAACCGCGAACCGCCGGCAAGAGAGGAGAAAATGATCGATTGCGGCACCCCTTTCTTCCTTTCTTCTTTCACTCCCTCCCTCATCACTTCCCATACGGCGCGGATCAGGTGTCCAACGATATATGAGACAGATACTGCGCCATTTCCTTCCCAAAAACAAATTATTATTATTATTTGTCCACTTTCGGAACCGACCTGGGACAATGCCAAAATTGGCTTGGCCCACCCCTGGAAATTCAAAAATGAAGTGACCCACGTTCGAAAAGTATCTGAGACACTCCAAAAAAGGGTTTTGCCCAACACCAAAATTCGGGTGACCTAGCCTGCTTTCGCAGAATATGTCGTGCGTAGGAATGCTAAACCACCAGCCATATTTGTTTACTCCTTCGGAGAGTACATGTGTGAAGTGCTTTCGCCCAACGCCAACCGCAAGCTCATCGACTTCGGTCTATTGCCTCCGAACCACGTCAGGCACGAATAGCAAACAACGAGTTTTAAGTGTGCACTAAGCATTTTCCTCAGCCATTTCTTGCGTTTTAATAAACCCCATGCCTACTTGGCACTGTATCAGATAATAAATGTGGCATCTGTCATAAAATTCTCCCATTGGCTAGAATAACGGACGTCACCGGACCGAATGATTCTCATTGGCTGGAGACAAGTGGCGTCATTCGAAGCTGGTGCCTCAATTGGCGTGCGATAGTTACGTCCGTGCTCACTCAGTCCCCTTGCTAAAGCAAAATTCACCGGTACACGCCGTAACACACAGAGCGAATATCCAAACACTACAAAGAACACCAGGGAAAGTTCCGCTATCTTCTTTCTGAGGAAGAGGAACATTTGTGGAGCTGTGAATTTGTAAGCTAGGTATTTAAGGTAGCTTCTAACAGGGAGCATTCGCGGAGCTGTAGAACGCGCATGCGCACCCACAGGCTCAACACGCTGCTGCGTCACATGCGTGACTTCGCAACGGCGTTCGAGTGCCCGCCTACCAGCGCGATCGACCTGCAGCCGCCAGAATACTGCGTGCCGTGGCCGTACACGGAGCGTTACATCATACGGCCCACCGGCGCGTTCTCCACGACCGCCGGAGACGTCACCGCTGCGACCACGTGATCAGTGCCAGGCAGCGCCCTGTGGTCACCAATTGCAGTGGCTATTGGAGCAATACTGTCAATTTCGTACATGAAATTAGGTTTCGCTTTGAGGAATCACTTGCCAAGCTAAATAATTTAACATCACAGAATAGAAAGATCAGAAAACCTAACTAACCCTGAAATGATATAATATAAAATTTTGTTAAGTAATACACAGCTCCCATGCTTTTGGTCCCCCATGTTAAAAATGTAAAGGGCCCTGAAACAACTTTAGAGGAAAGTAAGCTCGCTCAGTGGCTACATCCTGTTCTCATTAACATCTCAGCCATATAATACACATCAGAAGAGGACATACAACCTACAACCGCGCGGGAAAGTTGGCGAGCCCTTTCCAGTGACATTTTGAAACACTAGCTCTCCTCCGTGTCGCACGTCTGCGTATGTCCGTTAAGAGCTGGCTGTTGGTTAGATTTATCCAGACGTCATGGTGCTAACGGCAGAGTCCAGTCAGCAGCGTCCCTCTGGTGGGCCAGGAAGCTCTGCCATCCGGGCAATTCCCGCGCGCGTCGGCAGCCCGCGGTGGGGCCAAGTGGGTGGGACCGGTGTAAATAATAATAATAATAATTGGCTGTTGGGGAAGGGAAATGGTGCAGTGTCTGTCTAACATCTCGGCGGAGTCCTGGGCCGCGCCGTGGGGGAGGGGATGAAGGAGGGACTGAGAGAAGAGGTGCCGTAGTGGAGGGCTCCGGAATGGTTTCGGCCACCTAAGGATCTTAGACGTGCGCTGGCGTCGCACAGCACACGGGCGCCTTGGCGTTACGCCTCCTTCGAAACGCGGCCGCCGCGGTGGGGTTCGAACTCGGGAGCTCCGGATCAGTGGTGGTGGTGGAAACATTATTGCCAAATACAGAGGGGGGCAAGCCCCCTAACATGGCACGAGGCAGCCCTTAGGGGGCTGCCCTTACAGGGAAAAGGACAGCCCTTGGAGGGCTATCCGCTTCAGGGTGTCGGTAATTATCCGGCGCTGGTCAGTAGCAGCGGAGCTGGCCAGGAGAGTCTCCCTGTATGACTCCGCCATGGTTGGGCATGGATGGTGTGGGAAGGTACGACACATGAGGAGGACATGAAGGAAGTCCCTCGGTTTCCCGCAGAGCTTACAAGAAATAATGAATTGATCGGGGTAGCCGGCATGAAGGAGGATAAGGTAAGGAGCAGTTCGGGTCTGGAGTCGGCACCAGTGGGAGGCCTGGATTCACTAGCCCAGCGCCCTAACCACTGAGGTACTGGGGCAAGTCGAAAATGAAACTAAAATTGAAAATCTGTTTGAGGAAAGGAAAACAAAATTGAAAATTGGTTTTGAGGAAATGAAATGACGCAGTAACTGTCTCACATCTCGGTGGACACCCGAACCGCGCCATAAGAGAAGGGATTAAGGAGGCAGTGGAAGAAAGGGAGAGGTGCCGTAGTGGAGGTCTCGGTAATGATTCAGACGACCTGGGGATCTTTTAACCTGCACTGACATCGCGCAGCACGCGGGCGCCTTATGCGTTTAACCTCCCCTGAAACGCGACCTCAAATGGTACGAAACACGTATATGGCTTAATATAACCCTAATTATTATAGGCCCCAGCTACTGTTACCTGGCAACATCAGGCAGTATTCTCAACCTAAAACCAAGACTCTTGATACATGAAACAGTGCGTGTGGTGTGGGTGCTACGCCACGATGTGCCAAGTCGCCTGGGGCTATGAAAAAGCCCTTTACTACACAAGATAACTAGCCCTTGTTTAGAGCAATAGGAGCCCTCCTGACTGAGAAAAAGAATGAGTTCATAGACAGTTTGTGCTGGTGACTAGGTTGACCACTGAAACTCCAAATATATCTCTCCCCCACCCTTATTCCTTTTCTCTTCCCAAATTAACGTGTTTACTACTACTACTTCAAGAGCACGAACACAGAAGCACAGTTGCGCGCACAAGTGCGCAGACTTTATTGTTTCAAGCCAAATGGTTTTTGGCAGCGAACGTCTTGCGTCGATTCGTTCGAGTAACGACAGCTTAAACAATATGGCAGCTAGCAGCCACCACAAAATTCTCTCATAAAACTGGGGGCTGTCGAACCAAATGCCCCGCGAGACCCGTCGTCGCCAGTGTCAACGGATCCTGGTCGTCACTGCCACTCCGGCGTGCCGGTGGCCTCGTCCAGGACGTCACTGCGCCGTCAGCACCAACATTCGCACTCGCATTCGTAGACGCACTTTTACCGGCATCTTCACTCTCACCCCCATTTTTACGGGCAGCCCGCTGGTCACTGGCCTCGAAGAAGCCGCACCGTAGCGCTGGATTCATGGGCGAGGCCACGGGACACGTAAATGCGGTGGCGAACTCGCGGAAGTTCTCCAGCGGCAGTGTGCAGGACAGCTGTTGTCGCTCGCTGGGCCCGCGCGCGCAGGACGCTTCGCAGAAGGCGACGAAGAAGGCCTGATCCTCTGACAGGCCAAGGAAAATGCGCCGCCTCTGATGCGTCCGCGTACCCTGGTCGGCGATAGAGCGCGACGCGTTGAAGGCCCCGTACGCTATCTCGATGGCAGCGACTCCCTCGAAGGCCTGCACACCTCCTTCGGCTCCACTGGCGGCAGTCGCTGGGCACGCTGTCCTCCGCTCGTAGTCCCGGTACGAGGACTTTCCCCACCAAAGACCGGAGGTGGAACCGCGACCGTCCAGGAGGACGCCTCGTGGGTCGAACGCCCTGGCCAGGGCAACGGCGTAGTGGGCTCCGAGGCCTCCCATGTTCACAGCGAGGCCCACTCCCTCCACGAACAGCGGGCTGCGCAGCGCGTGCAGCGAGACAGCCAGCTCGTTTCGGTAA
This sequence comes from Amblyomma americanum, assembly GCF_052857255.1. Classification (NCBI taxonomy): domain Eukaryota; kingdom Metazoa; phylum Arthropoda; class Arachnida; order Ixodida; family Ixodidae; genus Amblyomma; species Amblyomma americanum. Next base: position 299,083,209 of record NC_135497.1, on the reverse strand, counting down.
TAGTGGTAGCGGAACAGGGCCCGCGGCGGCTGCAAGTCTCCAGGGTAGAAGGCGTCGGCCACATCCCACTGCCTGCCAAGGAGCGCTCGGCGAGCCGACAACGCGTCCAGCCAGTACCGCAACACAGCACCGTCCTCTCTGGGCTCAGGGAAGTTCTCCAATATGGCGGCCACCTCCGATGCATTGAGGTAGGAGTCGGAAGGCCAGAGGGAGGTGTTCATGCGGCGCAGCTTGTCGACGGCGGCCGCTCGGCTCTCAGCGTGGATCCAAGATGTCTTCAGGAAGAAGTTGATGGCCGTCTGAGTGATGGTCATCAGAATGGCGTCCACTGAGGAGAGCCAGTGAAGCGGGTAGGTAGTGTTTATGTAGCCGGAGAGGTGGGTTACTCCGAACGCTCTGTGTGTGACCCAGAAACAGTTGGCGCTCCGCATATCTTCCATCTCGTACGCCGTGGGTCGACCCGGAAGTGCCGAGTCGGCCATCCATCCGATCATCTGCACCAGCGACCATTCCAGCTGGTGTAGCACCACCTCAGCAGGAAGCGAACTCAGCAGATAGTCGACTGCCTGCAGCAGCTTCACGCTCGTGGCGATGACGCGGTCAGCCTCGGTCACTCTGAGAGCTTTGTTGAGCTGCCAGTTGAGGAGAGTGTCCCACTGGGTGGCGGCCAGGCGAGGAGTGGCCAAATTCTGCATCTGCTTCAGCGGGAAGGCCAGTTCGTTCTGGCCACCAGACACCGAGCCGCACAGGGCACCGACGATCGTTGACTCATAACGGCGCAGCTCCTTCATTTCCTTGTCGCTCATGGCCGCGAAGCTTCTCGCACGAAGGGCGTCGTGAAAGCGACGCACGCGTGCTTTGTACACTCCCCGCGTTACCATGGTGTCCAGAGCCCGCTTCCAATCGTAGGACACGATGCCGGACCCCACGCGCACCTGCCGTTGGTTGCAGCCTGGTATGGGTGAGACACGAACCGAGAACCACAGGCCCAGGTTCCAGTTGATGTCCAGGTCCAGGAGTACGCCCAGAGGCTGCGCGGGCGCCGTAGTGCGCTCAGGCCAGGACAGTGACCGGTCGGCAAGGAACTCGGTCAGCAAAGCGGCATCCTTGGTACTGCTACCACTGTGCAGGCAGACCTGGTGCGCCCGCTCAGCTCGGTTAATGCGCAGTACCGGACGGGAATCGGGCAAAAGGACTTTCCCGGTTGGCAGCACCATTTTGTTTGAGGCGTCGTTCACGGACTCCAGGTACCGGATGGCGTCTTGCTGGGCCACGGCCAGGAGGTCTCGGAAGACGGTCTCTGACTTGGCTGCGCGAGGATGCCAAGCGCCACACGCGAAGCGGTAAAAGTCGCCGCACGGGGCCGTGCTCCGGTTCAGGGAGTCCTTGAGGCGACGGAAGTGCGCCATGCAGAGCTTGGAGTTGCAGGTGTTCCACGAGTTGCGTCCCATGCGAAAGACGCCGCTTCCTTCGGAGCCTCTCTGATGACGGAGCACAGACAGGCCGATGGTGATGGCGCTGAGCGTCAGTGCTACTCCCAGTAATGATGACAGCAGGTGACCTAGAGCCACCGCCCTTTGGCGCCGGTCTAATCCTCCGCTCGTCGTCGAAGGCGCCTTGCAGCCTTCGCCAGCCATTCGAGACCACATTCTTTGTGCCCACCACTCGTGACGACATGGAACAGCCAGCTGTCCTTTCATGGCTCCTCGGGGCTTCGAATCGCACGTGTGATCTGCTCGTGTGCGCGTGGCGTCCCTCGTGCTGCGGAACGAAGCGCTTGCATCTCGTGCCGGTTCCGCTTCTTTCTTTCCTGTTCCTCACGTGGTACGCTCACATTTGCTGCATTGATATGTCATACGATGTGTTGATAATCAACCGACCGTGGCCATACATTTGTTCTTTTATGCAAAGCGTGTTGGTGAACCACAGCACGGTTTTCTTGATGATTTTGGGACCGGGTTTCGCAGAACGCGATATCCATCGGTGTTCCATCTGAATCCGCCGCGTTGGCTCAGTGGTTAGAACGCTCGGCTACTGAGCCGGGTTGGAACCCGACCGTGGTGGCCGCGTTTCGATGGAGGCGAAACGCTAAGGCGCCCGTGTGCTGTGCGATGTCAGTGCACGTTAAAGATCCCCAGGTGGTCGAAATTATTCCGGAGCCCTCCACTACGGCACCCCTTTCTTCCTTTCTTCTTTCACTCCCTCCCTCATCACTTCCCATACGGCGCGGATCAGGTGTCCAACGATATATGAGACAGATACTGCGCCATTTCCTTCCCCAAAAACAAATTATTATTATTATTTGTCCACTTTCGGAACCGACCTGGGACAATGCCAAAATTGGCTTGGCCCACCCCTGGAAATTCAAAAATGAAGTGACCCACGTTCGAAAAGTATCTGAGACACTCCAAAAAAGGGTTTTGCCCAACACCAAAATTCGGGTGACCTAGCCTGCTTTCGCAGAATATGTCGTGCGTAGGAATGCTAAACCACCAGCCATATTTGTTTACTCCTTCGGAGAGTACATGTGTGAAGTGCTTTCGCCCAACGCCAACCGCAAGCTCATCGACTTCGGTCTATTGCCTCCGAACCACGTCAGGCACGAATAGCAAACAACGAGTTTTAAGTGTGCACTAAGCATTTTCCTCAGCCATTTCTTGCGTTTTATTAAACCCCATGCCTACTTGGCACTGTATCAGATAATAAATGTGGCATCTGTCATAAAATTCTCCCATGGCTAGAATAACGGACGTCACCGGACCGAATGATTCTCATTGGCTGGAGACAAGTGGCGTCATTCGAAGCTGGTGCCTCAATTGGCCTGCGATATTTACGTCCGTGCTCACTCAGTCCCCTTGCTAAAGCAAAATTCACCGGTACACGCCGTAACACACAGAGCGAATATCCAAACACTACAAAGAACACCAGGGAAAGTTCCGCTATCTTCTTTCTGAGGAAGAGGAACATTTGTGGAGCTGTGAATTTGTAAGCTAGGTATTTAAGGTAGCTTCTAACAGGGAGCATTCGCGGAGCTGTAGAACGCGCATGCGCACCCACAGGCTCAACACGCTGCTGCGTCACATGCGTGACTTCGCAACGGCGTTCGAGTGCCCGCCTACCAGCGCGATCGACCTGCAGCCGCCAGAATACTGCGTGCCGTGGCCGTACACGGAGCGTTACATCATACGGCCCACCGGCGCGTTCTCCACGACCGCCGGAGACGTCACCACTGCGACCACGTGATCTGTGCCAGGCAGCGCCCTGTGGTCACCAATTGCAGTGGCTATTGGAGCAATACTGTCAATTTCGTACATGAAATTAGGTTTCGCTTTGAGGAATCACTTGTTAAGCTAAATAATTTAACATCACATAACAGAAAGATCAGAAAACCTAACTAGCCCTGAAATGATATAATATAAAATTTTGTTAAGTAATACACAGCTCCCATGCTTTTGGTCCCCCATGTTAAAAATGTAAAGGGCCCTGAAACAACTTTAGAGGAAAGTAAGCTCGCTCAGTGGCTACATCCTGTTCTCATTAACATCTCAGCCATATAATACACATCAGAAGAGGACATACAACCTACAACCGCGCGGGAAAGTTGGCGAGCCCTTTCCAGTGACATTTTGAAACACTAGCTCTCCTCCGTGTCGCACGTCTGCGTATGTCCGTTAAGAGCTGGCTGTTGGTTAGATTTATCCAGACGTCATGGTGCTAACGGCAGAGTCCAGTCAGCAGCGTCCCTCCGGTGGGCCAGGAAGCTCTGCCATCCGGGCAATTCCCGCGCGCGTCGGCAGCCCGCGGTGGGGCCAAGTGGGTGGGACCGGTGTAAATAATAATAATAATAATTGGCTGTTGGGGAAGGGAAATGGTGCAGTGTCTGTCTAGCATCTCGGCGGAGTCCTGGGCCGCGCCGTGGGGGAGGGGATGAAGGAGGGACTGAGAGAAGAAGTGCCGTAGTGGAGGGCTCCGGAATGGTTTCGGCCACCTAAGGATCTTAGACGTGCGCTGGCGTCGCACAGCACACGGGCGCCTTGGCGTTACGCCTCCTTCGAAACGCGGCCGCCGCGGTGGGGTTCGAACTCGGGAGCTCCGGATCAGTGGTGGTGGTGGAAACATTATTGCCAAATACAGAGGGGGGCAAGCCCCCTAACATGGCACGAGGCAGCCCTTAGGGGGTTGCCCTTACAGGGAAAAGGACAGCCCTTGGAGGGCTATCCGCTTCAGGGTGTCGGTAATTATCCGGCGCTGGTCAGCAGCAGCGGAGCTGGCCAGGAGAGTCTCCCTGTATGACTCCGCCATGGTTGGGCATGGATGGTGTGGGAAGGTAGGACATGTGAGGAGGACATGAAGGAAGTCCCTCGGTTTCCCGCAGAGCTTACAAGAAATAATGAATTGATCGGGGTAGCCGGCATGAAGGAGAATAAGGTAAGGAGCAGTTCGGGTCGGGAGTCGGCATCAGTGGGAGGCCTGGATTCACTAGTCCAGCGCCCTAACCACTGAGCTACTGGGGCAAGTCGAAAATGAAACTAAAATTGAAAATCTGTTTGAGGAAAGGAAAACAAAATTGAAAACTGGTTTTGAGGAAATGAAATGACGCAGTAACTGTCTCACATCTCGGTGGACACCCGAACCGTGCCATAAGAGAAGGGATTAAGGAGGCAGTGGAAGAAAGGGAGAGGTGCCGTAGTGGAGGTCTCGGTAATGATTCAGGCGACCTGGGGATCTTTTAACCTGCACTGACATCGCGCAGCACGCGGGTGCCTTATGCGTTTAACCTCCCCTGAAACGCGACCTGAAATGGTACGAAACACGTATATGGCTTAATATAACCCTAATTATTATAGGCCCCAGCTACTGTTGCCTGGCAACATCAGGCAGTATTCTCAACCTAAAACCAAGACTCTTGATACAAGAAACAGTGCGTGTGGTGTGGGTGCTACGCCACGATGTGCCAAGTCGCCTGGGGCTATGAAAAAAGCCCTTTACTACACAAGATAACTAGCCCTTGTTTAGAGCAATAGGAGCCCTTCTGACTGAGAAAAAGAATGAGTTCATAGACAGTTTATGCTGGTGACTAGGTTGACCACTGAAACTCCAAATATATCTCTCCCCCATCCTTATGCCTTTTCTCTTCCCAAATTAACGTGTTTACTACTACTACTTCAAGAGCACGAACACAGAAGCACAGTTGCGCGCACAAGTGCGCAGACTTTATTGTTTCAAGCCAAATGGTTTTTGGCAGCGAACGTCTTGCGTCGATTCGTTCGAGCAACGACAGCTTAAACAATATGGCAGCTAGCAGCCACCACAAAATTCTCTCATAAAACTGGGGGCTGTCGAACCATATGCCCCGCGAGACCCGTCGTCGCCAGTGTAAACGGATCCTGGTCGTCACTGCCACTCCGGCGTGCCGGTGGCCTCGTCCAGGACGTCACTGCGCCGTCAGCACCAACATTCGCACTCGCATTCGTAGACGCACTTTTACCGGCATCTTCACTCTCACCCCCATTTTTACGGGCAGCCCGTTGGTCAGTGGCCTCGAAGAAGCCGCACCGTAGCGCTGGATTCATGGGCGAGGCCACGGGACACGTAAATGCGGTGGCGAACTCGCGGATGTTCTTCAGCGGCAGTGTGCAGGACAGCTGTTGTCGCTCGCTGGGCCCGCGCGCGCAGGACGCTTGGCAGAAGGCGACGAAGAAGCCCTGATCCTCTGACAGGCCAAGGAAAATGCGCCGCCTCTGATGCGTCCGCGTACCCTGGTCGGCGATAGAGCGCGACGCGTTGAAGGCCCCGTACGCTATCTCGATGGCAGCGACTCCCTCGAAGGCCTGCACACCTCCTTCGGCTCCACTGGCGGCAGTCGCTGGGCACGCTGTCCTCCGCTCGTAGTCCCGGTACGAGGACTTTCCCCACCAAAGACCGGAGGTGGAACCGCGACCGTCCAGGAGGACGCCTCGTGGGTCGAACGCCCGGGCCAGGGCAACGGCGTAGTGGGCTCCGAGGCCTCCCATGTTCACAGCGAGGCCCACTCCCTCCACGAACAGCGGGCTGCGCAGCGCGTGCAGCGAGACAGCCAGCTCGTTTAGGTAATAGTGGTAGCGGAACAGGGCCCGCGGCGGCTGCAAGTCTCCAGGGTAGAAGGCGTCGGCCACATCCCACTGCCTGCCAAAGAGCGCTCGGCGAGCCGACAACGCGTCCAGCCAGTACCGCAGCACAGCACCGTCCTCTCTGGGCTCAGGGAAGTTCTCCAATATGGCGGCCACCTCCGATGCATTGAGGTAGGAGTCGGAAGGCCAGAGGGAGGTGTTCATGCGGCGCAGCTTGTCGACGGCGGCCGCTCGGCTCTCAGCGTGGATCCAAGATGTCTTCAGGAAGAATTTGATGGCCGTCTGAGTGATGGTCATCAGAATGGCGTCCACTGAGGAGCGCCAGTGAAGCGGGTAGGTAGTGTTTATGTAGCCGGAGAGGTGGGTTACTCCGAACGCTCTGTGTGTGACCCAGAAACAGTCGGCGCTCCGCATATCTTCCATCTCGTACGCCGTGGGTCGACCCGGAAGTGCCGAGTCGGCCATCCATCCGATCATCTGCACCAGCGACCATGCCAGGTGGTGTAGCACCACCTCAGCAGGAAGCGAACTCAGCAGATAGTCGACTGCCTGCAGCAGCTTCACGCTCGTGGCGATGACGCGGTCAGCCTCGGTCACTCTGAGAGCTTTGTTGAGCTGCCAGTTGAGGAGAGTGTCCCACTGGGCGGCGGCCAGGCGAGGAGTGGCCAAATTCTGCATCTGCTTCAGCGGGAAGGCCAGTTCGTTCTGGCCACCAGACACCGAGCCGCACAGGGCACCGACGATCGTTGACTCATAACGGCGCAGCTCCTTCATTTCCTTGTCGCTCATGGCCGCGAAGCTTCTCGCACGAAGGGCGTCGTGAAAGCGACGCACGCGTGCTTTGTACACTCCCCGCGTTACCATGGTGTCCAGAGCCCGCTTCCAATCGTAGGACACGATGCCGGACCCCACGCGCACCTGCCGTTGGTTGCAGCCCGGTATGGGTGAGACACGAACCGAGAACCACAGGCCCAGGTTCCAGTTGATGTCCAGGTCCAGGAGTACGTCCAGAGGCTGCGCGGGCGCCGTAGTGCGCTCAGGCCAGGACAGTGACCGGTCGGCAAGGAACTCGGTCAGCAAAGCGGCATCCTTGGTACTGCTACCACTGTGCAGGCAGACCTGGTGCGCCCGCTCAGCTCGGTTAATGCGCAGTACCGGACGGGAATCGGGCAAAAGGACTTTCCCGGTTGGCAGCACCATTTTGTTTGAGGCGTCGTTCACGGCCTCCAGGTACCGGATGGCGTCTTGCTGGGCCACGGCCAGGAGGTCTCGGAAGACGGTTTCTGACTTGGCTGCACGAGGATGCCAAGCGCCACACGCGAAGCGGTATAAGTCGCCGCACGGGGCCGTGCTCCGGTTCAGGGAGTCCTTGAGGCGACGGAAGTGCGCCATGCAGAGCTTGGAGTTGCAGGTGTTCCACGAGCTGCGTCCCATGCCAAAGACGCCGCTTCCTTCGGAGCCTCTCTGATGACGGAGCACAGACAGGCCGATGGTGATGGCGCTGAGCGTCAGTGCTACTCCCAGTAATGATGACAGCAGGTGACCTAGAGCCACCACCCTTTGGCGCCGGTCTAGTCCTCCGCTCGTCGTCGAAGGCGCCTTGCAGCCTTCGCCAGCCATTCGTGACCACATTCTTTGTGCCCACCACTCGTGACGACGTGGAACAGCTAGCTGTCCTTTCATGGCTCCTCGGGGCTTCGAATCGCACATGTGATCTGCTCGTGTGCGCGTGGCGTCCCTCGTGCTGCCGAACGAAGCGCTTGCATCTCGTGCCGGTTCCGCTTCTTTCTTTCCTGTTCCTCACGTGGTACGCTCACATTTGCTGCATTGATATGTCATACGATGCGTTGATAATCAACCGACCGTGGCCATACATTTGTTCTTTTATGCAAAGCGTGTTGGTGAACCACAGCACGGTTTTCTTGATGATTTTGGGACCGGGTTTCGCAGAACGCGATATCCATCGGTGTTCCATCTGAATCCGCCGCGTTGGCTCAGTGGTTAGAACGCTCGGCTACTGAGCCGGGTTCGAAACCGACCGTGGTGGCCGCGTTTCGATGGAGGCGAAACGCTAAGGCGCCCGTGTGCTGTGCGATGTCAGTGCACGTTAAAGATCCCCAGGTGGTCGAAATTATTCCGGAGCCCTCCACTACGGCACCCCTTTCTTCCTTTCTTCTTTCACTCCCTCCCTCATCACTTCCCATACGGCGCGGATCAGGTGTCCAACGATATATGAGACAGATACTGCGCTATTTCCTTCCCCAAAAACAAATTATTATTATTATTTGTCCACTTTCGGAACCGACCTGGGACAATGCCAAAATTGGCTTGGCCCACCCCTGGAAATTCAAAAATGAAGTGACCCACGTTCGAAAAGTATCTGAGACACTCCAAAAAAGGGTTTTGCCCAACACCAAAATTCGGGTGACCTAGCCTGCTTTCGCACAATATGTCGTGCGTAGGAATGCTAAACCACCAGCCATATTTGTTTACTCCTTCGGAGAGTACATGTGTGAAGTGCTTTCGCCCAACGCCAACCGCAAGCTCATCGACTTCGGTCTATTGCCTCCGAACCACGTCAGGCACGAATAGCAAACAACGAGTTTTAAGTGTGCACTAAGCATTTTCCTCAGCCATTTCTTGCGTTTTATTAAACCCCATGCCTACTTGGCACTGTATCAGATAATAAATGTGGCATCTGTCATAAAATTCTCCCATTGGCTAGAATAACGGACGTCACCGGACCGAATGATTCTCATTGGCTGGAGACAAGTGGCGTCATTCGAAGCTGGTGCCTCAATTGGCCTGCGATAGTTACGTCCGTGCTCACTCAGTCCCCTTGCTAAAGCAAAATTCACCGGTACACGCCGTAACACACAGAGCGAATATCCAAACACTACAAAGAACACCAGGGAAAGTTCCGTTATCTTCTTTCTGAGGAAGAGGAACATTTGTGGAGCTGTGAATTTGTAAGCTAGGTATTTAAGGTAGCTTCTAACAGGGAGCATTCGCGGAGCTGTAGAACGCGCATGCGCACCCACAGGCTCAACACGCTGCTGCGTCACATGCGTGACTTCGCAACGGCGTTCGAGTGCCCGCCTACCAGCGCGATCGACCTGCAGCCGCCAGAATACTGCGTGCCGTGGCCGTACACGGAGCGTTACATCATACGGCCCACCGGCGCGTTCTCCACGACCGCCGGAGACGTCACCGCTGCGACCACGTGATCTGTGCCAGGCAGCGCCCTGTGGTCACCAATTGCAGTGGCTATTGGAGCAATACTGTCAATTTCGTACATGAAATTAGGTTTCGCTTTGAGGAATCACTTGCCAAGCTAAATAATTTAACATCACAGAATAGAAAGATCAGAAAACCTAACCCTGAAATGATATAATATAAAATTTTGTTAAGTAATACACAGCTCCCATGCTTTCGGTCCCCCATGTTAAAAATGTAAAGGGCCCTGAAACAACTTTAGAGGAAAGTAAGCTCGCTCAGTGGCTACATCCTGTTCTCATTAACATCTCAGCCATATAATACACATCAGAAGAGGACATACAACCTACAACCGCGCGGGAAAGTTGGCGAGCCCTTTCCAGTGACATTTCGAAACACTAGCTCTCCTCCGTGTCGCACGTCTGCGTATGTCCGTTAAGAGCTGGCTGTTGGTTAGATTTATCCAGACGTCATGGTGCTAACGGCAGAGTCCAGTCAGCAGCGTCCCTCCGGTGGGCCAGGAAGCTCTGCCATCCGGGCAATTCCCGCGCGCGTCGGCAGCCCGCGGTGGGGCCAAGTGGGTGGGACCGGTGTAAATAATAATAATAATAATTGGCTGTTGGGGAAGGGAAATGGTGCAGTGTCTGTCTAACATCTCGGCGGAGTCCTGGGCCGCGCCGTGGGGGAGGGGATGAAGGAGGGACTGAGAGAAGAGGTGCCGTAGTGGAGGGCCCCGGAATGGTTTCGGCCACCTAAGGATCTTAGACGTGCGCTGGCGTCGCACAGCACACGGGCGCCTTGGCGTAACGCCTCCTTCGAAACGCGGCCCGCCGCGGTGGGGTTCGAACTCGGGAGCTCCGGATCAGTGGTGGTGGTGGAAACATTATTGCCAAATACAAAGGGGGGCAAGCCCCCTAACATGGCACGAGGCAGCCCCTAGGGGGCTGCCATTACAGGGAAAAGGACAGCCCTTGGAGGGCTATCCGCTTCAGGGTGTCGGTAATTATCCGGCGCTGGTCAGCAGCAGCGGAGCTGGCCAGGAGAGTCTCCTTGTATGAATCCGCCATGGTTGGGCATGGATGGTGTGGGAAGGTAGGACATGTGAGGAGGACATGAAGGAAGTCCCTCGGTTTCCCGCAGAGCTTACAAGAAATAATGAATTAATCGGGGTAGCCGGCATGAAGGAGAATAAGGTAAGGAGCAGTTCGGGTCTGGAGTCGGCACCAGTGGGAGGCCTGGATTCACTAGCCCAGCGCCCTAACCACTGAGGTACTGGGGCAAGTCGAAAATGAAACTAAAATTGAAAATCTGTTTGAGGAAAGGAAAACAAAATTGAAAATTGGTTTTGAGGAAATGAAATGACGCAGTAACTGTCTCACATCTCGGTGGACACCCGAACCGCGCCATAAGAGAAGGGATTAAGGAGGCGGTGGAAGAAAGGGAGAGGTGCCGTAGTGGAGGTCTCGGTAATGATTCAGGCGACCTGGGGATCTTTTAACCTGCACTGACATCGCGCAGCACGCGGGCGCCTTATGCGTTTAACCTCCCCTGAAACGCGACCTGAAATGGTACGAAACACGTATATGGCTTAATATAACCCTAATTATTATAGGCCCCAGCTACTGTTGCCTGGCAACATCAGGCAGTATTCTCAACCTAAAACCAAGACTCTTGATACATGAAACAGTGCGTGTGGTGTGGGTGCTACGCCACGATGTGCCAAGTCGCCTGGGGCTATGAAAAAAGCCCTTTACTACACAAGATAACTAGCCCTTGTTTAGAGCAATAGGAGCCCTTCTGACTGAGAAAAAGAATGAGTTCATAGACAGTTTATGCTGGTGACTAGGTTGACCACTGAAACTCCAAATATATCTCTCCCCCATCCTTATGCCTTTTCTCTTCCCAAATTAACGTGTTTACTACTACTACTTCAAGAGCACGAACACAGAAGCACAGTTGCGCGCACAAGTGCGCAGACTTTATTGTTTCAAGCCAAATGGTTTTTGGCAGCGAACGTCTTGCGTCGATTCGTTCGAGCAACGACAGCTTAAACAATATGGCAGCTAGCAGCCACCACAAAATTCTCTCATAAAACTGGGGGCTGTCGAACCATATGCCCCGCGAGACCCGTCGTCGCCAGTGTCAACGGATCCTGGTCGTCACTGCCACTCCGGCGTGCCGGTGGCCTCGTCCAGGACGTCACTGCGCCGTCAGCACCAACATTCGCACTCGCATTCGTAGACGCACTTTTACCGGCATCTTCACTCTCACCCCCATTTTTACGGGCAGCCCGCTGGTCACTGGCCTCGAAGAAGCCGCACCGTAGCGCTGGATTCATGGGCGAGGCCACGGGACACGTAAATGCGGTGGCGAACTCGCGGAAGTTCTTCAGCGGCAGTGTGCAGGACAGCTGTTGTCGCTCGCTGGGCCCGCGCGCGCAGGACGCTTGGCAGAAGGCGACGAAGAAGCCCTGATCCTCTGACAGGCCAAGGAAAATGCGCCGCCTCTGATGCGTCCGCGTACCCTGGTAGGCGATAGAGCGCGACGCGTTGAAGGCTCCGTACGCTATCTCGATGGCAGCGACTCCCTCGAAGGCCTGCACACCTCCTTCGGCTCCACTGGCGGCAGTCGCTGGGCACGCTGTCCTCCGCTCGTAGTCCCGGTACGAGGACTTTCCCCACCAAAGACCGGAGGTGGAACCGCGACCGTCCAGGAGGACGCCTCGTGGGTCGAACGCCCGGGCCAGGGCAACGGCGTAGTGGGCTCCGAGGCCTCCCATGTTCACAGCGAGGCCCACTCCCTCCACGAACAGCGGGCTGCGCAGCGCGTGCAGCGAGACAGCCAGCTCGTTTAGGTAATAGTGGTAGCGGAACAGGGCCCGCGGCGGCTGCAAGTCTCCAGGGTAGAAGGCGTCGGCCACATCCCACTGCCTGCCAAGGAGCGCTCGGCGAGCCGACAACGCGTCCAGCCAGTACCGCAGCACAGCACCGTCCTCTCTGGGCTCAGGGAATTTCTCCAATATGGCGGCCACCTCCGATGCATTGAGGTAGGAGTCGGAAGGCCAGAGGGAGGTGTTCATGCGGCGCAGCTTGTCGACGGCGGCCGCTCGGCTCTCAGCGTGGATCCAAGATGTCTTCAGGAAGAAGTTGATGGCCGTCTGAGTGATGGTCATCAGAATGGCGTCCACTGAGGAGCGCCAGTGAAGCGGGTAGGTAGTGTTTATGTAGCCGGAGAGGTGTGTTACTCCGAACGCTCTGTGTGTAACCCAGAAACAGTCGGCGCTCCGCATATCTTCCATCTCGTACGCCGTGGGTCGACCCGGAAGTGCCGAGTCGGCCGTCCATCCGATCATCTGCACCAGCGACCATGCCAGGTGGTGTAGCACCACCTCAGCAGGAAGCGAACTCAGCAGATAGTCGGACTGCCTGCAGCAGCTTCACGCTCGTGGCGATGACGCGGTCAGCCTCGGTCACTCTGAGAGCTTTGTTGAGCTGCCAGTTGAGGAGAGTGTCCCACTGGACGGCGGCCAGGCGAGGAGTGGCCAAATTCTGCATCTGCTTCAGCGGGAAGGCCAGTTCGTTCTGGCCACCAGACACCGAGCCGCACAGGGCACCGACGATCGTTGACTCATAACGGCGCAGCTCCTTCATTTCCTTGTCGCTCATGGCCGCGAAACTTCTCGCACGAAGGGCGTCGTGAAAGCGACGCACGCGTGCTTTGTACACTCCCCGCGTTACCATGGTGTCCAGAGCCCGCTTCCAATCGTAGGACACGATGCCGGACCCCACGCGCACCTGCCGTTGGTTGCAGCCCGGTATGGGTGAGACACGAACCGAGAACCACAGGCCCAGGTTCCAGTTGATGTCCAGGTCCAGGAGTACGTCCAGAGGCTGCGCGGGCGCCGTAGTGCGCTCAGGCCAGGACAGTGACCGGTCGGCAAGGAACTCGGTCAGCAAAGCGGCATCCTTGGTACTGCTACCACTGTGCAGGCAGACCTGGTGCGCCCGCTCAGCTCGGTTAATGCGCAGTACCGGACGGGAATCGGGCAAAAGGACTTTCCCGGTTGGCAGCACCATTTTGTTTGAGGCGTCGTTCACGGCCTCCAGGTACCGGATGGCGTCTTGCTGGGCCACGGCCAGGAGGTCTCGGAAGACGGAATCTGACTTGGCTGCGCGAGGATGCCAAGCGCCACACGCGAAGCGGTAAAAGTCGCCGCACGGGGCCGTGCTCCGGTTCAGGGAGTCCTTGAGGCGACGGAAATGCGCCATGCAGAGCTTGGAGTTGCAGGTGTTCCACGAGCTGCGTCCCATGCCAAAGACGCCGCTTCCTTCGGAGCCTCTCTGATGACGGAGCACAGACAGGCCGATGGTGATAGCGCTGAGCGTCAGTGCTACTCCCAGTAATGACAGCAGGTGACCTAGAGCCACCGCCCTTTGGCGCCGGTCTAGTCCTCCGCTCGTCGTCGAAGGCGCCTTGCAGCCTTCGCCAGCCATTCGAGACCACATTCTTTGTGCCTACCACTCGTGACGACGTGGAACAGCCAGCTGTCCTTTCATGGCTCCTCGGGGCTTCGAATCGCACGTGTGATCTGCTCGTGTGCGCGTGGCGTCCCTCGTGCTGCCGAACGAAGCGCTTGCATCTCGTGCCGGTTCCGCTTCTTTCTTTCCTGTTCCTCACGTGGTACGCTCACATTTGCTGCATTGATATGTCATACGATGCGTTGATAATCAACCGACCGTAGCCATACATTTGTTCTTTTATGCAAAGCGTGTTGGTGAACCACAGCACGGTTTTCTTGATGATTTTGGGAGCGGGTTTCGCAGAACGCGATATCCATCGGTGTTCCATCTGAATCCGCCGCGTTGGCTCAGTGGTTAGAACGCTCGGCTACTGAGCCGGGTTCGAACCCGACCGTGGTGGCCGCGTTTCGATGGAGGCGAAACGCCAAGGCGCCCGTGTGCTGTGCGATGTCAGTGCACGTTAAAGATCCCCAGGTGGTCGAAATTATTCCGGAGCCCTCCACTACGGCACCCCTTTCTTCCTTTCTTCTTTCACTCCCTCCCTCATCACTTCCCATGCGGCGCGGATCAGGGGTCCAACGATATATGAGACAGATACTGCGCCATTTCCTTCCCCAAAAACAAATTATTATTATTATTTGTCCACTTTCGGAACCGACCTGGGACAATGCCAAAATTGGCTTGGCCCACCCCCTGGAAATTCAAAAATGAAGTGACCCACGTTCGAAAAGTATCTGAGACACTCCAAAAAAGGGTTTTGCCCAACACCTAAATTCGGGTGACCTAGCCTGCTTTCGCAGAATATGTCGTGCGTAGGAATGCTAAACCACCAGCTATATTTGTTTACTCCTTCGGAGAGTACATGTGTGAAGTGCTTTCGCCCAACGCCAACCGCAAGCTCATCGACTTCGGTCTATTGCCTCCGAACCACGTCAGGCACGATAGCAAACAACGAGTTTTAAGTGTGCACTAAGCATTTTCCTCAGCCATTTCTTGCGTTTTATTAAACCCCATGCCTACTTGGCACTGTATCAGATAATAAATGTGGCATCTGTCATAAAATTCTCCCATTGGCTAGAATAACGGACGTCACCCGGACCGAATGATTCTCATTGGCTGGAGACAAGTGGCGTCATTCGAAGCTGGTGCCTCAATTGGCGTGCGATAGTTACGTCCGTGCTCACTCAGTCCCCCTTGCTAAAGCAAAATTCACCGGTACACGCCGTAACACACAGAGCGAATATCCAAAACACTACAAAGAACACCAGGGAAAGTTCCGCTATCTTCTTTCTGAGGAAGAGGACACATTGTGGAGCTGTGAATTTGTAAGCTAGGTATTTAAGGTAGCTTCTAACAGGGAGCATTCGCGGAGCTGTAGAACGCGCATGCGCACCCACAGGCTCAACACGCTGCTGCGTCACATGCGTGACTTCGCAACGGCGTTCGAGTGCCCGCCTACCAGCGCGATCGACCTGCAGCCGCCAGAATACCTGCGTGCCGTGGCCGTACACGGAGCGTTACATCATACGGCCCACCCGGCGCGTTCTCCACGACCGCCGGAGACGTCACCGCTGCGACCCACGTGATCTGTGCCAGGCAGCGCCCTGTGGTCACCAATTGCAGTGGCTATTGGAGCAATACTGTCAATTTCGTACATGAAATTAGGTTTCGCTTTGAGGAATCACTTGCCAAGCTAAATAATTTAACATCACAGAATAGAAAGATCAGAAAACCTAACTAACCTGAAAATGATATAATATAAAATTTTGTTAAGTAATACACAGCTCCCATGCTTTTGGTCCCCCATGTTAAAAATGTAAAGGGCCCTGAAACAACTTAGAGGAAAGTAAGCTCGCTCAGTGGCTACATCCTGTTCTCATTAACATCTCAGCCATATATACACATCAGAAGAGGACATACAACCTACAAACCGCGCGGGAAAGTTGGCGAGCCCTTTCCAGTGACATTTTGAAACACTAGCTCTCCTCCGTGTCGCACGTCTGCGTATGTCCGTTAAGAGCTGGCTGTTGGTTACGATTTATCCAGGACGTCATGGTGCCTAACGCAGAGTCCAGTCAGCAAGCGTCCCTCTGGTGGGCCAGGAAGCTCTGCCATCCGGGCAATTCCCGCGCGCGTCGGCAGCCCGCGGTGGGGCCAAGTGGGTGGGACCGGTGTAATAATAATAATAATAATTGGCTGTTGGGGAAGGGAAATGGTGCAGTGTCTGTCTAACATCTCGGCGGAGTCCTGGGCCGCGCCGTGGGGGAGGGGATGAAGGAGGGACTGAGAGAAGAGGTGCCGTAGTGGAGGGCTCCGGAATGGTTTCGGCCACCTAAGGATCTTAGACGTGCGCTGGCGTCGCACAGCACACGGGCGACCTTGGCGTTACGCCTCCTTCGAAACGCGGCGCAGCCGCGGTGGGGTTCGAACTCGGGAGCTCCGGATCAGTGGTGGTGGTGGAAACATTATTGCCAAATACAGAGGGGGGCAAGCCCCCTAACATGGCACGAGGCAGCCCTTAGGGGGCTGCCCTTACAGGGAAGAGGACAGCCCTTGGAGGGCTATCCGCTTCAGGGTGTCGGTAATTATCCGGCGCTCGGTCAGCAGCAGCGCGAGCTGGCCAGGATAGTCTCCCCTGTATGACTCCGCCATGGTTGGGCATGGATGGTGTGGGAAGGTACGACATATGAGGAGGACATGAAGGAAGTCCCTCGGTTTCCCGCAAGAGCTTACAAGAAATAATGAATTGATCGGGTAGCCGCATGAAGGAGAATAAGGTAAGGAGCAGTTCGGGTCTGGAGTCGGCACCAGTGGGAGGCCTGGATTCACTAGCCCCAGCGCCCTAACCACTGAGGTACTGGGGCAAGTCGAAAATGAAACTAAAATTGAAATCTGTTTGAGGAAAGGAAAACAAAATTGAAAATTGGTTTTGAGGAAATGAAATGACGCAGTAACTGTCTCACATCTCGGTGGACACCCCGAACCGCGCCATAAGAGAAGGGATTAAGGAGGCAGTGGAAGAAAGGGAGAGGTGCCGTAGTGGAGGTCTCGTAATGATTCCAGACGACCTGGGGATCTTTTAACCTGCACTGACATCGCGCAGCACGCGGGCGCCTTATGCGTTTAACCTCCCCTGAAACGCGACCCTCAAATGGTACGAAACACGTATATGGCTTATATAACCCTAATTATTATAGGCCCCCAGCTACTGTTACCTGGCAACATCAGGCAGTATTCTCAACCTAAAACCAAGGACTCTTGATACATGAAACAGTGCGTGTGGTGTGGGGTGCTACGCCACGATGTGCCAAGTCGCCTGGGGCTAATGAAAAAGCCCTTTACTACACAAGATAACTAGCCCTTGTTTAGAGCAATAGGAGCCCTCCTGACTGAGAAAAAGAATGAGTTCATAGACAGTTTGTGCTGGTGACTAGGTTGACCACTGAAACTCCAAATATATCTCTCCCCCACCCTTATGCCTTTTCTCTTCCCAAATTAACGTGTTTACTACTACTACTTCAAGAGCACCAACACAGAAGCACAGTTGCGCGCACAAGTGCGCAGACTTTATTGTTTCAAGCCAAATGGTTTTTGGCAGCGAACGTCTTGCGTCGATTCGTTCGAGTAACGACAGCTTAAACAATATGGCAGCTAGCAGCCACCACAAAATTCTCTCATAAAACTGGGGGCTGTCGAACCATATGCCCCGCGAGACCCGTCGTCGCCAGTGTCAACGGATCCTGGTCGTCACTGCCACTCCGGCGTGCCGGTGGCCTCGTCCAGGACGTCACTGCGCCGTCAGCACCAACATTCGCACTCGCATTCGTAGACGAACTTTTACCGGCATCTTCACTCTCACCCCCATTTTTACGGGCAGCCCGCTGGTCACTGGCCTCGAAGAAGCCGCACCGTAGCGGTGGATTCATGGGCGAGGCCACGGGACACGTAAATGCGGTGGCGAACTCGCGGAAGTTCTTCAGCGGCAGTGTGCAGGACAGCTGTTGTCGCTCGCTGGGCCCGCGCGCGCAGGACGCTTCGCAGAAGGCGACGAAGAAGGCCTGATCCTCTGACAGGCCAAAGAAAATGCGCCGCCTCTGATGCGTCCGCGTACCCTGGTCGGCGATAGAGCGCGACGCGTTGAAGGCCCCGTACGCTATCTCGATGGCAGCGACTCCCTCGAAGGCCTGCACACCTCCTTCGGCTCCACTGGCGGCAGTCGCTGGGCACGCTGTCCTCCGCTCGTAGTCCCGGTACGAGGACTTTCCCCACCAAAGACCGGAGGTGGAACCGCGACCGTCCAGGAGGACGCCTCGTGGGTCGAACGCCCGGGCCAGGGCAACGGCGTAGTGGGCTCCGAGGCCTCCCATGTTCACAGCGAGGCCCACTCCCTCCACGAACAGCGGGCTGCGCAGCGCGTGCAGCGATACAGCCAGCTCGTTTCGGTAATAGTGGTAGCGGAACAGGGCCCGCGGCGGCTGCAAGTCTCCAGGGTAGAAGGCGTCGGCCACATCCCACTGCCTGCCAAGGAGCGCTCGGCGAGCCGACAACGCGTCCAGCCAGTACCGCAACACAGCACCGTCCTCTCTGGGCTCAGGGAAGTTCTCCAATATGGCGGCCACCTCCGATGCATTGAGGTAGGAGTCGGAAGGCCAGAGGGAGGTGTTCATGCGGCGCAGCTTGTCGACGGCGGCCGCTCGGCTCTCAGCGTGGATCCAAGATGTCTTCAGGAAGAAGTTGATGGCCGTCTGAGTGATGGTCATCAGAATGGCGTCCACTGAGGAGAGCCAGTGAAGCGGGTAGGTAGTGTTTATGTATCCGGAGAGGTGGGTTACTCCGAACGCTCTGTGTGTGACCCAGAAACAGTCGGCGCTCCGCATATCTTCCATCTCGTACGCCGTGGGTCGACCCGGAAGTGCCGAGTCGGCCATCCATCCGATCATCTGCACCAGCGACCATGCCAGCTGGTGTAGCACCACCTCAGCAGGAAGCGAACTCAGCAGATAGTCGACTGCCTGCAGCAGCTTCACGCTCGTGGCGATGACGCGGTCAGCCTCGGTCACTCTGAGAGCTTTGTTGAGCTGCCAGTTGAGGAGAGTGTCCCACTGGGTAGCGGCCAGGCGAGGAGTGGCCAAATTCTGCATCTGCTTCAGCGGGAAGGCCAGTTCGTTCTGGCCACCAGACACCGAGCCGCACAGGGCACCGACGATCGTTGACTCATAACGGCGCAGCTCCTTCCTTTCCTTGTCGCTCATGGCCGCGAAGCTTCTCGCACGAAGGGCGTCGTGAAAGCGACGCACGCGTGCTTTGTACACTCCCCGCGTTACCATGGTGTCCAGAGCCCGCTTCCAATCGTAGGACACGATGCCGGACCCCACGCGCACCTGCCGTTGGTTGCAGCCTGGTATGGGTGAGACACGAACCGAGAACCACAGGCCCAGGTTCCAGTTGATGTCCAGGTCCAGGAGTACGCCCAGAGGCTGCGCGGGCGCCGTAGTGCGCTCAGGCCAGGACAGTGACCGGTCGGCAAGGAACTCGGTCAGCAAAGCGGCATCCTTGGTACTGCTACCACTGTGCAGGCAGACCTGGTGCGCCCGCTCAGCTCGGTTAATGCGCAGTACCGGACGGGAATCGGGCAAAAGGACTTTCCCGGTTGGCAGCACCATTTTGTTTGAGGCGTCGTTCACGGACTCCAGGTACCGGATGGCGTCTTGCTGGGCCACGGCCAGGAGGTCTCGGAAGACGGTCTCTGACTTGGCTGCGCGAGGATGCCAAGCGCCACACGCGAAGCGGTAAAAGTCGCCGCACGGGGCCGTGCTCCGGTTCAGGGAGTCCTTGAGGCGACGGAAGTGCGCCATGCAGAGCTTGGAGTTGCAGGTGTTCCACGAGTTGCGTCCCATGCGAAAGACGCCGCTTCCTTCGGAGCCTCTCTGATGACGGAGCACAGACAGGCCGATGGTGATGGCGCTGAGCGTCAGTGCTACTCCCAGTAATGATGACAGCAGGTGACCTAGTGCCACCGCCCTTTGGCGCCGGTCTAGTCCTCCGCTCGTCGTCGAAGGCGCCTTGCAGCCTTCGCCAGCCATTCGAGACCACATTCTTTGTGCCCACCACTCCTGACGACATGGAACAGCCAGCTGTCCTTTCATGGCTCCTCGGGGCTTCGAATCGCACGTGTGATCTGCTCGTGTGCGCGTGGCGTCCCTCGTGCTGCGGAACGAAGCGCTTGCATCTCGTGCCGGTTCCGCTTCTTTCTTTCCTGTTCTTCACGTGGTACGCTCACATTTGCTGCATTGATATGTCATACGATGTGTTGATAATCAACCGACCGTGGCCATACATTTGTTCTTTTATGCAAAGCGTGTTGGTGAACCACAGCACAGTTTTCTTGATGATTTTGGGACCGGGTTTCGCAGAACGCGATATCCATCGGTGTTCCATCTGAATCCGCCGCGTTGGCTCAGTGGTTAGAACGCTCGGCTACTGAGCCGGGTTGGAACCCGACCGTGGTGGCCGCGTTTCGATGGAGGCGAAACGCTAAGGCGCCCGTGTGCTGTGCGATGTCAGTGCACGTTAAAGATCCCCAGGTGGTCGAAATTATTCCGGAGCCCTCCACTACGGCACCCCTTTCTTCCTTTCTTCTTTCACTCCCTCCCTCATCACTTCCCATACGGCGCGGATCAGGTGTCCAACGATATATGAGACAGATACTGCGCCATTTCCTTCCCCAAAAACAAATTATTATTATTATTTGTCCACTTTCGGAACCGACCTGGGACAATGCCAAAATTGGCTTGGCCCACCCCTGGAAATTCAAAAATGAAGTGACCCACGTTCGAAAAGTATCTGAGACACTCCAAAAAAGGGTTTTGCCCAACACCAAAATTCGGGTGACCTAGCCTGCTTTCGCAGAATATGTCGTGCGTAGGAATGCTAAACCACCAGCCATATTTGTTTACTCCTTCGGAGAGTACATGTGTGAAGTGCTTTCGCCCAACGCCAACCGCAAGCTCATCGACTTCGGTCTATTGCCTCCGAACCACGTCAGGCACGAATAGCAAACAACGAGTTTTAAGTGTGCACTAAGCATTTTCCTCAGCCATTTCTTGCGTTTTATTAAACCCCATGCCTACTTGGCACTGTATCAGATAATAAATGTGGCATCTGTCATAAAATTCTCCCATTGGCTAGAATAACGGACGTCACCGGACCGAATGATTCTCATTGGCTGGAGACAAGTGGCGTCATTCGAAGCTGGTGCCTCAATTGGCGTGCGATAGTTACGTCCGTGCTCACTCAGTCCCCTTGCTAAAGCAAAATTCACCGGTACACGCCGTAACACACAGAGCGAATATCCAAACACTACAAAGAACACCAGGGAAAGTTCCGCTATCTTCTTTCTGAGGAAGAGGAACATTTGTGGAGCTGTGAATTTGTAAGCTAGGTATTTAAGGTAGCTTCTAACAGGGAGCATTCGCGGAGCTGTAGAACGCGCATGCGCACCCACAGGCTCAACACGCTGCTGCGTCACATGCGTGACTTCGCAACGGCGTTCGAGTGCCCGCCTACCAGCGCGATCGACCTGCAGCCGCCAGAATACTGCGTGCCGTGGCCGTACACGGAGCGTTACATCATACGGCCCACCGGCGCGTTCTCCACGACCGCCGGAGACGTCACCGCTGCGACCACGTGATCTGTGCCAGGCAGCGCCCTGTGGTCACCAATTGCAGTGGCTATTGGAGCAATACTGTCAATTTCGTACATGAAATTAGGTTTCGCTTTGAGGAATCACTTGCCAAGCTAAATAATTTAACATCACAGAATAGAAAGATCAGAAAACCTAACTAACCCTGAAATGATATAATATAAAATTTTGTTAAGTAATACACAGCTCCCATGCTTTTGGTCCCCCATGTTAAAAATGTAAAGGGCCCTGAAACAACTTTAGAGGAAAGTAAGCTCGCTCAGTGGCTACATCCTGTTCTCATTAACATCTCAGCCATATAATACACATCAGAAGAGGACATACAACCTACAACCGCGCGGGAAAGTTGGCGAGCCCTTTCCAGTGACATTTTGAAACACTAGCTCTCCTCCGTGTCGCACGTCTGCGTATGTCCGTTAAGAGCTGGCTGTTGGTTAGATTTATCCAGACGTCATGGTGCTAACGGCAGAGTCCAGTCAGCAGCGTCCCTCTGGTGGGCCAGGAAGCTCTGCCATCCGGGCAATTCCCGCGCGCGTTGGCAGCCCGCGGTGGGGCCAAGTGGGTGGGACCGGTGTAAATAATAATAATAATAATTGGCTGTTGGGGAAGGGAAATGGTGCAGTGTCTGTCTAACATCTCGGCGGAGTCCTGGGCCGCGCCGTGGGGGAGGGGATGAAGGAGGGACTGAGAGAAGAGGTGCCGTAGTGGAGGGCTCCGGAATGGTTTCGGCCACCTAAGGATCTTAGACGTGCGCTGGCGTCGCACAGCACACGGGCGCCTTGGCGTTACGCCTCCTTCGAAACGCGGCCGCCGCGGTGGGGTTCGAACTCGGGAGCTCCGGATCAGTGGTGGTGGTGGAAACATTATTGCCAAATACAGAGGGGGGCAAGCCCCCTAACATGGCACGAGGCAGCCCTTAGGGGGCTGCCCTTACAGGGAAAAGGACAGCCCTTGGAGGGCTATCCGCTTCAGGGTGTCGGTAATTATCCGGCGCTGGTCAGCAGCAGCGGAGCTGGCCAGGAGAGTCTCCCTGTATGACTCCGCCATGGTTGGGCATGGATGGTGTGGGAAGGTACGACATATGAGGAGGACATGAAGGAAGTCCCTCGGTTTCCCGCAGAGCTTACAAGATATAATGAATTGATCGGGGTAGCCGGCATGAAGGAGAATAAGGTAAGGAGCAGTTCGGGTCTGGAGTCGGCACCAGTGGGAGGCCTGGATTCACTAGCCCAGCGCCCTAACCACTGAGGTACTGGGGCAAGTCGAAAATGAAACTAAAATTGAAAATCTGTTTGAGGAAAGGAAAACAAAATTGAAAATTGGTTTTGAGGAAATGAAATGACGCAGTAACTGTCTCACATCTCGGTGGACACCCGAACCGCGCCATAAGAGAAGGGATTAAGGAGGCAGTGGAAGAAAGGGAGAGGTGCCGTAGTGGAGGTCTCGGTAATGATTCAGACGACCTGGGGATCTTTTAACCTGCACTGACATCGCGCAGCACGCGGGCGCCTTATGCGTTTAACCTCCCCTGAAACGCGACCTCAAATGGTACGAAACACGTATATGGCTTAATATAACCCTAATTATTATAGGCCCCAGCTACTGTTACCTGGCAACATTAGGCAGTATTCTCAACCTAAAACCAAGACTCTTGATACATGAAACAGTGCGTGTGGTGTGGGTGCTACGCCACGATGTGCCAAGTCGCCTGGGGCTATGAAAAAGCCCTTTACTACACAAGATAACTAGCCCTTGTTTAGAGCAATAGGAGCCCTCCTGACTGAGAAAAAGAATGAGTTCATAGACAGTTTGTGCTGGTGACTAGGTTGACCACTGAAACTCCAAATATATCTCTCCCCCACCCTTATGCCTTTTCTCTTCCCAAATTAACGTGTTTACTACTACTACTTCAAGAGCACGAACACAGAAGCACAGTTGCGCGCACAAGTGCGCAGACTTTATTGTTTCAAGCCAAATGGTTTTTGGCAGCGAACGTCTTGCGTCGATTCGTTCGAGTAACGACAGCTTAAACAATATGGCAGCTAGCAGCCACCACAAAATTCTCTCATAAAACTGGGGGCTGTCGAACCATATGCCCCGCGAGACCCGTCGTCGCCAGTGTCAACGGATCCTGGTCGTCACTGCCACTCCGGCGTGCCGGTGGCCTCGTCCAGGACGTCACTGCGCCGTCAGCACCAACATTCGCACTCGCATTCGTAGACGCACTTTTACCGGCATCTTCACTCTCACCCCCATTTTTACGGGCAGCCCGCTGGTCACTGGCCTCGAAGAAGCCGCACCGTAGCGCTGGATTCATGGGCGAGGCCACGGGACACGTAAATGCGGTGGCGAACTCGCGGAAGTTCTTCAGCGGCAGTGTGCAGGACAGCTGTTGTCGCTCGCTGGGCCCGCGCGCGCAGGACGCTTCGCAGAAGGCGACGAAGAAGGCCTGATCCTCTGACAGGCCAAAGAAAATGCGCCGCCTCTGATGCGTCCGCGTACCCTGGTCGGCGATAGAGCGCGACGCGTTGAAGGCCCCGTACGCTATCTCGATGGCAGCGACTCCCTCGAAGGCCTGCACACCTCCTTCGGCTCCACTGGCGGCAGTCGCTGGGCACGCTGTCCTCCGCTCGTAGTCCCGGTACGAGGACTTTCCCCACCAAAGACCGGAGGTGGAACCGCGACCGTCCAGGAGGACGCCTCGTGGGTCGAACGCCCGGGCCAGGGCAACGGCGTAGTGGGCTCCGAGGCCTCCCATGTTCACAGCGAGGCCCACTCCCTCCACGAACAGCGGGCTGCGCAGCGCGTGCAGCGAGACAGCCAGCTCGTTTCGGTAATAGTGGTAGCGGAACAGGGCCCGCGGCGGCTGCAAGTCTCCAGGGTAGAAGGCGTCGGCCACATCCCACTGCCTGCCAAGGAGCGCTCGGCGAGCCGACAACGCGTCCAGCCAGTACCGCAACACAGCACCGTCCTCTCTGGGCTCAGGGAAGTTCTCCAATATGGCGGCCACCTCCGATGCATTGAGGTAGGAGTCGGAAGGCCAGAGGGAGGTGTTCATGCGGCGCAGCTTGTCGACGGCGGCCGCTCGGCTCTCAGCGTGGATCCAAGATGTCTTCAGGAAGAAGTTGATGGCCGTCTGAGTGATGGTCATCAGAATGGCGTCCACTGAGGAGAGCCAGTGAAGCGGGTAGGTAGTGTTTATGTAGCCGGAGAGGTGGGTTACTCCGAACGCTCTGTGTGTGACCCAGAAACAGTCGGCGCTCCGCATATCTTCCATCTCGTACGCCGTGGGTCGACCCGGAAGTGCCGAGTCGGCCATCCATCCGATCATCTGCACCAGCGACCATGCCAGCTGGTGTAGCACCACCTCAGCAGGAAGCGAACTCAGCAGATAGTCGACTGCCTGCAGCAGCTTCACGCTCGTGGCGATGACGCGGTCAGCCTCGGTCACTCTGAGAGCTTTGTTGAGCTGCCAGTTGAGGAGAGTGTCCCACTGGGTGGCGGCCAGGCGAGGAGTGGCCAAATTCTGCATCTGCTTCAGCGGGAAGGCCAGTTCGTTCTGGCCACCAGACACCGAGCCGCACAGGGCACCGACGATCGTTGACTCATAACGGCGCAGCTCCTTCATTTCCTTGTCGCTCATGGCCGCGAAGCTTCTCGCACGAAGGGCGTCGTGAAAGCGACGCACGCGTGCTTTGTACACTCCCCGCGTTACCATGGTGTCCAGAGCCCGCTTCCAATCGTAGGACACGATGCCGGACCCCACGCGCACCTGCCGTTGGTTGCAGCCTGGTATGGGTGAGACACGAACCGAGAACCACAGGCCCAGGTTCCAGTTGATGTCCAGGTCCAGGAGTACGCCCAGAGGCTGCGCGGGCGCCGTAGTGCGCTCAGGCCAGGACAGTGACCGGTCGGCAAGGAACTCGGTCAGCAAAGCGGCATCCTTGGTACTGCTACCACTGTGCAGGCAGACCTGGTGCGCCCGCTCAGCTCGGTTAATGCGCAGTACCGGACGGGAATCGGGCAAAAGGACTTTCCCGGTTGGCAGCACCATTTTGTTTGAGGCGTCGTTCACGGACTCCAGGTACCGGATGGCGTCTTGCTGGGCCACGGCCAGGAGGTCTCGGAAGACGGTCTCTGACTTGGCTGCGCGAGGATGCCAAGCGCCACACGCGAAGCGGTAAAAGTCGCCGCACGGGGCCGTGCTCCGGTTCAGGGAGTCCTTGAGGCGACGGAAGTGCGCCATGCAGAGCTTGGAGTTGCAGGTGTTCCACGAGTTGCGTCCCATGCGAAAGACGCCGCTTCCTTCGGAGCCTCTCTGATGACGGAGCACAGACAGGCCGATGGTGATGGCGCTGAGCGTCAGTGCTACTCCCAGTAATGATGACAGCAGGTGACCTAGTGCCACCGCCCTTTGGCGCCGGTCTAGTCCTCCGCTCGTCGTCGAAGGCGCCTTGCAGCCTTCGCCAGCCATTCGAGACCACATTCTTTGTGCCCACCACTCCTGACGACATGGAACAGCCAGCTGTCCTTTCATGGCTCCTCGGGGCTTCGAATCGCACGTGTGATCTGCTCGTGTGCGCGTGGCGTCCCTCGTGCTGCGGAACGAAGCGCTTGCATCTCGTGCCGGTTCCGCTTCTTTCTTTCCTGTTCTTCACGTGGTACGCTCACATTTGCTGCATTGATATGTCATACGATGTGTTGATAATCAACCGACCGTGGCCATACATTTGTTCTTTTATGCAAAGCGTGTTGGTGAACCACAGCACGGTTTTCTTGATGATTTTGGGACCGGGTTTCGCAGAACGCGATATCCATCGGTGTTCCATCTGAATCCGCCGCGTTGGCTCAGTGGTTAGAACGCTCGGCTACTGAGCCGGGTTGGAACCCGACCGTGGTGGCCGCGTTTCGATGGAGGCGAAACGCTAAGGCGCCCGTGTGCTGTGCGATGTCAGTGCACGTTAAAGATCCCCAGGTGGTCGAAATTATTCCGGAGCCCTCCACTACGGCACCCCTTTCTTCCTTTCTTCTTTCACTCCCTCCCTCATCACTTCCCATACGGCGCGGATCAGGTGTCCAACGATATATGAGACAGATACTGCGCCAGTTCCTTCCCCAAAAACAAATTATTATTATTATTTGTCCACTTTCGGAACCGACCTGGGACAATGCCAAAATTGGCTTGGCCCACCCCTGGAAATTCAAAAATGAAGTGACCCACGTTCGAAAAGTATCTGAGACACTCCAAAAAAGGGTTTTGCCCAACACCAAAATTCGGGTGACCTAGCCTGCTTTCGCAGAATATGTCGTGCGTAGGAATGCTAAACCACCAGCCATATTTGTTTACTCCTTCGGAGAGTACATGTGTGAAGTGCTTTCGCCCAACGCCAACCGCAAGCTCATCGACTTCGGTCTATTG
Organism: Amblyomma americanum; assembly: GCF_052857255.1. Lineage (NCBI taxonomy): Eukaryota > Metazoa > Arthropoda > Arachnida > Ixodida > Ixodidae > Amblyomma > Amblyomma americanum. The sequence continues at coordinate 299,056,242 of NC_135497.1, read as the reverse complement.
CCTCCGAACCACGTCAGGCACGAATAGCAAACAACGAGTTTTAAGTGTGCACTAAGCATTTTCCTCAGCCATTTCTTGCGTTTTATTAAACCCCATGCCTACTTGGCACTGTATCAGATAATAAATGTGGCATCTGTCATAAAATTCTCCCATTGGCTAGAATAACGGACGTCACCGGACCGAATGATTCTCATTGGCTGGAGACAAGTGGCGTCATTCGAAGCTGGTGCCTCAATTGGCCTGCGATAGTTACGTCCGTGCTCACTCAGTCCCCTTGCTAAAGCAAAATTCACCGGTACACGCCGTAACACACAGAGCGAATATCCAAACACTACTAAGAACACCGGGGAAAGTTCCGCTATCTTCTTTCTGAGGAAGAGGAACATTTGTGGAGCTGTGAATTTGTAAGCTAGGTATTTAGGGTAGCTTCTAACACGGAGCATTCGCGGAGCTGTAGAACGCGCATGCACACACCCACAGGCTCAACACGCTGCTGCGTCACATGCGTGACTTCACAACGGCGTTCGAGTGCCCGCCTACCAGCGCGATCGACCTGCAGCCGCCAGAATACTGCGTGCCGTGGCCGTACACGGAGCGTTACATCATACGGCCCACCGGCGCGTTCTCCACGACCGCCGGAGACGTCACCGCTGCGACCACGTGATCTGTGCCAGGCAGCGCCCTGTGGTCACCAATTGCAGTGGCTATTGGAGCAATACTGTAATTAGGTTTCGCTTTGAGGAATCACTTGCCAAGCTAAATAAATTAACATCACAGAACAGAAAGATCAGAAAACCTAACTAACCCTGAAATGATATAATATAAAATTTTGCTAAGTAATACACAGCTCCCATGCTTTTGGTCCCCCATGTTAAAAATGTAAAGGGCCCTGAAACAACTTTAGAGGAAAGTAAGCTCGCTCAGTGGCTACATCCTGTTCTCATTAACATCTCAGCCATATAATACACATCAGAAGAGGACATACAACCTACAACCGCGCGGGAAAGTTGGCGAGCCCTTTCCAGTGACATTTTGAAACACTAGCTCTCCTCCGTGTCGCACGTCTGCGTATGTCCGTTAAGAGCTGGCTGTTGGTTAGATTTATCCAGACGTCATGGTGCTAACGGCAGAGTCCAGTCAGCAGCGCCCCTCCGGTGGGCCAGGAAGCTCTGCCATCCGGGCAATTCCCGTGCGCGTCGGCAGCCCGCGGTGGGGCCAAGTGGGTGGGACCGGTGTAAATAATAATAATAATAATTGGCTGTTGGGGAAGGGAAATGGTGCAGTGTCTGTCTAACATCTCGGCGGAGTCCTGGGCCGCGCCGTGGGGGAGGGGATGAAGGAGGGACTGAGAGAAGAGGTGCCGTAGTGGAGGGCTCCGGAATGGTTTCGGCCACCTAAGGATCTTAGACGTGCGCTGGCGTCGCACAGCACACGGGCGCCTTGGCGTTACGCCTCCTTCGAAACGCGGCCGCCGCGGTGGGGTTCGAACTCGGGAGCTCCGGATCAGTGGTGGTGGTGGAAACATTATTGCCAAATACAGAGGGGGGCAAGCCCCCTAACATGGCACGAGGCAGCCCTTAGGGGGCTGCCCTTACAGGGAAAAGGACAGCCCTTGGAGGGCTATCCGCTTCAGGGTGTCGGTAATTATCCGGCGCTGGTCAGCAACAGCGGAGCTGGCCAGGAGAGTCTCCCTGTATGACTCCGCCATGGTTGGGCATGGATGGTGTGGGAAGGTACGACATGTGAGGAGGACATGAAGGAAGTCCCTCGGTTTCCCGCAGAGCTTACAAGAAATAATGAATTGATCGGGGTAGCCGGAATGAAGGAGAATAAGGTAAGGAGCAGTTCGGGTCTGGAGTCGGCACCAGTGGGAGGCCTGGATTCACTAGCCCAGCGCCCTAACCACTGAGGTACTGGGGCAAGTCGAAAATGAAACTAAAATTGAAAATCTGTTTGAGGAAAGGAAAACAAAATTGAAAATTGGTTTTGAGGAAATGAAATGACGCAGTAACTGTCTCACATCTCGGTGGACACCCGAACCGCGCCATAAGAGAAGGGATTAAGGAGGCAGTGGAAGAAAGGGAGAGGTGCCGTAGTGGAGGTCTCGGTAATGATTCAGACGACCTGGGGATCTTTTAACCTGCACTGACATCGCGCAGCACGCGGGCGCCTTATGCGTTTAACCTCCCGTGAAACGCGACCTCAAATGGTACGAAACACGTATATGGCTTAATATAACCCTAATTATTATAGGCCCCAGCTACTGTTACCTGGCAACATCAGGCAGTATTCTCAACCTAAAACCAAGACTCTTGATACATGAAACAGTGCGTGTGGTGTGGGTGCTACGCCACGATGTGCCAAGTCGCCTGGGGCTATGAAAAAAGCCCTTTACTACACAAGATAACTAGCCCTTGTTTAGAGCAATAGGAGCCCTCCTGACTGAGAAAAAGAATGAGTTCATAGACAGTTTATGCTGGTGACTAGGTTGACCACTGAAACTCCAAATATATCTCTCCCCCACCCTTATGCCTTTTCTCTTCCCAAATTAACGTGTTTACTACTACTACTTCAAGAGCACGAACACAGAAGCACAGTTGCGCGCACAAGTGCGCAGACTTTATTGTTTCAAGCCAAATGGTTTTTGGCAGCGAACGTCTTGCGTCGATTCGTTCGAGTAACGACAGCTTAAACAATATGGCAGCTAGCAGCCACCACAAAATTCTCTCATAAAACTTTGGGCTGTCGAACCATATGCCCCGCGAGACCCGTCGACGCCAGTGTCAACGGATCCTGGTCGTCACTGCCACTCCGGCGTGCCGGTGGCCTCGTCCAGGACGTCACTGCGCCGTCAGCACCAACATTCGCACTCGCATTCGTAGACGCACTTTTACCGGCATCTTCACTCTCACCCCCATTTTTACGGGCAGCCCGCTGGTCACTGGCCTCGAAGAAGCCGCACCGTAGCGCTGGATTCATGGGCGAGGCCACGGGACACGTAAATGCGGTGGCGAACTCGCGGAAGTTCTTCAGCGGCAGTGTGCAGGACAGCTGTTGTCGCTCGCTGGGCCCGCGCGCGCAGGACGCTTCGCAGAAGGCGACGAAGAAGGCCTGATCCTCTGACAGGCCAAGGAAAATGCGCCGCCTCTGATGCGTCCGCGTACCCTGGTCGGCGATAGAGCGCGACGCGTTGAAGGCCCCGTACGCTATCTCGATGGCAGCGACTCCCTCGAAGGCCTGCACACCTCCTTCGGCTCCACTGGCGGCAGTCGCTGGGCACGCTGTCCTCCGCTCGTAGTCCCGGTACGAGGACTTTCCCCACCAAAGACCGGAGGTGGAACCGCGACCGTCCAGGAGGACGCTTCGTGGGTCGAACGCCCGGGCCAGGGCAACGGCGTAGTGGGCTCCGAGGCCTCCCATGTTCACAGCGAGGCCCACTCCCTCCACGAACAGCGGGCTGCGCAGCGCGTGCAGCGAGACAGCCAGCTCGTTTCGGTAATAGTGGTAGCGGAACAGGGCCCGCGGCGGCTGCAAGTCTCCAGGGTAGAAGGCGTCGGCCACATCCCACTGCCTGCCAAGGAGCGCTCGGCGAGCCGACAACGCGTCCAGCCAGTACCGCAACACAGCACCGTCCTCTCTGGGCTCAGGGAAGTTCTCCAATATGGCGGCCACCTCCGATGCATTGAGATAGGAGTCGCAAGGCCAGAGGGAGGTGTTCATGCGGCGCAGCTTGTCGACGGCGGCCGCTCGGCTCTCAGCGTGGATCCAAGATGTCTTCAGGAAGAAGTTGATGGCCGTCTGAGTGATGGTCATCAGAATGGCGTCCACTGAGGAGAGCCAGTGAAGCGGGTAGGTAGTGTTTATGTAGCCGGAGAGGTGGGTTACTCCGAACGCTCTGTGTGTGACCCAGAAACAGTCGGCGCTCCGCATATCTTCCATCTCGTACGCCGTGGGTCGACCCGGAAGTGCCGAGTCGGCCATCCATCCGATCATCTGCACCAGCGACCATGCCAGCTGGTGTAGCACCACCTCAGCAGGAAGCGAACTCAGCAGATAGTCGACTGCCTGCAGCAGCTTCACGCTCGTGGCGATGACGCGGTCAGCCTCGGTCACTCTGAGAGCTTTGTTGAGCTGCCAGTTGAGGAGAGTGTCCCACTGGGCGGCGGCCAGGCGAGGAGTGGCCAAATTCTGCATCTGCTTCAGCGGGAAGGCCAGTTCGTTCTGGCCACCAGACACCGAGCCGCACAGGGCACCGACGATCGTTGACTCATAACGGCGCAGCTCCTTCATTTCCTTGTCGCTCATGGCCGCGAAGCTTCTCGCACGAAGGGCGTCGTGAAAGCGACGCACGCGTGCTTTGTACACTCCCCGCGTTACCATGGTGTCCAGAGCCCGCTTCCAATTGTAGGACACGATGCCGGACCCCACGCGCACCTGCCGTTGGTTGCAGCCCGGTATGGGTGAGACACGAACCGAGAACCACAGGCCCAGGTTCCAGTTGATGTCCAGGTCCAGGAGTACGTCCAGAGGCTGCGCGGGCGCCGTAGTGCGCTCAGGCCAGGACAGTGACCGGTCGGCAAGGAACTCGGTCAGCAAAGCGGCATCCTTGGTACTGCTACCACTGTGCAGGCAGACCTGGTGCGCCCGCTCAGCTCGGTTAATGCGCAGTACCGGACGGGAATCGGGCAGAAGGACTTTCCCGGTTGGCAGCACCATTTTGTTTGAATCGTCGTTCACGGCCTCCAGGTACCGGATGGCGTCTTGCTGGGCCACGGCCAGGAGGTCTCGGAAGACGGTCTCTGACTTGGCTGCGCGAGGATGCCAAGCGCCACACGCGAAGCGGTAAAAGTCGCCGCACGGGGCCGTGCTCCGGTTCAGGGAGTCCTTGAGGCGACGGAAGTGCGCCATGCAGAGCTTGGAGTTGCAGGTGTTCCACGAGCTGCGTCCCATGCCAAAGACGCCGCTTCCTTCGGAGCCTCTCTGATGACGGAGCACAGACAGGCCGATGGTGATGGCGCTGAGCGTCAGTGCTACTCCCAGTAATGATGACAGCAGGTGACCTAGAGCCACCGCCCTTTGGCGCCGGTCTAGTCCTCCGCTCGTCGTCGAAGGCGCCTTGCAGCCTTCGCCAGCCATTCGAGACCACATTCTTTGTGCCCACCACTCGTGACGACGTGGAACAGCCAGCTGTCCTTTCATGGCTCCTCGGGGCTTCGAATCGCACGTGTGATCTGCTCGTGTGCGCGTGGCGTCCCTCGTGCTGCCGAACAAAGCGCTTGCATCTCGTGCCGGTTCCGCTTCTTTCTTTCCTGTTCCTCACGTGGTACGCTCACATTTGCTGCATTGATATGTCATACGATGCGTTGATAATCAACCGACCGTGGCCATACATTTGTTCTTTTATGCAAAGCGTGTTGGTGAACCACAGCACGGTTTTCTTGATGATTTTGGGACCGGATTTCGCAGAACGCGATATCCATCGGTGTTCCATCTGAATCCGCCGCGTTGGCTCAGTGGTTAGAACGCTCGGCTACTGAGCCGGGTTCGAACCCGACCGTGGTGGCCGCGTTTCGATGGAGGCGAAACGCTAAGGCGCCCGTGTGCTGTGCGATGTCAGTGCACGTTAAAGATCCCCAGGTGGTCGAAATTATTCCGGAGCCCTCCACTACGGCACCCCTTTCTTCCTTTCTTCTTTCACTCCCTCCCTCATCACTTCCCATACGGCGCGGATCAGGTGTCCAACGATATATGAGACAGATACTGCGCCATTTCCTTCCCCAAAAACAAATTATTATTATTATTTGTCCACTTTCGGAACCGACCTGGGACAATGCCAAAATTGGCTTGGCCCACCCCTGGAAATTCAAAAATGAAGTGACCCACGTTCGAAAAGTATCTGAGACACTCCAAAAAAGGGTTTTGCCCAACCCCAAAATTCGGGTGGCCTAGTGTGCTTTCCCAGAATATGTCGTGCATAGGAATGCTAAACCACCAGCCATATTTGTTTACTCCTTCGGAGAGTACATGTGTAAAGTGCTTTTGCCCAACGCCAACCGCAAGCTCATCGACTTCGGTCTATTGCCTCCGAACCACGTCAGGCACGAATAGCAAAACCCGAGTTTTAAGTGTGCACTAAGCATTTTCCTCAGCCATTTCTGCGTCTTATTAAACCCCATGGCTACTTGCCACTGTATCAGATAATAAATGTGGCATCTGTCATAAAATTCTCAAATTGGCTAGAAGAACGGACGTCACCGGACCGAATGATTCTCATTGGCTGGAGACAAGTGGCGTCATTCGAAGCTGGTGCCTCAATTGGCCTGCGATCGTTACGTCCGTGCTCACTCAGTCCCCTTGCTAAAGCAAAATTCACCGGTACACGCCGTAACACACAGAGCGAATATCCGAACACTACAAAGAACACCAGGGAAAGTTCCGCTATCTTCTTTCTGAAGAAGAGGAACATTTGTGGAGCTGTGAATTTGTAAGCTAGGTATTTAGGGTAGCTTCTAACACGGAGCATTCGCGGAGCTGTAGAACGCGCATGCACACACCCACAGGCTCAACACGCTGCTGCGTCACATGCGTGACTTCACAACGGCGTTCGAGTGCCCGCCTACCAGCGCGATCGACCTGCAGCCGCCAGAATACTGCGTGCCGTGGCCGTACACGGAGCGTTACATCATACGGCCCACCGGCGCGTTCTCCACGACCGCCGGAGACGTCACCGCTGCGACCACGTGATCTGTTCCAGGCAGCGCCCTGTGGTCACCAATTGCAGTGGCTATTGGAGCAATACTGTCAATTTCGTACATGAAATTAGGTTTCGCTTTGAGGAATCACTTACCAAGCTAAATAATTTAACATCACAGAACAGAAAGATCAGAAAACCTAACTAACCCTGAAATGATATAATATAAAATTTTGTTAAGTAATACAGAGCTCCCATGCTTTTGGTCCCCCGTGTTAAAAATGTAAAGGGCCCTGAAACAACTTTAGAGGAAAGTAAGCTCGCTCAGTGGCTACATCCTGTTCTCATTAACATCTCAGCCATATAATACACATCTGAAGTGGACATACAACCTACAACCGCGCGGGAAAGTTGGCGAGCCCTTTCCAGTGACATTTTGAAACACTAGCCCTCCTCCGTGTCGCACGTCTGCGTATGTCCGTTAAGAGCTGGCTGTTGGTTAGATTTATCCAGACGTCATGGTGCTAACGGCAGAGTCCAGTCAGCAGCGTCCCTCCGGTGGGCCAGGAAGCTCTGCCATCCGGGCAATTCCCGCGCGCGTCGGAAGCCCGCGGTGGGGCCAAGTGGGTGGGACCGGTGTAAATAATAATAATAATAATTGGCTGTTGGGGAAGGGAAATGGTGCAGTGTCTGTCTAACATCTCGGCGGAGTCCTGGGCCGCGCCGCGGGGGAGGGGATGAAGGAGGGACTGAGAGAAGAGGTGCCGTAGTGGAGGGCTCCGGAATGGTTTCGGCCACCTAAGGATCTTAGACGTGCGCTGGCGTCGCACAGCACACGGGCGCCTTGGCGTTACGCCTCCTTCGAAACGCGGCCGCCGCGGTGGGGTTCGAACTCGGGAGCTCCGGATCAGTGGTGGTGGTGGAAACATTATTGCCAAATACAGAGGGGGGCAAGCCCCCTAACATGGCACGATTCAGCCCTTAGGGGGCTGCCCTTACAGGGAAAAGGACAGCCCTTGGAGGGCTATCCGCTTCAGGGTGTCGGTAATTATCCGGCGCTGGTCAGCAGCAGCGGAGCTGGCCAGGAGAGTCTCCTTGTATGACTCCGCCATGGTTGGGCATGGATGGTGTGGGAAGATAGGACATGTGAGGAGGACATGAAGGAAGTCCCTCCGTTTCCCGCAGAGCTTACAAGAAATAATGAATTGATCGGGGTAGCCGGCATGAAGGAGAATAAGGTAAGGAGCAGTTCGGGTCTGGAGTCGGCACCAGTGGGAGGCCTGGATTCACTAGCCCAGCGCCCTAGCCACTGAGGTACTGGGGCAAGTCGAAAATGAAACTAAAATTGAAAATCTGTTTGAGGAAAGGAAAACAAAATTGAAAATTGGTTTTGAGGAAATGAAATGACGCAGTAACTGTCTCACATCTCGGTGGACACCCGAACCGCGCCATAAGAGAAGGGATTAAGGAGGCAGTGGAAGAAAGGGAGAGGTGCCGTAGTGGAGGTCTCGGTAATGATTGAGACGACCTGGTGATCTTTTAACCTGCACTGACATCGCGCAGCACGCGGGCGCCTTATGCGTTTAACCTCCCCTGAAACGCGACCTGAAATGGTACGAAACACGTATATGGCTTAATATAACCCTAATTATTATAGGCCCCAGCTACTGTTACCTGGCAACATCAGGCAGTATTCTCAACCTAAAACCAAGACTCTTGATACATGAAACAGTGCGTGTGGTGTGGGTGCTACGCCACGATGTGCCAAGTCGCCTGGGGCTATGAAAAAAGCCCTTTACTACACAAGATAACTAGCCCTTGTTTAGAGCAATAGGAGCCCTCCTGACTGAGAAAAAGAATGAGTTCATAGACAGTTTATGCTGGTGACTAGGTTGACCACTGAAACTCCAAATATATCTCTCCCCCACCCTTATGCCTTTTCTCTTCCCAAATTAACGTGTTTACTACTACTACTTCAAGAGCACGAACACAGAAGCACAGTTGCGCGCACAAGTGCGCAGACTTTATTGTTTCAAGCCAAATGGTTTTTGGCAGCGAACGTCTTGCGTCGATTCGTTCGAGTAACGACAGCTTAAACAATATGGCAGCTAGCAGCCACCACAAAATTCTCTCATAAAACTGGGGGCTGTCGAACCATATGCCCCGCGAGACCCCTCGTCGCCAGTGTCAACGGATCCTGGTCGTCACTGCCACTCCGGCGTGCCGGTGGCCTCGTCTAGGACGTCACTGCGCCGTCAGCACCAACATTCGCACTCGCATTCGTAGACGCACTTTTACCGGCATCTTCACTCTCACCCCCATTTTTACGGGCAGCCCGCTGGTCACTGGCCTCGAAGAAGCCGCACCGTAGCGCTGGATTCATGGGCGAGGCCACGGGACACGTAAATGCGGTGGCGAACTCGCGGAAGTTCTTCAGCGGCAGTGTGCAGGACAGCTGTTGTCGCTCGCTCGGCCCGCGCGCGCAGGACGCTTCGCAGAAGGCGACGAAGAAGGCCTGATCCTCTGACAGGCCAAGGAAAATGCGCCGCCTCTGATGCGTCCGCGTACCCTGGTCGGCGATAGAGCGCGACGCGTTGAAGGCCCCGTACGCTATCTCGATGGCAGCGACTCCCTCGAAGGCCTGCACACCTCCTTCGGCTCCACTGGCGGCAGTCGCTGGGCACGCTGTCCTCCGCTCGTAGTCCCGGTACGAGGACTTTCCCCACCAAAGACCGGAGGTGGAACCGCGACCGTCCAGGAGGACGCCTCGTGGGTCGAACGCCCGGGCCAGGGCAACGGCGTAGTGGGCTCCGAGGCCTCCCATGTTCACAGCGAGGCCCACTCCCTCCACGAACAGCGGGCTGCGCAGCGCGTGCAGCGAGACAGCCAGCTCGTTTCGGTAATAGTGGTAGCGGAACAGGGCCCGCGGCGGCTGCAAGTCTCCAGGGTAGAAGGCGTCGGCCACATCCCACTGCCTGCCAAGGAGCGCTCGGCGAGCCGACAACGCGTCCAGCCAGTACCGCAACACAGCACCGTCCTCTCTGGGCTCAGGGAAGTTCTCCAATATGGCGGCCACCTCCGATGCATTGAGGTAGGAGTCGGAAGGCCAGAGGGAGGTGTTCATGCGGCGCAGCTTGTCGACGGCGGCCGCTCGGCTCTCAGCGTGGATCCAAGATGTCTTCAGGAAGAAGTTGATGGCCGTCTGAGTGATGGTCATCAGAATGGCGTCCACTGAGGAGAGCCAGTGAAGCGGGTAGGTAGTGTTTATGTAGCCGGAGAGGTGGGTTACTCCGAACGCTCTGTGTGTGACCCAGAAACAGTCGGCGCTCCGCATATCTTCCATCTCGTACGCCGTGGGTCGACCCGGAAGTGCCGAGTCGGCCATCCATCCGATCATCTGCACCAGCGACCATGCCAGGTGGTGTAGCACCACCTCAGCAGGAAGCGAACTCAGCAGATAGTCGACTGCCTGCAGCAGCTTCACGCTCGTGGCGATGACGCGGTCAGCCTCGGTCACTCTGAGAGCTTTGTTGAGCTGCCAGTTGAGGAGAGTGTCCCACTGGGCGGCGGCCAGGCGAGGAGTGGCCAAATTCTGCATCTGCTTCAGCGGGAAGGCCAGTTCGTTCTGGCCACCAGACACCGAGCCGCACAGGGCACCGACGATCGTTGACTCATAACGGCGCAGCTCCTTCATTTCCTTGTCGCTCATGGCCGCGAAGCTTCTCGCACGAAGGGCGTCGTGAAAGCGACGCACGCGTGCTTTGTATACTCCCCGCGTTACCATGGTGTCCAGAGCCCGCTTCCAATCGTAGGACACGATGCCGGACCCCACGCGCACCTGCCGTTGGTTGCAGCCCGGTATGGGTGAGACACGAACCGAGAACCACAGGCCCAGGTTCCAGTTGATGTCCAGGTCCAGGAGTACGTCCAGAGGCTGCGCGGGCGCCGTAGTGCGCTCAGGCCAGGACAGTGACCGGTCGGCAAGGAACTCGGTCAGCAAAGCGGCATCCTTGGTACTGCTACCACTGTGCAGGCAGACCTGGTGCGCCCGCTCAGCTCGGTTAATGCGCAGTACCGGACGGGAATCGGGCAAAAGGACTTTCCCGGTTGGCAGCACCATTTTGTTTGAGGCGTCGTTCACGGCCTCCAGGTACCGGATGGCGTCTTGCTGGGCCACGGCCAGGAGGTCTCGGAAGACGGTCTCTGACTTGGCTGCGCGAGGATGCCAAGCGCCACACGCGAAGCGGTAAAAGTCGCCGCACGGGGCCGTACTCCGGTTCAGGGAGTCCTTGAGGCGACGGAAGTGCGCCATGCAGAGCTTGGAGTTGCAGGTGTTCCACGAGCTGCGTCCCATGCCAAAGACGCCGCTTCCTTCGGAGCCTCTCTGATGACGGAGCACAGACAGGCCGATGGTGATGGCGCTGAGCGTCAGTGCTACTCCCAGTAATGATGACAGCAGGTGACCTAGAGCCACCGCCCTTTGGCGCCGGTCTAGTCCTCCGCTCGTCGTCGAAGGCGCCTTGCAGCCTTCGCCAGCCATTCGAGACCACATTCTTTGTGCCCACCACTCGTGACGACGTGGAACAGCCAGCTGTCCTTTCATGGCTCCTCGGGGCTTCGAATCGCACGTGTGATCTGCTCGTGTGCGCGTGGCGTCCCTCGTGCTGCCGAACGAAGCGCTTGCATCTCGTGCCGGTTCCGCTTCTTTCTTTCCTGTTCCTCACGTGGTACGCTCACATTTGCTGCATTGATATGTCATACGATGCGTTGATAATCAACCGACCGTGGCCATACATTTGTTCTTTTATGCAAAGCGTGTTGGTGAACCACAGCACGGTTTTCTTGATGATTTTGGGACCGGGTTTCGCAGAACGCGATATCCATCGGTGTTCCATCTGAATCCGCCGCGTTGGCTCAGTGGTTAGAACGCTCGGCTACTGAGCCGGGTTCGAACCCGACCGTGGTGGCCGCGTTTCGATGGAGGCGAAACGCTAAGGCGCCCGTGTGCTGTGCGATGTCAGTGCACGTTAAAGATCCCCAGGTGGTCGAAATTATTCCGGAGCCCTCCACTACGGCACTCCTTTCTTCCTTTCTTCTTTCACTCCCTCCCTCATCACTTCCCATACGGCGCGGATCAGGTGTCCAACGATATATGAGACAGATACTGCGCCATTTCCTTCCCCAAAAACAAATTATTATTATTATTTGTCCACTTTCGGAACCGACCTGGGACAATGCCAAAATTGGCTTGGCCCACCCCTGGAAATTCAAAAATGAAGTGACCCACGTTCGAAAAGTATCTGAGACACTCCAAAAAAGGGTTTTGCCCAACACCAAAATTCGGGTGACCTAGCCTGCTTTCGCAGAATATGTCGTGCGTAGGAATGCTAAACCACCAGCCATATTTGTTTACTCCTTCGGAGAGTACATGTGTGAAGTGCTTTCGCCCAACGCCAACCGCAAGCTCATCGACTTCGGTCTATTGCCTCCGAACCACGTCAGGCACGAATAGCAAACAACGAGTTTTAAGTGTGCACTAAGCATTTTCCTCAGCCATTTCTTGCGTTTTATTAAACCCCATGCCTACTTGGCACTGTATCAGATAATAAATGTGGCATCTGTCATAAAATTCTCCCATTGGCTAGAATAACGGACGTCACCGGACCGAATGATTCTCATTGGCTGGAGACAAGTGGCGTCATTCGAAGCTGGTGCCTCAATTGGCCTGCGATAGTTACGTCCGTGCTCACTCAGTCCCCTTGCTAAAGCAAAATTCACCGGTACACGCCGTAACACACAGAGCGAATATCCAAACACTACAAAGAACACCAGGGAAAGTTCCGCTATCTTCTTTCTAAGGAAGAGGAACATTTGTGGAGCTGTGAATTTGTAAGCTAGGTATTTAAGGTAGCTTCCAACAGGGAGCATTCGCGGAGCTGTAGAACGCGCATGCGCACCCACAGGCTCAACACGCTGCTGCGTCACATGCGTGACTTCGCAACGGCGTTCGAGTGCCCGCCTACCAGCGCGATCGACCTGCAGCCGCCAGAATAGTGCGTGCCGTGGCCGTACACGGAGCGTTACATCATACGGCCCACCGGCGCGTTCTCCACGACCGCCGGAGACGTCACCGCTGCGACCACGTGATCTGTGCCAGGCAGCGCCCTGTGGTCACCAATTGCAGTGGCTATTGGAGCAATACTGTCAATTTCGTATATGAAATTAGGTTTCGCTTTGAGGAATCACTTGCCAAGCTAAATAATTTAACATCACAGAACAGAAAGATCAGAAAACCTAACTAACCCTGAAATGATATAATATAAAATTTTGTTAAGTAATACACAGCTCCCATGCTTTTGGTCCCCCATGTTAAAAATGTAAAGGGCCCTGAAACAACTTTAGAGGAAAGTAAGCTCGCTCAGTGGCTACATCCTGTTCTCATTAACATCTCAGCCATATAATACACATCAGAAGAGGACATACAACCTACAACCGCGCGGGAAAGTTGGCGAGCCCTTTCCAGTGACATTTTGAAGCACTAGCTCTCCTCCGTGTCGCACGTCTGCGTATGTCCGTTAAGAGCTGGCTGTTGGTTAGATTTATCCAGACGTCATGGTGCTAACGGCAGAGTCCAGTCAGCAGCGTCCCTCCGGTGGGCCAGGAAGCTCTGCCATCCGGGCAATTCCCGCGCGCGTCGGCAGCCCGCGGTGGGGCCAAGTGTGTGGGACCGGTGTAAATAATAATAATAATAATTGGCTGTTGGGGAAGGGAAATGGTGCAGTGTCTGTCTAACATCTCGGCGGAGTCCTGGGCCGCGCCGTGGGGAGGGGATGAAGGAGGGACTGAGAGAAGAGGTGCCGTAGTGGAGGGCTCCGGAATGGTTTCGGCCACCTAAGGATCTTAGACGTGCGCTGGCGTCGCACAGCACACGGGCGCCTTGGCGTTACGCCTCCTTCGAAACGCGGCCGCCGCGGTGGGGTTCGAACTCGGGAGCTCCGGATCAGTGGTGGTGGTGGAAACATTATTGCCAAATACAGAGGGGGGCAAGCCCCCTAACATGGCACGAGGCAGCCCTTAGGGGGCTGCCCTTACAGGGAAAAGGACAGCCCTTGGAGGGCTATCCGCTTCAGGGTGTCGGTAATTATCCGGCGCTGGTCAGCAGCAGCGGAGCTAGCCAGGAGAGTCTCCCTGTATGACTCCGCCATGGTTGGGCATGGATGGTGTGGGAAGGTACGACATGTGAGGAGGACATGAAGGAAGTCCCTCGGTTTCCCGCAGAGCTTACAAGAAATAATGAATTGATCGGGGTAGCCGGCATGAAGGAGAATAAGGTAAGGAGCAGTTCGGGTCTGGAGTCGGCACCAGTGGGAGGCCTGGATTCACTAGCCCAGCGCCCTAACCACTGAGGTACTGAGGCAAGTCGAAAATGAAACTAAAATTGAAAATCTGTTTGAGGAAAGGAAAACAAAATTGAAAATTGGTTTTGAGGAAATGAAATGACGCAGTAACTGTCTCACATCTCGGTGGACACCCGAACCGCGCCATAAGAGAAGGGATTAAGGAGGCAGTGGAAGAAAGGGAGAGGTGCCGTAGTGGAGGTCTCGGTAATGATTCAGACGACCTGGGGATCTTTTAACCTGCACTGACATCGCGCAGCACGCGGGCGCCTTATGCGTTTAACCTCCCCTGAAACGCGACCTCAAATGGTACGAAACACGTATATGGCTTAATATAACCCTAATTATTATAGGCCCCAGCTACTGTTACCTGGCAACATCAGGCAGTATTCTCAACCTAAAACCAAGACTCTTGATACATGAAACAGTGCGTGTGGTGTGGGTGCTACGCCACGATGTGCCAAGTCGCCTGGGGCTATGAAAAAAGCCCTTTACTACACAAGATAACTAGCCCTTGTTTAGAGCAATAGGAGCCCTCCTGACTGAGAAAAAGAATGAGTTCATAGACAGTTTATGCTGGTGACTAGGTTGACCACTGAAACTCCAAATATATCTCTCCCCCACCCTTATGCCTTTTCTCTTCCCAAATTAACGTGTTTACTACTACTACTTCAAGAGCACGAACACAGAAGCACAGTTGCGCGCACAAGTGCGCAGACTTTATTGTTTCAAGCCAAATGGTTTTTGGCAGAGAACGTCTTGCGTCGATTCGTTCGAGTAACGACAGCTTAAACAATATGGCAGCTAGCAGCCACCACAAAATTCTCTCATAAAACTGGGGGCTGTCGAGCCATATGCCCCGCGAGACCCGTCGTCGCCAGTGTCAACGGATCCTGGTCGTCACTTCCACTCCGGCGTGCCGGTGGCCTCGTCCAGGACGTCACTGCGCCGTCAGCACCAACATTCGCACTCGCATTCGTAGACGCACTTTTACCGGCATCTTCACTCTCACCCCCATTTTTACGGGCAGCCCGCTGGTCACTGGCCTCGAAGAAGCCGCACCGTAGCGCTGGATTCATGGGCGAGGCCACGGGACACGTAAATGCGGTGGCGAACTCGCGGAAGTTCTTCAGCGGCAGTGTGCAGGACAGCTGTTGTCGCTCGCTGGGCCCGCGCGCGCAGGACGCTTCGCAGAAGGCGACGAAGAAGGCCTGATCCTCTGACAGGCCAAGGAAAATGCGCCGCCTCTGATGCGTCCGCGTACCCTGGTCGGCGATAGAGCGCGACGCGTTGAAGGCCCCGTACGCTATCTCGATGGCAGCGACTCCCTCGAAGGCCTGCACACCTCCTTCGGCTCCACTGGCGGCAGTCGCTGGGCACGCTGTCCTCCGCTCGTAGTCCCGGTACGAGGACTTTCCCCACCAAAGACCGGAGGTGGAACCGCGACCGTCCAGGAGGACGCCTCGTGGGTCGAACGCCCGGGCCAGGGCAACGGCGTAGTGGGCTCCGAGGCCTCCCATGTTCACAGCGAGGCCCACTCCCTCCACGAACAGCGGGCTGCGCAGCGCGTGCAGCGAGACAGCCAGCTCGTTTCGGTAATAGTGGTAGCGGAACAGGGCCCGCGGCGGCTGCAAGTCTCCAGGGTAGAAGGCGTCGGCCACATCCCACTGCCTGCCAAGGAGCGCTCGGCGAGCCGACAACGCGTCCAGCCAGTACCGCAACACAGCACCGTCCTCTCTGGGCTCAGGGAAGTTCTCCAATATGGCGGCCACCTCCGATGCATTGAGGTAGGAGTCGGAAGGCCAGAGGGAGGTGTTCATGCGGCGCAGCTTGTCGACGGCGGCCGCTCGGCTCTCAGCGTGGATCCAAGATGTCTTCAGGAAGAAGTTGATGGCCGTCTGAGTGATGGTCATCAGAATGGCGTCCACTGAGGAGAGCCAGTGAAGCGGGTAGGTAGTGTTTATGTAGCCGGAGAGGTGGGTTACTCCGAACGCTCTGTGTGTGACCCAGAAACAGTCGGCGCTCCGCATATCTTCCATCTCGTACGCCGTGGGTCGACCCGGAAGTGCCGAGTCGGCCATCCATCCGATCATCTGCACCAGCGACCATGCCAGCTGGTGTAGCACCACCTCAGCAGGAAGCGAACTCAGCAGATAGTCGACTGCCTGCAGCAGCTTCACGCTCGTGGCGATGACGCGGTCAGCCTCGGTCACTCTGAGAGCTTTGTTGAGCTGCCAGTTGAGGAGAGTGTCCCACTGGGCGGCGGCCAGGCGAGGAGTGGCCAAATTCTGCATCTGCTTCAGCGGGAAGGCCAGTTCGTTCTGGCCACCAGACACCGAGCCGCACAGGGCACCGACGATCGTTGACTCATAACGGCGCAGCTCCTTCATTCCCTTGTCGCTCATGGCCGCGAAGCTTCTCGCACGAAGGGCGTCGTGAAAGCGACGCACGCGTGCTTTGTACACTCCCCGCGTTACCATGGTGTCCAGAGCCCGCTTCCAATCGTAGGACACGATGCCGGACCCCACGCGCACCTGCCGTTGGTTGCAGCCCGGTATGGGTGAGACACGAACCGAGAACCACAGGCCCAGGTTCCAGTTGATGTCCAGGTCCAGGAGTACGTCCAGAGGCTGCGCGGGCGCCGTAGTGCGCTCAGGCCAGGACAGTGACCGGTCGGCAAGGAACTCGGTCAGCAAAGCGGCATCCTTGGTACTGCTACCACTGTGCAGGCAGACCTGGTGCGCCCGCTCAGCTCGGTTAATGCGCAGTACCGGACGGGAATCGGGCAAAAGGACTTTCCCGGTTGGCAGCACCATTTTGTTTGAGGCGTCGTTCACGGCCTCCAGGTACCGGATGGCGTCTTGCTGGGCCACGGCCAGGAGGTCTCGGAAGACGGTCTCTGACTTGGCTGCGCGAGGATGCCAAGCTCCACACGCGAAGCGGTAAAAGTCGCCGCACGGGGCCGTGCTCCGGTTCAGGGAGTCCTTGAGGCGACGGAAGTGCGCCATGCAGAGCTTGGAGTTGCAGGTGTTCCACGAGCTGCGTCCCATGCCAAAGACGCCGCTTCCTTCGGAGCCTCTCTGATGACGGAGCACAGACAGGCCGATGGTGATGGCGCTGAGCGTCAGTGCTACTCCCAGTAATGATGACAGCAGGTGACCTAGAGCCACCGCCCTTTGGCGCCGGTCTAGTCCTCCGCTCGTCGTCGAAGGCGCCTTGCAGCCTTCGCCAGCCATTCGAGACCACATTCTTTGTGCCCACCACTCGTGACGACGTGGAACAGCCAGCTGTCCTTTCATGGCTCCTCGGGGCTTCGAATCGCACGTGTGATCTGCTCGTGTGCGCGTGGCGTCCCTCGTGCTGCCGAACGAAGCGCTTGCATCTCGTGCCGGTTCCGCTTCTTTCTTTCCTGTTCCTCACGTGGTACGCTCACATTTGCTGCATTGATATGTCATACGATGCGTTGATAATCAACCGACCGTGGCCATACATTTGTTCTTTTATGCAAAGCGTGTTGGTGAACCACAGCACGGTTTTCTTGATGATTTTGGGACCGGGTTTCGCAGAACGCGATATCCATCGGTGTTCCATCTGAATCCGCCGCGTTGGCTCAGTGGTTACAACGCTCGGCTACTGAGCCGGGTTCGAACCCGACCGTGGTGGCCGCGTTTCGATGGAGGCGAAACGCTAAGGCGCCCGTGTGCTGTGCGATGTCAGTGCACGTTAAAGATCCCCAGGTGGTCGAAATTATTCCGGAGCCCTCCACTACGGCACCCCTTTCTTCCTTTCTTCTTTCACTCCCTCCCTCAACACTTCCCATACGGCGCGGATCAGGTGTCCAACGATATATGAGACAGATACTGCGCCATTTCCTTCCCCAAAAACAAATTATTATTATTATTTGTCCACTTTCGGAACCGACCTGGGACAATGCCAAAATTGGCTTGGCCCACCCCTGGAAATTCAAAAATGAAGTGACCCACGTTCGAAAAGTATCTGAGACACTCCAAAAAAGGGTTTTGCCCAACACCAAAATTCGGGTGACCTAGCCTGCTTTCGCAGAATATGTCGTGCGTAGGAATGCTAAACCACCAGCCATATTTGTTTACTCCTTCGGAGAGTACATGTGTGAAGTGCTTTCGCCCAACGCCAACCGCAAGCTCATCGACTTCGGTCTATTGCCTCCGAACCACGTCAGGCACGAATAGCAAACAACGAGTTTTAAGTGTGCACTAAGCATTTTCCTCAGCCATTTCTTGCGTTTTATTAAACCCCATGCCTACTTGGCACTGTATCAGATAATAAATGTGGCATCTGTCATAAAATTCTCCCATTGGCTAGAATAACGGACGTCACCGGACCGAATGATTCTCATTGGCTGGAGACAAGTGGCGTCATTCGAAGCTGGTGCCTCAATTGGCCTGCGATAGTTACGTCCGTGCTCACTCAGTCCCCTTGCTAAAGCAAAATTCACCGGTACACGCCGTAACACACAGAGCGAATATCCAAACACTACAAAGAACACCAGGGAAAGTTCCGCTATCTTCTTTCTGAGGAAGAGGAACATTTGTGGAGCTGTGAATTTGTAAGCTAGGTATTTAAGGTAGCTTCTAACAGGGAGCATTCGCGGAGCTGTAGAACGCGCATGCGCACCTACAGGCTCAACACGCTGCTGCGTCACATGCGTGACTTCGCAACGGCGTTCGAGTGCCCGCCTACCAGCGCGATCGACCTGCAGCCGCCAGAATACTGCGTGCCGTGGCCGTACAC
This sequence comes from Amblyomma americanum, assembly GCF_052857255.1. Classification (NCBI taxonomy): domain Eukaryota; kingdom Metazoa; phylum Arthropoda; class Arachnida; order Ixodida; family Ixodidae; genus Amblyomma; species Amblyomma americanum. The sequence goes on along the minus strand of NC_135497.1, from coordinate 299,037,384 downwards.
GGAGCGTTAGATCATACGGCCCACCGGCGCGTTCTCCACGACCGCCGGAGACGTCACCGCTGCGACCACGTGATCTGTGCCAGGCAGCGCCCTGTGGTCACCAATTGCAGTGGCTATTGGAGCAATACTGTCAATTTCGTACATGAAATTAGGTTTCGCTTTGAGGAATCACTTGCCAAGCTAAATAATTTAACATCACAGAATAGAAAGATCAGAAAACCTAACTAACCCTGAAATGATATAATATAAAATTTTGTTAAGTAATACACAGCTCCCATGCTTTTGGTCCCCCATGTTAAAAATGTAAAGGGCCCTGAAACAACTTTAGAGGAAAGTAAGCTCGCTCAGTGGCTACATCCTGTTCTCATTAACATCTCAGCCATATAATACACATCAGAAGAGGACATACAACCTACAACCGCGCGGGAAAGTTGGCGAGCCCTTTCCAGTGACATTTTGAAACACTAGCTCTCCTCCGTGTCGCACGTCTGCGTATGTCCGTTAAGAGCTGGCTGTTGGTTAGATTTATCCAGACGTCATGGTGCTAACGGCAGAGTCCAGTCAGCAGCGTCCCTCCGGTGGGCCAGGAAGCTCTGCCATCCGGGCAATTCCCGCGCGCGTCGGCAGCCCGCGGTGGGGCCAAGTGGGTGGGACCGGTGTAAATAATAATAATAATAATTGGCTGTTGGGGAAGGGAAATGGTGCAGTGTCTGTCTAACATCTCGGCGGAGTCCTGGGCCGCGCCGTGGGGGAGGGGATGAAGGAGGGACTGAGAGAAGAGGTGCCGTAGTGGAGGGCTCCGGAATGGTTTCGGCCACCTAAGGATCTTAGACGTGCGCTGGCGTCGCACAGCACACGGGCGCCTTGGCGTTACGCCTCCTTCGAAACGCGGCCGCCGCGGTGGGGTTCGAACTCGGGAGCTCCGGATCAGTGGCGGTGGTGGAAACATTATTGCTAAATACAGAGGGGGGCAAGCCCCCTAACATGGCACGAGGCAGCCCTTAGGGGGCTGCCCTTACAGGGAAAAGGACAGCCCTTGGAGGGCTATCCGCTTCAGGGTGTCGGTAATTATCCGGCGCTGGTCAGCAGCAGCGGAGCTGGCCAGGAGAGTCTCCCTGTATGACTCCGCCATGGTTGGGCATGGATGGTGTGGGAAGGTACGACATGTGAGGAGGACATGAAGGAAGTCCCTCGGTTTCCCGCAGAGCTTACAAGAAATAATGAATTGATCGGGGTAGCCGGCATGAAGGAGAATAAGGTAAGGAGCAGTTCGGGTCTGGAGTCGGCACCAGTGGGAGGCCTGGATTCACTAGCCCAGCGCCCTAACCACTGAGGTACTGGGGCAAGTCGAAAATGAAACTAAAATTGAAAATCTGTTTGAGGAAAGGAAAACAAAATTGAAAATTGGTTTTGAGGAAATGAAATGACGCAGTAACTGTCTCACATCTCGGTGGACACCCGAACCGCGCCATAAGAGAAGGGATTAAGGAGGCAGTGGAAGAAAGGGAGAGGTGCCGTAGTGGAGGTCTCGGTAATGATTCAGACGACCTGGGGATCTTTTAACCTGCACTGACATCGCGCAGCACGCGGGCGCCTTATGCGTTTAACCTCCCCTGAAACGCGACCTCAAATGGTACGAAACACGTATATGGCTTAATATAACCCTAATTATTATAGGCCCCAGCTACTGTTACCTGGCAACATCAGGCAGTATTCTCAACCTAAAACCAAGACTCTTGATACATGAAACAGTGCGTGTGGTGTGGGTGCTACGCCACGATGTGCCAAGTCGCCTGGGGCTATGAAAAAAGCCCTTTACTACACAAGATAACTAGCCCTTGTTTAGAGCAATAGGAGCCCTCCTGACTGAGAAAAAGAATGAGTTCATAGACAGTTTATGCTGGTGACTAGGTTGACCACTGAAACTCCAAATATATCTCTCCCCCACCCTTATGCCTTTTCTCTTCCCAAATTAACGTGTTTACTACTACTACTTCAAGAGCACGAACACAGAAGCACAGTTGCGCGCACAAGTGCGCAGATTTTATTGTTTCAAGCCAAATGGTTTTTGGCAGAGAACGTCTTGCGTCGATTCGTTCGAGTAACGACAGCTTAAACAATATGGCAGCTAGCAGCCACCACAAAATTCTCTCATAAAACTGGGGGCTGTCGAGCCATATGCCCCGCGAGACCCGTCGTCGCCAGTGTCAACGGATCCTGGTCGTCACTTCCACTCCGGCGTGCCGGTGGCCTCGTCCAGGACGTCACTGCGCCGTCAGCACCAACATTCGCACTCGCATTCGTAGACGCACTTTTACCGGCATCTTCACTCTCACCCCCATTTTTACGGGCAGCCCGCTGGTCACTGGCCTCGAAGAAGCCGCACCGTAGCGCTGGATTCATGGGCGAGGCCACGGGACACGTAAATGCGGTGGCGAACTCGCGGAAGTTCTTCAGCGGCAGTGTGCAGGACAGCTGTTGTCGCTCGCTGGGCCCGCGTGCGCAGGAAGCTTCGCAGAAGGCGACGAAGAAGGCCTGATCCTCTGACAGGCCAAGGAAAATGCGCCGCCTCTGATGCGTCCGCGTACCCTGGTCGGCGATAGAGCGCGACGCGTTGAAGGCCCCGTACGCTATCTCGATGGCAGCGACTCCCTCGAAGGCCTGCACACCTCCTTCGGCTCCACTGGCGGCAGTCGCTGGGCACGCTGTCCTCCGCTCGTAGTCCCGGTACGAGGACTTTCCCCACCAAAGACCGGAGGTGGAACCGCGACCGTCCAGGAGGACGCCTCGTGGGTCGAACACCCGGGCCAGGGCAACGGCGTAGTGGGCTCCGAGGCCTCCCATGTTCACAGCGAGGCCCACTCCCTCCACGAACAGCGGGCTGCGCAGCGCGTGCAGCGAGACAGCCAGCTCGTTTCGGTAATAGTGGTAGCGGAACAGAGCCCGCGGCGGCTGCAAGTCTCCAGGGTAGAAGGCGTCGGCCACATCCCACTGCCTGCCAAGGAGCGCTCGGCGAGCCGACAACGCGTCCAGCCAGTACCGCAACACAGCACCGTCCTCTCTGGGCTCAGGGAAGTTCTCCAATATGGCGGCCACCTCCGATGCATTGAGGTAGGAGTCGGAAGGCCAGAGGGAGGTGTTCATGCGGCGCAGCTTGTCGACGGCGGCCGCTCGGCTCTCAGCGTGGATCCAAGATGTCTTCAGGAAGAAGTTGATGGCCGTCTGAGTGATGGTCATCAGAATGGCGTCCACTGAGGAGAGCCAGTGAAGCGGGCAGGTAGTGTTTATGTAGCCGGAGAGGTGGGTTACTCCAAACGCTCTGTGTGTGACCCAGAAACAGTCGGCGCTCCGCATATCTTCCATCTCGTACGCCGTGGGTCGACCCGGAAGTGCCGAGTCGGCCATCCATCCGATCATCTGCACCAGCGACCATGCCAGCTGGTGTAGCACCACCTACGCAGGAAGCGAACTCAGCAGATAGTCGACTGCCTGCAGCAGCTTCACGCTCGTGGCGATGACGCGGTCAGCCTCGGTCACTCTGAGAGCTTTGTTGAGCTGCCAGTTGAGGAGAGTGTCCCACTGGGCGGCGGCCAGGCGAGGAGTGGCCAAATTCTGCATCTGCTTCAGCGGGAAGGCCAGTTCGTTCTGGCCACCAGACACCGAGCCGCACAGGGCACCGACGATCGTTGACTCATAACGGCGCAGCTCCTTCATTCCCTTGTCGCTCATGGCCGCGAAGCTTCTCGCACGAAGGGCGTCGTGAAAGCGACGCACGCGTGCTTTGTACACTCCCCGCGTTACCATGGTGTCCAGAGCCCGCTTCCAATCGTAGGACAGGATGCCGGACCCCACGCGCACCTGCCGTTGGTTGCAGCCCGGTATGGGTGAGACACGAACCGAGAACCACAGGCCCAGGTTCCAGTTGATGTCCAGGTCCAGGAGTACGTCCAGAGGCTGCGCGGGCGCCGTAGTGCGCTCAGGCCAGGACAGTGACCGGTCGGCAAGGAACTCGGTCAGCAAAGCGGCATCCTTGGTACTGCTACCACTATGCAGGCAGACCTGGTGCGCCCGCTCAGCTCGGTTAATGCGCAGTACCGGACGGGAATCGGGCAAAAGGACTTTCCCGGTTGGCAGCACCATTTTGTTTGAGGCGTCGTTCACGGCCTCCAGGTACCGGATGGCGTCTTGCTGGGCCACGGCCAGGAGGTCTCGGAAGACGGTCTCTGACTTGGCTGCGCGAGGATGCCAAGCGCCACACGCGAAGCGGTAAAAGTCGCCGCACGGGGCCGTGCTCCGGTTCAGGGAGTCCTTGAGGCGACGGAAGTGCGCCATGCAGAACTTGGAGTTGCAGGTGTTCCACGAGCTGCGTCCCATGCCAAAGACGCCGCTTCCTTCGGAGCCTCTCTGATGACGGAGCACAGACAGGCCGATGGTGATGGCGCTGAGCGTCAGTGCTACTCCCAGTAATGATGACAGCAGGTGACCTAGAGCCACCGCCCTTTGGCGCCGGTCTAGTCCTCCGCTCGTCGTCGAAGGCGCCTTGCAGCCTTCGCCAGCCATTCGAGACCACATTCTTTGTGCCCACCACTCGTGACGACGTGGAACAGCCAGCTGTCCTTTCATGGCTCCTCGGGGCTTCGAATCGCACGTGTGATCTGCTCGTGTGCGCGTGGCGTCCCTCGTGCTGCCGAACGAAGCGCTTGCATCTCGTGCCGGTTCCGCTTCTTTCTTTCCTGTTCCTCACGTGGTACGCTCACATTTGCTGCATTGATATGTCATACGATGCGTTGATAATCAACCGCCGTGGCCATACATTTGTTCTTTTATGCAAAGCGTGTTGGTGAACCACAGCACGGTTTTCTTGATGATTTTGGGAGCGGGTTTCGCAGAACGCGATATCCATCGGTGTTCCATCTGAATCCGCCGCGTTGGCTCAGTGGTTAGAACGCTCGGCTACTGAGCCGGGTTCGAACCCGACCGTGGTGGCCGCGTTTCGATGGAGGCGAAACGCTAAGGCGCCCGTGTGCTGTGCGATGTCAGTGCACGTTAAAGATCCCCAGGTGGTCGAAATTATTCCGGAGCCCTCCACTACGGCACCCCTTTCTTCCTTTCTTCTTTCACTCCCTCCCTCATCACTTCCCATACGGCGCGGATCAGGTGTCCAACGATATATGAGACAGATACTGCGCCATTTCCTTCCCCAAAAACAAATTATTATTATTATTTGTCCACTTTCGGAACCGACCTGGGACAATGCCAAAATTGGCTTGGCCCACCCCTGGAAATTCAAAAATGAAGTGACCCACGTTCGAAAAGTATCTGAGACACTCCAAAAAAGGGTTTTGCCCAACACCAAAATTCGGGTGACCTAGCCTGCTTTCGCAGAATATGTCGTGCGTAGGAATGCTAAACCACCAGCCATATTTGTTTACTCCTTCGGAGAGTACATGTGTGAAGTGCTTTCGCCCAACGCCAACCGCAAGCTCATCGACTTCGGTCTATTGCCTCCGAACCACGTCAGGCACGAATAGCAAACAACGAGTTTTAAGTGTGCACTAAGCATTTTCCTCAGCCATTTCTTGCGTTTTATTAAACCCCATGCCTACTTGGCACTGTATCAGATAATAAATGTGGCATCTGTCATAAAATTCTCCCATTGGCTAGAATAACGGACGTCACCGGACCGAATGATTCTCATTGGCTGGAGACAAGTGGCGTCATTCGAAGCTGGTGCCTCAATTGGCCTGCGATAGTTACGTCCGTGCTCACTCAGTCCCCTTGCTAAAGCAAAATTCACCGGTACACGCCGTAACACACAGAGCGAATATCCAAACACTACAAAGAACACAAGGGAAAGTTCCGCTATCTTCTTTCTGAGGAAGAGGAACATTTGTGGAGCTGTGAATTTGTAAGCTAGGTATTTAAGGTAGCTTCTAACAGGGAGCATTCGCGGAGCTGTAGAACGCGCAAGCGCACCCACAGGCTCAACACGCTGCTGCGTCACATGCGTGACTTCGCAACGGCGTTCGAGTGCCCGCCTACCAGCGCGATCGACCTGCAGCCGCCAGAATACTGCGTGCCGTGGCCGTACACGGAGCGTTACATCATACGGCCCACCGGCGCGTTCTCCACGACCGCCGGAGACGTCACCGCTGCGACCACGTGATCTGTGCCAGGCAGCGCCCTGTGGTCACCAATTGCAGTGGCTATTGGAGCAATACTGTCAATTTCGTACATGAAATTAGGTTTCGCTTTGAGGAATCACTTGCCAAGCTAAATAATTTAACATCACAGAATAGAAAGATCAGAAAACCTAACTAACCCTGAAATGATATAATATAAAATTTTGTTAAGTAATACACAGCTCCCATGCTTTTGGTCCCCCATGTTAAAAATGTAAAGGGCCCTGAAACAACTTTAGAGGAAAGTAAGCTCGCTCAGTGGCTACATCCTGTTCTCATTAACATCTCAGCCATATAATACACATCAGAAGAGGACATACAACCTACAACCGCGCGGGAAAGTTGGCGAGCCCTTTCCAGTGACATTTTGAAACACTAGCTCTCCTCCGTGTCGCACGTCTGCGTATGTCCGTTAAGAGCTGGCTGTTGGTTAGATTTATCCAGACGTCATGGTGCTAACGGCAGAGTCCAGTCAGCAGCGTCCCTCCGGTGGGCCAGGAAGCTCTGCCATCCGGGCAATTCCCGCGCGCGTCGGCAGCCCGCGGTGGGGCCAAGTGGGTGGGACCGGTGTAAATAATAATAATAATAATTGGCTGTTGGGGAAGGGAAATGGTGCAGTGTCTGTCTAACATCTCGGCGGAGTAATGGGCCGCGCCGTGGGGGAGGGGATGAAGGAGGGACTGAGAGAAGAGGTGCCGTAGTGGAGGGCTCCGGAATGGTTTCGGCCACCTAAGGATCTTAGACGTGCGCTGGCGTCGCACAGCACACGGGCGCCTTGGCGTTACGCCTCCTTCGAAACGCGGCCGCCGCGGTGGGGTTCGAACTCGGGAGCTCCGGATCAGTGGTGGTGGTGGAAACATTATTGCCAAATACAGAGGGGGGCAAGCCCCCTAACATGGCACGAGGCAGCCCTTAGGGGGCTGCCCTTACAGGGAAAAGGACAGCCCTTGGAGGGCTATCCGCTTCAGGGTGTCGGTAATTATCCGGCGCTGGTCAGCAGCAGCGGAGCTGGCCAGGAGAGTCTCCCTGTATGACTCCGCCATGGTTGGGCATGGATGGTGTGGGAAGGTACGACATGTGAGGAGGACATGAAGGAAGTCCCTCGGTTTCCCGCAGAGCTTACAAGAAATAATGAATTGATCGGGGTAGCCGGCATGAAGGAGAATAAGGTAAGGAGCAGTTCGGGTCTGGAGTCGGCACCAGTGGGAGGCCTGGATTCACTAGCCCAGCGCCCTAACCACTGAGGTACTGGGGCAAGTCGAAAATGAAACTAAAATTGAAAATCTTTTTGAGGAAAGGAAAACAAAATTGAAAATTGGTTTTGAGGAAATGAAATGACGCAGTAACTGTCTCACATCTCGGTGGACACCCGAACCGCGCCATAAGAGAAGGGATTAAGGAGGCAGTGGAAGAAAGGGAGAGGTGCCGTAGTGGAGGTCTCGGTAATGATTCAGACGACCTGGGGATCTTTTAACCTGCACTGACATCGCGCAGCACGCGGGCGCCTTATGCGTTTAACCTCCCCTGAAACGCGACCTCAAATGGTACGAAACACGTATATGGCTTAATATAACCCTAATTATTATAGGCCCCAGCTACTGTTACCTGGCAACATCAGGCAGTATTCTCAACCTAAAACCAAGACTCTTGATACATGAAACAGTGCGTGTGGTGTGGGTGCTACGCCACGATGTGCCAAGTCGCCTGGGGCTATGAAAAAAGCCCTTTACTACACAAGATAACTAGCCCTTGTTTAGAGCAATAGGAGCCCTCCTGACTGAGAAAAAGAATGAGTTCATAGACAGTTTATGCTGCTGACTAGGTTGACCACTGAAACTCCAAATATATCTCTCCCCCTCCCTTATGCCTTTTCTCTTCCCAAATTAACGTGTTTACTACTACTACTTCAAGAGCACGAACACAGAAGCACAGTTGCGCGCACAAGTGCGCAGACTTTATTGTTTCAAGCCAAATGGTTTTTTGCAGCGAACGTCTTGCGTCGATTCGTTCGAGTAACGACAGCTTAAACAATATGGCAGCTAGCAGCCACCACAAAATTCTCTCATAAAACTGGGGGCTGTCGAACCATATGCCCCGCGAGACCCCTCGTCGCCAGTGTCAACGGATCCTGGTCGTCACTGCCACTCCGGCGTGCCGGTGGCCTCGTCCAGGACGTCACTGCGCCGTCAGCACCAACATTCGCACTCGCATTCGTAGACGCACTTTTACCGGCATCTTCACTCTCACCCCCATTTTTACGGGCAGCCCGCTGGTCACTGGCCTCGAAGAAGCCGCACCGTAGCGCTGGATTCATGGGCGAGGCCACGGGACACGTAATTGCGGTGGCGAACTCGCGGAAGTTCTTCAGCGGCAGTGTGCAGGACAGCTGTTGTCGCTCGCTGGGCCCGCGCGCGCAGGACGCTTCGCAGAAGGCGACGAAGAAGGCCTGATCCTCTGACAGGCCAAGGAAAATGCGCCGCCTCTGATGCGTCCGCGTACCCTGGTCGGCGATAGAGCGCGACGCGTTGAAGGCCCCGTACGCTATCTCGATGGCAGCGACTCCCTCGAAGGCCTGCACACCTCCTTCGGCTCCACTGGCGGCAGTCGCTGGGCACGCTGTCCTCCGCTCGTAGTCCCGGTACGAGGACTTTCCCCACCAAAGACCGGAGGTGGAACCGCGACCGTCCAGGAGGACGCCTCGTGGGTCGAACACCCGGGCCAGGGCAACGGCGTAGTGGGCTCCGAGGCCTCCCATGTTCACAGCGAGGCCCACTCCCT